>NC_064852.1:133440479-133782979 GCF_024139225.1 Suncus etruscus
TTTTAATATGATCTACATTATTATTACTATTGGCTTATTTCCCCTTTTCACATCCATATATGATATATATATATACGTATATATATATATACGTATATAGGTATATTGGTGTCTGCACCTTAAACAAAGTGTTTCTAATTTTACTTGGATCTACTACCACCTGTATGGAGCACCCTGAAATGTGTGATGATATCAAATATTTTTTTCATTTACAAATAATAAAACAAATTTTATAAACATAAGTAATAGAGAAGTTCTTATAATCAAATTATTTTGTGCTATAGTTACTAAATTTTTTAGATATATTTTTTTTTGATTTGGCTTGTTAGAGATTCTAACTGTCCTTAAGCTATTGTTTCTAAATCATTTTAATGGCTTACCCATCAAAATAAATGATATTATTTTTTATTTCTGACTCACAGATTTAGTCTTGATATTTTCATTATGGGCTAGAAACATGTCAAATTTTTAAGTTTTCAAAACACATGTTCAAAGTTTTCTAAATTCTGGCTGCTTAAAATTACCATTATTTCACGATGAAACATTTGGATATAAAAACAAAGCTAAGAGTCAAAGAAATAGTGCAGCAGGTCTGGTGTTTGCTCTGAACATGGCTGACCCAGGTTCTATTTTTGGTACCTCATATCGTCTTCTGAGCACCGCTAGGAGTTATTTCTGAATAGAGAGCCAGTAATAACCCCTGAATATTGTTGGGTGTGCAACCCCATAAAAAAGCAAAATAAATAAATAAATAAATAAATAAATAAATAAATAAATAAATAAATAAATAAATAAATAAGAAAGCAAAACTAAGGGACTGGGAGATATCCAAAGGGTCTTGAGTTAGATACAGGCTGCAGATACAGACTGATCACCATGATACCATGTGGTCTATTAGATAGACACTAAACTGGGTCAGCACTGACACTGAATTAAGGGTAGCCTCTGAGTACTGTCCATATACTAGTCAATATCCAACTGTTTGGAGAGATTAAAGTTCAGAAAAAGCTTGCCTTTTAAGAGTTAAATATTCCACCATGTATCTAATAGCTTATTTTAAATATGATCTTATTAGTAGTTGAAGGTCTAAACATTGGAAAGGCAAGTTTTAAATTTGTTCTACTGTAAATTTTCTTGATAGTCTTGGTAATTACTGAAACTATTACTTTTTGTAGAGACTATGTAAAATAACTATATAAAACAATTATATCTTGAAAATTAGTCTTTATAAGAGAAGTTTTTATGGTTTTCGATCCTAGCATATTATTCTTTCCTTATGAAGACTCTTTTCTGCTTCACAGGAGGAAGAACAAAGCAATTGATTTATTTAAATTAGCTTCGTGAAGATTGCATGCATCAAATTTTGTCAGAAGTGTGAAATTTGAGAGGCTCAAGAGATAGTACAGTGGGTAACATGCTTATTGTGCAAATACCCAATTTGAGTTTGATCCCTGATGGCATTTCTGAGCCCTCTAGAGGTTACCTAGGATGAAAAATAGCACTGCTGAGAGTGGCCCCAACCAGTAAATAATGTAAAATTTGAATTTTTTCTTTAAGCATAATTCTCTCTCACAAATATCTCTGCATATCAGTTTGTTTTTCAGTGAAAATTATTTACTTTGCTGAAAAGAGGTAGACTTGTAAAGTTACCTTTAATAATTTTTGTATCACGACACAAAAACAACTTTTTATTTTCATTTTTGGGCCACACCTGTGATGCTCAGGATTTACTCCTGGCTTGGGGAACCATTTCGGACACCAGGGATCAAACCCAGGTCCTTCCAGGATAAGCCGCATGCAAGGCAAATGCCCTACACTGTGCTATTGCTCTAACCCCAGAAAAAACTGTTTTTAATTTCTCCAATTGGAAAATATTAAGCACTGTTATTGAAGGACATGATGAAGCCCATAATTAGAGCACTTGTCTTGCATACATGAGGCCTTGAATCTAATTCCTACTAATGCATGTTCCCCTGAGCACTAATTAAAATGATCGCCAAATACTAAGCTGGGAGGAGCTCTCTCCAGCATAGCTGAATATGTATGAAAAACAAAACAAAACAAAAATTTCAAATCTGAAATAAAATATTTTTATAATGTCTATTTTTCTAGTGAAAATAGACTATTGATAATCAATTTTTGAGCTAAACATCTAGAAAAATATTGGCAAGTGGTTGACAAAATTGTGTATACTATTTCAGAGAGAAGTACTAAAATATTTGATTATCTAAATACTTAACATTATTTTCTCATAATTTTACATAATAGTTATTCATTATTGTATATAGCAAATCTTTTGTAGTTATTAAACATATAATATTTATGGCATATATTATTTTATGTATAATAATTTTGAGAACAAATGGCCAGTACAAACAGAAACAACATCCCAGACTTCAGTTGCTTAGACTGTGCTTATATTTTGTGATTTACTAAAACTTCATAAAATTTTGAAATCCTTAGAATAAGATTTTTGAATGATTTAAACTTCTTAAAAATTAAATTTTTTTGTATTTTTAGCTAGTTTAAGTTTACTCAACTAGAAAGTATTTCTTTATTTTTCACTCTATAAGACACACTGACCATACACAGTTTTTAGATGAGTAAAACAAGAAAAAATATATTCTCAAGCAAATGGTTCAACACAAGACACCTTCAGGAGATGGTGGCTGGGAAAACCAGCCTGCGAGGCCGAAGTATGTTTACAATACACTGGTCCAACAGCTGTTTAAATACATATACCTAACTTTTGTTTTTTACATCAGAAAATTAAAAAAAAACATTTTCAAATGCTTTTTTGTTAATGCAAAGTAAAAGTCGCAGCAGCAATCAATAGTCTTAAACAAAATCTTTATATGCGACAGTAAACGTTATTTAACCTGTTTGCTTATACTATGTGGGTATGTCTGCGCAATAAAGGGGCATAACACTTTAGAAGTCAAGTGGTTATTATATGTTCTCCTTCCCTTCACTCAGGCTTCAGCTCCAGACCACCACAGACATTTCCCCCCCATCTTTTGAAGGAAAAATGTGTTTTATGGTACAAAAACTATTAGCTCCTTTCTGCACATGAGATATAGTATAGTATAAGGTAAGGTATCTAGCCAGGATTTGATCCAGGAACTACATTAGATCCTCTGATTCTGCCAGGAGTGAGTCAGGAGTAAGCACAACAGAGAGGAATTTCATTGTTATTTCTCTGATAAGTAACAATGATGTGCTTTTTCAGATGCTATTCATATTTGTATATCCTTTTCGTACACTGTTTTTTTCAAACACTTGTTGTACACTGTTAAACTGGGATGTATATATTTATTGCTGATGTGTTTATTATTAGTGTTGGTATCAATATCTATCTCTTGAGATTTTTATTGCTATTAAGAAGAAAAGAGAAGGATAAAAGAGTTTCCCCATTAAGGATGTATAAAACTGATTCATAGATGGGATAATGAAAGATATAGCAAAAGGTGAGAAGGACTTTGGACAAAGTATATTAAGAATTCTGGAAGGAAAATTAAGTAAATAATGTCAGGCTTTCATGGCATTTGCAGAACAAATATGAATTTAAAAGTCTATGTAATTGTTTACTACAAATAGTGATAAAAATAAGCTATTTTTAATGAAAGTCTCTACAAAAATAGTTTACAAAAGCAAAATACATTAACTCAAAATACAAAATGTCAAGATATAATTATAAGTACATTTACATACAAAATCAAAAACTATCTCTAGTACCAGAAAGAAATGAAATGAAGAAGTGGATACAAGAATTCTTAGGTTCAAAATACACACTTTTGGGAAATAGGATATAGGGTATCTCTATATCTTCGCTTTAATTTTGCTATGAATTTTTAATTGATTCAAAAATAAGTCTTAGAGAAAAATAATTGAGATGCAAATTTTTGTGTATAATACATTAACCAAATTAAAATAAACACTTATGCTTTGAATGGCTTCGACAAAGGGAAAACTTTAAAGTCATACTACAGTTGAACAAAGAAACTTGTCACAAATCTAGTATATAAACACATTTATTCTATTACAGAATTTAAAAGGTTCAAATATTAGAGCTAGAAGGTATAAAAGGCATCCTGAATGCTCATGAAAGAATTATTTCGTAATTATTTGAGTTTGTTTAGTAAAAGTGAGAAATAAGAAAACCATTTAAAATAGCATACTCCAGATCACAAGTGAAGCCTAGGAATGAACATCATGATTTTCTCATTCTGAAGTTTTCTTCTGGAAGCTGTCATAAAAATACATACAAATGTTAAAAACTTCTTAATAATTAGTTTATTAACTCAGTTATAGAACATTCCATATGGGAGCAAAAGAAGGATGTTGTGTCCTACGATATGCTTTAATTGCCTTATTATAGCAGAATTTCTCTCATTTGGTGACAGTGTCTAATGCAGTGGGGTCAACTCAATAACCCCTAGAGCCAGTAGTAGCCTTGAGTTCAATCACAGGTGCACTTTCTGATTGCTTATAAATAAGAACAATTTTCAGAAGTGCTCCAATAACCTTTTTCCCTAAAAAGTGAAATTAGTTAGAAAAGTAAATCAAATAAATTGGGGGACTTTTGCTATAATTTCATACTTAAAACTCAATTACACATCATCTCTATTCCTTCTTAATTTCTTGTCTAAAAAAAGTCAAATAAATCATATATTATTGCCCTTTATTTGTTCATTTATTTTATTTATTGTTTTTCCTAATTATACAGAAAGAGAAAAAATAGATAAAACCTAGAAATGAGTAAGACCGTAAAATACTATTATTAGAGAGGCCAAAATATCTTTAATAAAACTACAGAGGTGGGGCAGTCATGGATGTGACCCGTAATTAGAGCACATGCATCCCACAAGCCATGCATCCCACTGAAGGAACACCAAGGCTGATTAAGTGGTTCAACACCTGAGCATCACTGGTATGGTATGCATAACATTGAAACTATAAAGAGAAAAACTAAACTAAAAGATTTACTTGACTTTTCATGGTCGCTCAAGAGAAGCAGTATAAAATAAAGATAAAAAATGAGTATCAAATTCAAGATGGCAGAGTCCATACATTTATCCTTTCTCCTCATAAAATCTAGTTGAACCTATATTCATTGCAGCACTATTTACCATAGCAAGACTCTGGAAACAACCAAGATGCCCTTCAACAGATGAATGGCTAAAGAAACTGTGGTACATATACACAATGGAATATTATGCAGCTGTCAGGAGAGATGAAGTCATGAAATTTTTCTATACATGGATGTACATGGAATCTATTATACTGAGTGAAATAAGTCAAAGAGAGAGAGAGAGAAAAACACAAAATGGTCTCACTCATCTATGGGTTTTAAGAAAAATGAAAGACATTCTTGCAATAATTTTCAGACACAAAAGAGAAAAGAGCTAGAAGTTACAGCTCACCTCAGGAAGCTCACCACAAAGAGTGATGAGTTTAGTTAGAGAAATAACTACATTTTGAACTGTCCTAATAATGAGAATGTATGAGGGAAATGGAAAGCCTGTCTAGAGTACAGGCGGGGGTCCGGTGGGGAGGAGGGAGATTTGGGACATTGGTGATGGGAACGTTGCACTGGTGATGGGTGGTGTTCTTTACATGACTGAAACCCAAACACAATCATGTATGTAATCAAGGTGTTTAAATAAAATATATATATAAAAATCTAGTTTAAATCAAACCAAAAAAAAATCTAGTTGAAATCTTTTCAGTACATTCCAACAACAAAAGAACATATTCCTATAAAATAAGGAATTATGTCATCAATAGAAGGAAGAATCGACTCATCTCTGGAAAAGCAAGATAACTTGAGCTTCTGATGACAAGGATATAAGTAATTTTGCATAGAAGAGAATATAACTAAGAATCAGAATGCAAGAGACACCTTGGTAATAAAGAGTTCATTCAAAATATATACATGCTGTGTATAAGGAACTACTGGCTTACATTTTTCCTTAGTTAAAAATCCAGAATTGCTTTAGATATAGATATTCCACAGAATTAACCTGGTATGGGAATTGAAGAGCAGATAGAAGTTAAGACATTTTTAATTTTATAACTAAATTTCAAATACTTAAAAATTATAACAAAAGTTATTTAAAAGAATTGCACATATAATTGATTTCAGTGCTTGGAACATAATGCATGCAAGTCTGGCATAGTACCATTGAGCCACATCTTCAGTATATTATTCTATGTGTCCAGAGAACCATGAAGTACTGAGAATTGAAGTTAGTCAACTGCATGCACTTCAGACTTTGGACTATTTGGCCCTGTAGGGAGTATTTTTAGATAAGTAAATAGAACCCAAACAAATAAAAATTAAAAGTAGAAGGAAAATTTTTGAAAAAAGTTCATTATATATTATGATCATCTTCAAAAATTTTAAATTACTATTTCACATTATTTAATAAAGAAAAATTTACTGAAAGTTATACATTTTACTAAATTTATAAAACAGACACTTTAGAATTTGTTAATTAATAATATTTAAGAAAACAGTTAATATTGAAAACATAGTATGAGTAATAATGCTAATAAATATGAAAGTTATTATAGGTGGGCAGCATGCTTCAAAAGAAAAGAAAGATTAAACTTGGGAGTTATGAGATTCAGGTTATAGTTTTATTCCTATTCTAAGTTATGGTGTCTTATGGTAAACTATTTCCCTTTAATGGTATAGGGTTTTTTATTTCTGCCCTAAAAGTTATTTTTCTATTATACTCAAGTTTCTATAATAATATGCACATTAATGTTTATTAAAAAATACCTGTGCCATGTTTAAGAGCACAATAGCTATCTAAAAGGAGATTTTAGTATTTGCCTTCCAAGCATATATATATATATATATTGGTTTTTGGGCCACACCCGGCATTGCTCAGGGTTTACTCCTGGCTGTCTGCTCAGAAATAGCTCCTGGCAGGCAGGGGGGACCATATGGGACACCGGGATTCGAACCAAGCACCTTATGTCCTGGATCTGCTGCTTGCAAGGCAAACACCGCTGTGCTATCTCTCCGGGCCCCCAAGCATATTTTTGACTGCTTTTATTTTCATTTTTTCTACCCCTGTTTTTTCTTTCAGTATACCTGCAATGGACATTATTTTTGTCTGAAACCCTTTCTAGTTACAATGCTATATTTACCTTAGCACTGCAGCAAGCTCTGATGCATCTCCAACTCTCTGAGAGGTGGTGGGCTGGAAAGAATGGGTGCCGTGCCTAATTGCAACTTTGGCCCAATCAGACAAGCAAGCATTCCATACTCTTTTGTTTGCTTACCAAATCATGTAGGACAAATTAAAGTAGGAGACAAACATGCTTTACACTTCTCTAGGGTGCAGTCCTCAAATTCATGCATGGACACATGCTCCATTGTGACTCTGCCATTTGTCTAATGACTTATCATTTTGCTTATTCTATGTGCCAGATGTGCTCAAAACATTTATGAACAAAATTCAAATTCCCTTCACAAGATAAACTCCCACACTCTATGAGAATTCAGTGTTCAATATGCATTTCCAGCCTTCAGCCTAAAAAAGAAAATAATGAATTTTCAGCTTCAAACCTTGATTTCAACTATCCTATGCTAGTAGATAGGAATTTATGTTATTTAGTTACTTACATATAGAAAGAACTTGGTACTTAGTTTCTGTTAACACATCATCAATATTTCAAATTTAGAATCCATATAATAATATTGACTGATTATCATTTTAGTATTAGATAATTAAACCACTATTGTAGATACTTATGTCATTATTTCTCCCAATTTTATTTTGTTTCTTGGTTTGGGGCCTCACTCAGCAGTGCTCAGGGCTTATTCCTGGCTCTGTGCTCAGAAATTCCTCCTGGCAAGCTCAGGGGACCATAGGAAATACTAGGGATTGAATCCGGATCAGCTGCGTGCACTGCAAATGCCCTATTCACCCTGGCCCAATATAACACTTAATTTTTTTTTTCTGGTTTATGAGTCACACCCAGCAGCACTCAGAGGTCACTCCTGGCACTATGCTCAGAAATCGCTCCTGGCAGGCTTGGGGACCATATGGGATGCCGGGACTCAAACCACTGACCTTCTGCATGCAAGGCAATGCCACACCTCCATGCTATCTCTCTGACCCCAACACTTAATTTTTAATAGGAATAAGTATGTTATTAAAAATATACTTAGAAAGCTTGTATATATTAAACTGAGAAAACAATATTTGATATTTAATCCATAAAATACTATTTCAGTTGTATTTGTGGGCAAGATAGATAACAAAAATGATATTATGAGGCATTGAGGAAATACAATGTGTTTCATATACAGTTCAGATATTTATTATTTTTAAGGTTTCCATACATGGAAGGGAGTGGAGAAAAAGATTTCCATACATGGCAAATAAAAACTGACTTGAACTGCTTAAATTCAGCTCTTTTCATTGTTTGCAACTATTAAAACTAAACACAAAAAAAGTATTTTACTGAAATGAGATACTAAGGTTATCATTCAAACCAACAGAGATATTAAAGTATTTAAGGTAATTTCAAGTTGCTGCAAAAACACTTTTACACCAATCATTAGGTCAAATTACAAGATCAAGTTTACCTGCTTATATAAATATGTGTCTATGCGTGTGAGCACACATATACGTATAAAGTTTAACCAAAGTATTCTATCCGCAGGCAAAAATCTTGATAATTATAATTTGAAGTATCCAAGAGTTAATTAGGGATTTTAATTTTGAATGATAAAATACACTGTTTAAAAACTAATCTATGATTAAATACAGGATTTTGGTTCCAGACAAAATAACATACTTGCAAAAGAGATTATATAACCAACATTGGAGATTCTACTAAAGAAGCAGCACATAGTATAAAACTAATATTCATTTTCTAACTCCTAAATTGTGGATAAGTCCTAAATCTATGGCTATTATAATAAAACCAGAATATAAAATTGTGTTTTTATAATATCAATGAACATTGAATATTATTATACATAACAAATATGTTATTGTAAAGATGTTTCAGTATTAATGTGTCTGAATAAGTTGCAAAATAAATCATATCTTGCATAATGATGAAAATAATTGTCAAGAAGTAGAGAAAAATGTAGTACTTTGGCTAAAAATAATTACATCTTCCAAATATGATAAAGTTAAAAGTAAAGTATTTTGAAATTTCAAATATCAAAACGTAAAGTTCCTACTTTGACCCTATTATTTTTTCAGAAAAGTCATCACATGCTTGAATATAAGTTGTTTTATTCACATGCTTACAATCAGTAAAATATTAATGATCTGATAGCCACTTTTTTTTTGTTTGTTTTTGTTTTTGGGCCACACCCGGCGTTGCTCAGGGGTTACTCCTGGCTGTCTGCTCAAAAATAGCTCCTGGCAGGCACGGGGGACCATATGGGACACTGGGATTCGAACCAACCACCTTTGGTACTGGATCTGCTGCTTGCAAGGCAAACGCCGCTGTGCTATCTCTCCGGGCCCTGATAGACACTTTTTAATTTACATTTTCTGTCTTGTTTAATTCATGTTAACAGTATTTCTACTAACCTAATTTTTTCAAGAATTTGGGAAATAACTTAGTCTACTTCCTTCACATTTATCTTGAGAATAAAAAATCATAAATTCAAAAAGATGCACATCTATGTTTGTTGTAGCACTCAACAATAGCCAGGATGTGATAACACCCAATGGTTGCATTACTGACAAAAGAATTATATGCATAGACACAATGGAATATCATCCATCTCTAAAGATGGATTAAATTTTACTTTTTTGCTACTTTGATAGCTCCAGAAGATATCTAAAGTGAAGTAACTCAGAAAAACGACATGCCAGATGATATTATTTATATGAATATAAAAATAATGAAATAATAGAATGAATAAAACAAATTTTTTTTAACTTTTATAACTTGGAAGATCAAAGGAAGAGTTAGAGATTAGGATAGGAGCAGATGGGACCTTCTAAATGGCACAGACAATGATGGAAGGTTCGGAGAGACATGGGTGACGGTGCAGTAATTTTGTACATCGAAGATATCGAAAAATACACCATTGTAAACTATGTCCTCAATATTAGAAAATTATAAATTACTGAGAGATTATCACTGGGTTTCTCC
Source organism: Suncus etruscus (assembly GCF_024139225.1). Taxonomy (NCBI): domain Eukaryota; kingdom Metazoa; phylum Chordata; class Mammalia; order Eulipotyphla; family Soricidae; genus Suncus; species Suncus etruscus. The sequence goes on from NC_064852.1 coordinate 133,450,623, forward strand.
TGTATTTACCTTTGATATAAATCAATCTCATTATTTAGAAATAGTTCATACTCTATTATTACCTCCTGATGAGATGACAAAGAAGGAACTTTAGAAGCCTCCTTTGGTTAAGTGCGGCACATCCTTCAGATTTAGAAATAGTACCTTATATACAGAATATTATAGTTTATTATGAATTCTAACATATATATCAAACTGTGAGGCAGGACTGTATGTAATATTATCTTTATTGAATAATTTAAGTCTGTATATTTTTTTCACCATCAGGAAAAACAGTTTAAATCTATTCTCTATTTACTGAGACATAAAAAGGAGCAGGAAAATAATAAAACAATTAATTAACAAAAATAATCAATGGCATATGTAAAAATCTAGAGAAATTAAATAAGGACTATTTTGTAGATGTTTGTAGAATATCTTACCAGTTATGGAAAACAATGTTATTTTCAAATTTTCCTTTTCTTTTTTATTTTTTTGTTTTTATTTTGTTGTTGTTGTTGTTACATTCGGCAGTGCTCAGAGGTTACTCCTGACTCTACACTCAGAAATCACTCCTGGCAGGCTTGGGCATCCATATGGGATGCCGGGTTTAGAACCACCATCCTTCTCCATGCAAGGCATACGCCCTACCTCAAGCTATCTTTCTGGTCCCTGTTATTTTCAATTTTTTTCAATAGTTTGTACAGGAAAAGAATCAAATATGATTCCTCAGATAATGTCATTCAATGATACATATTAAAAAAATGGTTTTTTTCCCCTGTGATGAAATATTATAAAATAAACCGATAAAGTTCGATTTGGTATAATATATACATACTCTTTAAAATAATAATTTAATAAGCGATCTGGACAGAAGTTAAAGTAGTATTAAAAATGTAATATGCAGATCATTTGTGATATTGCTATATGAAGTTCATCTTCATAATCTAAATATGAATGTTTTCATTATTAATTTTTCCTTTAAATTTTTTCTAGAGTTTATTTTTGTAGGCCACACTTGGCAGTACTCAGGGTTTACTCCTGGCTCTGCGCTCACAGGTAAGTCATGGTAGTTAGTGTTAGGAGACTACTATATGGGTTAAAGGGGCTCAAACCTGGAGCAGCTGCATGCAATGCAAACACCCTACCCCCCAGACCACTCCGGCCACTATTTCCTAGCTTAAAAAAATAAATGTTTTCATTTTTATAAACTCTATGTATGGTATGTACACTTTAAATACCAGATACAATTTTAGTTACTGGTATCTGGAATGTGTCAGTGATCAAATCAAACAAAAATCCTTGCCTTGCTGGTTTACAGTTTAATGAGGAGAGGCAGATTGCAAGCAATAAAGATAAGAAACAACTCTTCATGCTTTAATGATAAGTGCTGTAGAAGAAAATAATAGAGCAGAAAAGAAGGCTCAGGACTTGTGAAGTAAATAAAACATTAAATATTTCACTAAAAGTAGAACTTCTTAATAATGTGAGAACTAAGAAACCACTAAAACAAAAATTGACATTTTTTTGCAAGTTACTGAACTATTATTGTGTTGTGGACAAGGAAACAGCTTAAGTTTTCTTTAAATAACTAAAGTGCAATTGGAACAAACAGTATATTTGGTATACTAAGAGCAGTGTTGATGGAAGAGACAAAGTGAGATGGTAACATGGCATTGCCCTGAGTAGGGTAATTTCATCACAAGCTACAAAATTAAATAAAATAAAAAATGTTCTATTAAAAAAACTGAATGGGGGGGGGGGCCTGGAACGATAGCACAGAGGCTTTGCCTTGCATGAGGCCGACCTGGGTTTGATACCAGACATCACATATTGTCCCTTAGGTTGCCAGGAGTAATTTCTGAGTGCAGATCCAGGAATAACCTCTGAGTACTGCTGGATGAAGCCAAAACATACAAACAAACAAACAAACAAAAACCACAAAACAATTACAACAACAAAAACCTAGATGGGGTAGAGGAAAACACACAAAGAAGACTGTTCTTTTTAAGTGAGAAAGGGTGGGTGGAGCAAAATGTGAGTTGTGAAGGTTTACAAACAAGGTTAGATTATGAATATATGTATGGTTAAGGCCAATGGATATTCTGATTAATCTGGCAGAAAGTATAAGAGAATTGAGAGTCAAGGATAGTAATAAGACTTGCAAGACAAAGTAAAAAAATAATCCATTGACTTTGGGGGCAAATGTGCAGGTAAGAGCTTAAGTTTGAACAATCAGTTTGAGATTCAGCTGCTGATATAGAATTGGCAATGAAAAATATCAAGATTTGAGAACCAGATCTGGATTGATGCATATAGGTAGTGACATTGGTAACAAATTCATAAGACCAGATACATATTGCAAGATGCATATAGAAACCAGATGCATATTGGAAGAAATCTCATTAGCTTTGCTGATGTTTTCTGGAATGGCAGCATTAATTAGCTAGCAGAATAGGCATTGCCTCCATTATATTTTCATAAACTATTATAGCAAGTTCACATTTCTCCTCTTTTTTTGAGATTTGCATATTCACTTTCTATATTTATACATTGCTGAGAACTGGGAATTACATATTATAGCATTTCCCTATAACCATGACCATTTTGCCCCTGTATTCAAACATTGCAGTTTTGCTAGTTTTTACCTATTTTAGCATCTCATTCAAAATACTCCTCTCTGATTTTAAAACTCCCTTTTGCTCTACCTTCTTTTGTTTCCCAACCTCAAGTTCCCATTAAATTCCCATTTTTATATATAATTTATTAAGTTTGTAAAACATCGTGCCAGAGAAAAGAAAATTAGGAACACTTGCCAAGTTCAGACAAAATTTTAATGACCCAGATGGAAAATCATCTCTGAAACATTCCAGATGCATATCTGAGCTTTATATCTGGAAATAAAATGCAAATATGTGAATAATAGCCTTGTTATTTCCAAGAGAAAATAAACCAAAATAAAGAAATGAGATTGTATCTAAGCCATGATTTTCAGTTACTGAAAACTAATGTATTAAGATACTGCTTCTGATAACACTGTCCCTTAATTAGAAAATTAAAAAATAAATTTAATTATAAAATTGTTAAAATCATTAATATACTCTATTCTAAAATTTGTTTCTTCTTTTAAAACTCAAAATTATGTTATGAATCTGGATATGGTTCAAAGTGATAGAATACTTGCCTGGCATGTGGGAAGGCCTGAGTTTTATCTCAATACTTAGGTATCTCATGTCCCCGAAGCTCTGAAAAGAATGACCCTCCACTGGCTCCTGATTTCCATTATTTTAGGCTCTGGTGGACCTCAGCACTTCTGGGACTTAAGCACAAGAATACTAAAATGGTCCTGAGCACTGAACCATGAGACACTGATATCATGTTGGAACATTGCTGCAATGACTGTGGTTCCTTATCAGCACTGTTGTGCATGTTAAAAACACAATAAAAAATGTCCTGCATTTAGAACTGCATCATTTTTGTAGGAATTAAAAATTCTACTAAGTAATGGGGGATAAAATTTCACTTTATTTAGTGATATGATCTATTTAGTATATTTATAAAGAAAATTAGTATGTACAATATATACATATATGTGTATATAATATAGCACTTGTATTTCATCTGGTTATAGATGGCGAGTTAACATTTCCTACTATACACTGATATTTTACATTATTAGTTTGAGTAAGAAGATTTATTTTCTAATATGCCTAGCACTAAATTCTTGTAACTTGCTCATTTGATAGAGAAAATTTGATAACGCTATGGCTTTACACAAATGGCTTTATGCAACTTATATTAATAACAATGCAATTTAACCTGATTCTTTTGTTTAAAATGCTTCAGTCACCAAGAAAGACATCTGGTGTCTCTGTGAGGAAGCCCAATTTAGCTCAGAGTAAAGACATCCTGCAACTACAGTGACAGGAGAGTCATTTGGACACATTAATCGTATAAAAGAGCTTTTAAATTTTGTTAAAGAAATTGTAAGAAAATAGCGTAAACTTTTTATTTAGAATATGAGATTTTAGTGATTTTCAGAATGTCTGGTTACCCAGAAATTGCTCTTGAAGAAATGCAAAATCTTTCTCTTTAAGGTCAATAAAATTCTGTTAGTTATTACAGAGTTTGACACTAAATTCTTTATATTGAATCAACTCTTAACTCAGCATTTTGTTACTTGTATTAAATTGTATTTCATCTTACTTCACATCTTAAAAGATTCTGTCAAGTTAGACATAATAATTCCTAACAGGAATTTGTTTATACTAAGGAAACATGTGAAGATATGTGTTAATTCCTATTACAAGAAAATTAAATTATTCCCACTTGAATCTAACTGAAACAGATTCAAGCAGCTCAAATCCCTGTTGGAAGTAAGACTGCCTCAGTTCTCTAATTAGGTATATTCTCTTTAGCAAATCAGTAAATATATACTTATTTTATTTAAATTTTATTTTATTGACAGAAACAAATCATAAAACTTGAAGGGGCTGGAATGATTGAAACTATAAAGAAATGTTTTTTATAGTTGAATTTCAGACATACAATGAAACCAGCCTATTCCACCATCAGTGTAAACCTTCCTCCATCAATATTTCCAGAGTATATCCTATACCACCAATCTTCACCCCCTGACCTGCCAAGATAGCAGGCCTATTTTATGTTTAATTTCTAAATGTGATCTCTTGATTCCATTATTGTTGTCATTGGCTTGGATATTTAGTTCTGTCCTATTTTATCTCCACCAATGCACCTGAGACCACTTGACCCCATAGTCCACTTTCTTATTTCTCCCTTCTTAATTTTATATAAAAAACTCATAAATATGAGGTAAAACAGTAATTCATGTCCAAAGTTTTTATGGAAAAGGCACGAGCCCCTATCAAAAAGATTTTTTTAAAAAGTTGCAGTTATTTGCATAACAGCAGCAAAGTTGGGGAAAAATAGAAATAATAAACCTTTGGCAGAAAAACAATAGTGACTTTACCCATGAATCATCCTATCAGAAGATCAACTACAGGCTCCAAGTATACTAAATTGTCAAACCCCAAAGTCTTTCTTCATGGTTCCAGAAAAAGTTCACTAATAAGAGATCTTGGTTTTTGTACAGATCCTATGTCAAAGTCAGGGTGTCTATTACAAAACATCTTTGGGTTTCATCTCATTGTTAGTGGCAAGACAAGAAAATACACCCAGAAAGAAAGTTGTTATTGTTTCAAGTCATCAGGGTGTTATATGAACCCACCTGAAGCAAATTGGTGCCAAGGTAACAATTTGGGCCTTCCCCAGTAGAAGTTTGATTCCTGGTGCTGGTGCAGAAAATGGCTGGTGCCATTACAAAGATAGGATACAAGGTTTGGGGGTCACTACCAATGTCCACTTGACATTGATAGAAGTCTAGATAAAGTCACTATGACACAAATTTAAGGTTTTTCCTTGTAGTAAAACTTTAAATTAGGTCAAGAGATACCTCTCATTTCTTGCTTTTGAATATGGATTTGTCTATCCTAGGTTTTATGTTTTTATGGTTCCACACAAACTTTATAATTGATTGTTCTAAGTTCTTAAAGAACATTGTGTGGATTTGAATTTTTATTTAGTTTTTTGAGAATGAAAGGCACTATTTATATCCATTAGTTCTAGTTTCTCTATTTTCTCATTTAGGGTTATTATATTTGATAGTGTTCTTATTAGTGGATCTATCTAATGGCAATGATGGTGAGTTGAAATCTTCCACTAATATCACATTTCTGTTCATATGTTTGTCTAGTTTTGTAAGCAAAAGCCTTTACATAATTTGCTGCCGCTACATTTGGTGTATAAATGTTGATCAGAGATAGGACTTCTTGGTCTATTATTCCCCTGATCTGAATGTAGCGCCCATCTTTGTCTCTAATTACATTCTTGAGGTCGAATACAATTTGGTCTGTTATAATTATGGCTGTTCCAGCTTTTTTTGTTTTCCAGTATCAGTATAATTGTTTTCCATCCTTTTACTCTGAACCTGTGTCTACCTTGAAATTTTATGTGTGTTTTCTGCTGGCTGGATTTTCCTTTCTTTTTCTTTTTTTTGGTTTTTGGGCCACACCCGGCAGTGCTCAGGGGTTACTCCTGGCTGTCCGCTCAGAACTAGCTCCTGGCAGGCACGGGGGACCATATGGGACATCAGGATTTGAACCAACCACCTTTGGGTCCTGGATCGGCTGCTTGCAAGGCAAATACCGCTGTGCTATCTCTCCGGGCCCGGATTTTATTTTCTTATCAAACCTGCTACTCTGTGCCTTTGATGGGAGAGTTTAGTCCATTGACATTTAAGGAAACTATTGACAAAATAGTTGACAAAAATATCATCATTATATTGTGTAGGGTTGTTGCTGTTATGATTGGTTATTTGGTTTATATGATTTCTTTTTGAGTAGCTCATTGTGATCATTGTGAGTTAGCACAAGTATTGTGAGTTCCTTTTTTGTCTGAGAAAATTTAAAACACTTTTCCCATGTAAAATAGAGCTTTGCTGGGTAGTGGACTTTATGATGTAACTTTCTTTCATTTAGTAGTTTGAATACGTTATTCCTCTCTTTTCTTTCCCAGGATTGTTTCAAATGGAAGATCTGGTTTGATTCTTATATGATTTTCTTTACACTTAAGGTTGTTATTCTCATTACAGATTTATAGAATCCATCTTTCTCACTCTCACTTTCTCTCTCTCTTGTGTCTGTGCTCTCTCTGGTCATTTAGATTACTTTAAGTCGTGGCATTGTTCTGTTAGTGTCTATTTTGTTTGGTATTATTTGTGACTCTTGGAGTTGTAGAGCAGCTTACTTCCTGAGAGTGGGAAAGTTCTCAACTTTTATCTCCCTCACTACTTGTCTTCCCCTTTCCCCTATTTTTCCCCATCCGATATTCCTATAATTTAGAGATTCTTGTTTGTTTGTTTTTGTTTTGGGGCCACACCCAGTGATGCTCAGGGGTTATTTCTGGCTATGTGCTCAGAAATAGCTCCTTGCTTGGGGAACCATATGGGTCAGTGGGGATTTAACCTAGGTTTGTCTTGGGTCATCTGCATGTAAGGCAAGCACCTATCACTGTGCTATCACTTCTGCCCCAGTTTAGAAATTATTTTTTTTATTTTTGTACAGTAAGTACCTTACATTTTCTTCTATTGTTTGTCTCTCCTTTTATATTTGATTTCTTTATCAATGTTGGCTTGTATTTTGTCTTCAAGTTCATCTATGCGATTGTCCATCTGTGTAATTCTGCTACTATGGCTTGCTAACATGTAGTTCCTTCAGTTCCATTTGTATGGATTTTCTCATCTTTTGAAAGATTTCTTTGATTGGTTGAAATTTTCATCTACAGATAGCTTAATTTTACAGGTGAGTGTCTCCTTGATTTCTGTTGATAAGATCTCAAGAGTTGACATTAGGTCCTCACCTATCAGATCAAGTATTTTGGTGGACTTGGAAATTGGTTAAGATTTCTTTCCATGTCCCAAACTTCAGGTACCTTCCTTAATTTCCTCATTGTCCTTTGCATTTGTTGGTTTGGAATGCTGGAGTTACAGGTGGTTTAAAGAGGTGATCTATTGAACTGATTGTATGTGGCTAGGGGTATATCTGTTTTTTTTTTTTTTTTGGTTTTTTTTGTTTTTTGGTTTTTGGGCCACACCCGGTGATGCTCAGGGGTTACTCCTGGCTATGCGCTCAGAAGTCACTCCTGGCTTGGGGGACCATACGGGACGCCGGGGGATCGAACCGCGGTTCATCCAAGGCTAGTGCAGGCAAGGCAGGCACCTTACCTCCAGCGCCACCACCCGGCCTCAAGGGGTATATCTGTTTTAGAGGTTATTTTCCTAAACAAGCGAGGTTACCTTAGTATGACAAAAATTGCAAACTAATTCATTGGTTTGTTCAACTAAGTTTTATTCTGCAATTTCTTCCTTCCTTCCTTCCTTCCTTCCTTCCTTCCTTCCTTCCTTCCTTCCTTCCTTCCTTCCTTCCTTCCTTCCTTCCTTTCTTCCTTCCTTCCTTCCTTTCTTTCTTTCTTTCTTTCTTTCTTTTTTTCTTTCTTCTTTTCTTTCTTTCTTTCTTTCTTTCTTTCTTTCTTTCTTTCTTTCTTCTTTCTTTCTTTCTTTCTTCTTTCTTTTTTTTTCTTTCTCTTTCTTTTCTTTCTTTTTTTTTTTCTTTCTTTCTTTCTTTCTCTTTCTTTCTTTCTTTCTTTCTTTCTTTTTCTTCTTTCTTTCTTTCTTTCTTTCTTTCTTTCTTTCTTTCTTTCTTTCTCTTTCTTTCTTTCTTTCTTTCTTTTCTTTCTTTCTTTCTTTCTTTCTTTCTTTCTTTCTTTCTTTCTTTCTTTTTCTTTTTTCTTTCTTTTCTTTCTTTCTTTCTTTCTTTCTTTCTTTCTTTTTTCTTTTCTCTTCTTTCTTTCTTCTTCTTTCTTTCTTTCTTCTTTCTTTCTTTCTTCTTTCCTTCCTTTTTCCTTCCTCCTTCCTTCCTTCCTTCCTTCCTTCCTTCCTTCCTGCCTGCCTGCCTGCCTTCCTTCCTTCCTTCCTTCCTTCCTTCCTTCCTTCCTTCCTTCCTTCCTTCCTTCCTTCCTTCCTTCCTTTCTTTCCTCTCTTTCCTTTTTCTCTTCTCTTCCTGGAGATATGACATGGAGGTAGGGCATTTGCCTTGAGTGCAGAAGGACACTGGTTCGAATCTCAGCATCCTATATGGTCCCCTGAGCCCACTGAGAGCGATTTCTGAGTGTAGAGCCAGGAGTAATGACTAAGCGCTACCAAGTGTGACCCAAAAAACAAACAAACAAACAAACAAACAAAAAGAAAAGAAAACAAGAGAAGAGAAAGAAAAGAAAAGAAAAAAGAAATCACTTTTGGCAGGCCAAAGGGATCATCTGGCATGCTGGAGATCAAACCTGGGTTGTCCTACATTCAAGGCAAATGTCCTACTGCTGTGCCATCACTTTGGAGAAGTGCAAGGTTCAATCTGTCTGGAAATATCTGATATAATTCAGAATGTTTTTAGGTGAAAACTCTAGAATCTGTGCAATTTGGGAAGAGGTGCGTTTATGAAAGGGACCAGAGGAGCCCCAACAGTCCTGAAAAGCAGTGCATATGACAGGAGATACCCGATGGGCAGCAGGACTAGGAAGCTGGCTTGGAGGATATGTTGTAAGTAGACCTTCAGCATTTGGTAGAAGGGACTGGAGGGGCTCTCTCTGCGGACATCCACAGATTTGAATCTCCATGAAATTCTGGAGAACCCTGACAGACATCAGGACTTGGAAACTGGCTGGTGGGAGGTGCTACCTATTTCTTTAACATTTTTTATCTTCAGACATAAGGAAGTCCCAATATATTTGATACCTACTTTTAGATTAACAAATTAGAAATAAGAAGTTGTGTATGTGCATGGTTTTTATTTTATTTTTTGTGCTTAATTTAAAAAAATTAGAGCATACAATTAATATTATTGATCATATGACCTATATTAAAATATTGCCTTTGTATATCTGGGAGTAAATTAAATCTAGAAATCATGATCTTTTTGGGGGGGCCACACCCAGTGATGCTCAGGGTTTACTCCTGGTTATGCGCTCAGAAATCGCTTCTGGCTTGGAGGAATATTTGGGACACTGAGGGATCAAACCAAGGTCCATCCTGGGTCAACCTTGTGCAAGGCAAATGCCCTACTGCTGTGCCATCACTCCGGCCCCATCTGCTTTTTACTTGTTGCATAAAAATTGTACAAGTGATAGTTTATCCAGATTAAATAGCAGCATTTCATAGTCAATAATTTAAAAATAGGTTTGAAGAGTAGCCATCATAGTGTAATTACTAATAGTTATTATTATTTTGTTTAAACCATTATCATGTCCTTTATCTTGAGATTTTATGATTGAAGAGGTTCCATATGAATATTATATCCTTTCCAGGATCCAGAAATAAAAGTGATAGAGCTATAAAATTAAAATATTTATATTTGAGAAAATTTATCTGAACTTTTTATTTATGGCAAATAAATATGAGCATTTCTATATCAAAGGTAACCAGGGCACTTATAACTGGACATTTTAACTAGCTTGAATGATGGGTTCTCTATTCATTGTCATTGCTAACACTGTATTAGAAGCATTGATAGTGAAAGAAAGGTGAAAATTTCAGTTAACCATATTTGAAGCATAATTTTTAGGGATTACTCATCTTGTAATGGAGAGTTAGAAATATTATCTTTTCTTTATTTGTCCCATCTGGTTGGTTTCATTGCATTGTGAATTCCAATTAAAAAATTTACAATGGAAGGTTGCTTATTCTAGAATTGTGTCTCTTCCTCTTTCTTTTTTTATTTTAAATGAAAACACTATGCTTTACATAGCTGTTTATAATGAATTTTTTTAATGCACATTCCCACCTTCAGTCTCACAACTTCATCCCTTGAGAGTTTCTAATAACCATAGAGTAGATAATGAAACTATGGAAAATATACACAAAGATGGATGGAAATGTCAGAAGAACAAAGTCAAACTACAGATGTTCTTATTAGCTTGTGGCATGTAGAATATCATGTCTAGAAATGATAATTATAAAAACACTTGCTCTCTTTTAAAAGGTGGAAAAATGTTTACATTGAATCAAATGAAGTTATAATTCAAAATTTTAAAAAATAATGCTTATGATTAAGCAGTTGAGTTAAAGTTAAAATATATGTTTACATTTTTTCTATTTAATTTTTTCAGCTAACGCCTAAGCCAGTAGTGAATAAAGTGTAGTATTTAGATTAAACAATAATAAGCAATGATATTTCAGTCACCATGTGTCTATTCTCTCTTTATATCTCTGATCTGTAGATATTTCAAATATTGCTTTAGATTATTACTATAAAAGCATATTGATTTAAATTTCTATTATCTTTACTACATTTGTCATACTCAAAAAGAATTTCAATTGTCATTATTTCAGTACCTCTTTTGCAAAAATACTTTTCTATGTCATAATCTAGCATATAAACCCCTGGAGAATTTAATTTAATTTTTATAGCAACAATGTATTTTGAGAATGGTAAATTGTCTGTGACTTTTCAGACAACACACTGAGTTTATACCAAGCATAATTCCTCCAGGAGTCAAATGTCATGCTATGGAATTAGTATGGAAACAATAAAATAAATGGAGTATGCAACAATAATCATTGGCTTTTAAAAAATTTACTTACTGTCTGACTTCTAATAGTATTTTGATATTGAACTTAAATCTATTTTTGTTAAAATATATGATAAATATGTAGTCCACAATGAATTATATTTTAATTTCAAAAACAGTTTTTTAAAGTGAAAACTTAGTTTTCCAGTTTCTAAAGAATGGGTTCTAGATAAAAAATGATACTGCAATAAAAATTAAAAAAATTAATTTCAGTGTCCTCAACATAAAAATTTTTATCAAATTTAGTTATTAAGTGTTCATTACTAATTATGCAATGCTAATGAAAATACAAACTCCTGTGTTTTTAGGAATATATGCCAATACTATAATGTAATTTATCAGTAGACAAAGACTAGAAGTGTACAGATAAAAAACCGTCATGGAAATATAGATAATTTAGTGTAAGATCATGCATATGCCATGCTTATATACCTATTGTATACATGTGTGTATGTGTATCTATGCACATATATATAATTATTTTACAATTAGTTGAACAAGTATTTCTGTAGCACAACTTTTTTTAATAAAAATTTTTATTTTGACCAAAAAGTGAATAACAAATCTTTCACAGTAGTTTTATGATACATAGTGACAATGAATCAGGGCCATTCCCACCACCAGGGTTGTCCTCCCTCCACCCTATTTCACAGCTTGTGTTCCATATCTCCCCTTTGTCCCCTAGAGTGCTAGTGAAAATGTTCCCCTCTCTGTATAGCTTGTTGTAGATAGGGTATCTATTCTTATATTGACTTTAGGTTTGATGTTTAAGAAGATCATTTTTTTGATTCCACTCAATGTTCATACGGCTGTTTGGTCGTGGTACCATTTTTTTTTCTCCCTCAATTCATGAGGCAGAACAAGTTGATTCAAGTTGTGTGGTTCTGCTAGAAGAAGAAAAAGAAAAAAGGAAAAACAAAACAAAACAAAAACAAAAAAACAAACATAGCAACATACCAAAAAAAAGGAAAAAATGCACCCAGCGACAAAAAAAAAATCACCAAATAATAACCACAAGAGTGAAAAAAAAAATCAAAGAAAAAAGTGAAAAAAGAAAAAAAATAGGAGTGCTGGTGTGGCAAGATTTTTGTGCTCCCCACTTTTTTCTTTTCTTTTCTTTTTTTACATAGGCACAGTAAGTATTGGGGAAGAAAGGGAATTCCCTTGGCCTAGGAGATTCAGGGTTTCTCTACCCTTGAAGCATACCATCATGGGAACAACTACTGGCTCCATACATGCTTATTACCACCTCCAAAAAGCTTGTTTGTGGTGCCAGAAAACTTTTCTCTTGGTTGTGGATGATAAAATCAGGCCACTGTAGCTAGAGATCTTGGTATTTGCGCAAGTCATAGGACAAGGTCTAGGAGATAGTCTTTACTGTTCTAGAAGTTTTGTTCCATCATTGTTGCACAACTAATATTTTCTAAGAGAATATATCTTACATTATAGGCAGCCATGTTAAAATAAAATTGTTAAATACTGTGTCCCAGAAATTTACATTTAAATATTTAATTTATTTCTTTTGTTAATAGAATGTTGCCTAAAATTGCTATTTTGAATTATTTTACAAATTTGCCTCATTACTTTATTTGAGTTGTTTAACTCTTGAATTTTCTATTGTATTAATATGATTAAACATATTTATTTTTAAAACCTAAAATAAAATGAATAAATTTCTTCTGAAAAGAAAAGAGATATAAAAATCCTTTGTGGGGCAAGAAATAATACCCCTGAAGTGTTCAGTGAGTTGAGGTTTATTGGACCAAGTGTGAGGCCCAGGAGGTTCAATGTTTAGGCCAGTGGCATACTGCTTGTCAGACTTCATGACACTTTAGGGAACCAGGGCTACCCTTACAGCTCTAATTGGCTCATGCAGTTTTAGAGATAAAATTCAGGCTATAAGAATGCCAGATTGCATTCTAGCAATATGAGCAATTTCTGTAGTTCACCATATCTACTGTATAATGTCTAGTTTGCTTGTACTCAATGATAAATGATTGTTAAATTATAATGTCTCTAATAGCCTTTCCATCATTTAGATAATATCTGATAGTGATATTCATAATTCAGGTATATTTATACACAGAAGTCCTAAAAATTAGACCAGGATATGGCCAAAGTGATAGTAGAGTGGTTCTGGAGCTTGTTTTGTACAAAGCTGACCTAGGTTTGATCCCTGACATCGCATATGATCCCTTGATCACCACAAGGAGTAATTCCTGAGTGCAAAGCCAGGAGTAACTTTTGAGTATCATTTGTTGTTCTATCACCCTCCATATACACACACACAAAAACACAATTTTAAAAACAAACATATATTAGTCCAGGAGATGGGATGCCAGAATCAAGAATGTATGAAGATGGTCACAAATTTTTCTTCTCTTGTGAACTAAGTAATTTAGCATATCTGTACAATGGTTATCTTTAAAAATTAGATAGTCCACCTGACAAACTGAAAGATAAAAGAGAATCGATGTCTCTTGCCATCTCTTACCATATATGATTCTACTGGCTTCAGTTTCCAAAAATTCTCAATCGTTTGGAATTGAAATCTTGGATGATTTCTGATACTTTCTGGGCCTTCATTTATACAATCAAAATATTGGGACTCAATAAACTTTTGATTATTATAATTTTTATTAGCCTCAGCCACCCTCTAAAACCTTGAGCTTATCAAGTTAGTTTGAATTAATATTATCACATAAATTACATGACTATATTTATTGCATAAACCTTATATTTCATTCAAGTAATTTAATTCCTCTTATTAATTAATATGCATACCTTTCTTCTAAGATTACTTCAAAACAATCTTTATTGTTATTCCCAGCACAAATCTGGCTACTCAAAGAAATGTTGTTTTCTCAGAAATACTCTGTGTATCAATTTTATTGGCTGATACACTACAGAATTAGCGTCTGCATAAGTGTTGTACTTAAGAAAGTTGAACACTAAATTCCCAGTAAGTTTTTAAACTCCTCAGATTCATCTTTTAAATAAAAAGAACTCCTTATTTTATATGTGTTATTGGCTCTACATTTTTCTCCATTACCTTCTAACTACTATCCCCCAAACCATTCTTTGATCCTTCCAGAAATTCCTTAGGAACTAAATTATTTACTCTCTAAACATTAAAGACTTCCTTCCTGGTATAGTTGTAGCATCATAAAAGTAAGTTATAATTCACATTTTTTTTATTTTTGGATGAATTTTCATCGATTATAATTTATACTACTATTTTAAAGTCTAACTAGTTTTTTTCATTCATGCCAGTAAGGATGGTTTTGAAGTAAACTTAACAAATAAACTTTGAAATTGAGTTTTTTTACTTTCACCTCTGATCCTCAATTTTTCTCAATTTTTATATTATTTTATTCCGTATATAAGTAATAACTACATTGTGTATTAATATAAATATGTTCTTATCAGTCTTCTTATTTGTAATTAACAGCTTTGTACAAGTAACCTGGAAGTAATACAACTGGAAGTTTTAAACTGAAAACTGGGTTGCTATTCCCCAGTAACTTACGGCTCACTTCACACTCTACTATCTTTTGTTTGTTAACATTTCTTTTTTTTTTAATTTTTAAGCCACACCCAACACCTCTTCCTGGCTCTTCATTTGGGGATCACTCATAGAGGGTTCAGCAGGGCCATTAGAGGTGCAGGGGATAGAAAAATGCTCAGCATCAAGCACAGCAGATGCCCTATTCATTGTGCTATTGCTCCAACCTTTACAAACTTATTTTTAATCACTTGTTATTAATAATTGTTGAATGATTTGTAGATTTTTTTAAATTATTTTATTGGTTCTTTATCAAGTGCTTTCTTTGATTTTTTATTTAATCACCTTTCATGAGTTGATTTTCTACTCTTACGACTTTTATTGTAGATAAAGTACTACACTGAATCAATGTCCTGGTAAAATCTTCAACTAGATTGACAATAAACTTAGGTGAAATATATGTAATTATTTTTTAGCAATTATTTTATTCATCACCCCCACACCATGACAAAACTTTAAATGTCAGTTACTGCTGCAGGTGGCTTCTGACCTACAGTGCCAGTGGCATTTCAATGAATTCAATTCAGGGAGAGTGGGTTGCATGGGCGGTGAAATATGAAATAAATGATAACCACACACAAGCAGGGGTCCTCAAACTTTTTAAACAGGGGCCAGTTCACTGTCCCTCAGACCATTGGAGGTTCTGACTATAGTAAAAACAAAACTTATGAACGAATTCTTATGCACACTGCATATATCTTATTTTGCAATGAAGAAACAAAACAGATACAAATACAATATGTGGCCCGCGGGCCATAGTTTGAGGACCACTGGATGGGGACCAGCGTCTTCTGGCATAGAAGTGAGACAAGTTTAATTTTTAAGCAGGGGGGTTTACACAGAGTAAAGCCAATTATAGGTATTGAGAAGAATGTTTACTATCACAAAGCAAAGTTTAACAGTAGACAATACATTAAGCTATGGGTGTGAGCTGTAAGAAGTTACAAAGGAGAAGGTCACAACTCAAGGCAGCTCTTAGTAAACTAACTTCAAATGCAAAATAAGGGATTATTAAGAAGTAGAAAAAATCTAGGAACATGATCTTCACAGAGATGGGCTGTATTGTTTTAGAGGTCAAGTGAGAGAAAGAGCTAAATCCTCTAAGATGTAGTTGCTATTTTGGGAAGAGTCAATAGCCCAGGATCTGCATTCTGGCTACACCCTTGATTACCAGTAACTGAAGCTGCAAGGACATATTTGAAAAAAAAAATTGTCTTTAATTTTGGTGCTAAATGTTATCCAGAAAAGGAGTTCTATTAATAATCTTTGGTCCTGGGATTTCTGAAAATAATTTGATTGAGGCCATATTTTTGCATGAGATTTTTACAAAGAAGAGATAGCCAAATATGACAGAAAATGTAATACCATAGCATGGATTTATCTCTTCGGGAATTCCTCAACTATCTATGCAGAAGGAGAAGCTTCCACAGTGAGTCTTTTGAGGAACCCCAGGGCTATGTCAGTTCTCCCTAGCATCCCAGATAGTCTCCCTGGCACTGCCAGGAGTAATTTCTCGGTAAAGAGCAAAGAGTAAGCCCTTAGTACTACAACTATATATAGTCCCCAATAAAAGAATGAAACAAAACAGAATTTGCATTCAAACATAAGTTTGAAAATGTATCAATATATACTTTTATGACAAGTTAAAGTAGTGATATTAATGTGATTTGTGATATATTAAGTGTTAAAAGGGGAACAAAAAGCCTAGGGCCTGGGGAACGCTCAAGGTCTGGGACAGCCCAGGGCCCAATGGGGAACCCAGGGTCCTGGGAAGCCCCAGGTCCAGGAAAAGCCCATTGCTTCAATAAGGACCACGAAACAGGGACTGGAGAGGTGGCGCTAGAGGTAGTCTGCCTTGCAAGCTACAGACCGTCATTTGATCCCCTTGGGTCCCATATGGTCCCCCCAAGCCAGAGGTGATTTCTGAGCCCATAGCCAGGAGTAACCCCTGAGTGTCAAACGGGTGTGCCCCCCCCCCAAAAAAAAAGACCACGAAACATACCTTCAGAGAATGCAAAAGCAAAGCTGGGGTTATTCTAGAGCTCTGTGGCTCCAGGGACAGCCATGCAGACTGCAACGGAAACCCCGGATAATCTAGGAAGGTGTCTTTTATAGGGTTAGGAACTTCCACAATCCAGGTTTAAACATAATGTCCAATCAGAGGGCGAGCTTGGCCTTTTTTCAAAGAAAAAGGTGAGACTCTTAGAAGGGGCTAACAGAAGTCCATTCTTTTGCCTAAATATGTCAGGTTCCTCTTAGGAGAGGCTTTGGCTGATGGCAGAAGGCAGTTGATGCCTCAAGGTGAAATATCACATCAAGTGGGATCAAGAAAGCAGGGCGAAGAAAGGCTTAATAGGCATATCTGGTCAAGGTGGGTGTGGAGAAGGGTTTAACAGGCATCTATTTATCACATGTCTGAGTTATTATAATATCTATTTTATAAATTTTCCCCTAAGAAAAGAAATCCATTAACAATTTGAAAATTTTGTATTATTCAAAAACCTCTATTTTGGGGGCCGGTGAGGTGGCGCTAGAGGTAAGGTGTCTGCCTTGCAAGTGCTAGCCAAGGAAGGACCGTGGTTCGATCCCCCAGTGTCCCATATGGTCCCCCCAAGCCAGGGCAATTTCTGAGCGCTTAGCCAGGAGTAACCCCTGAGCATCAAATGGGTGTGGCCATAAAAACAAAAACCAAAACCAAACAAACAAACAAAACCTTTATTTTCAAGATCAACCCATATTACTATAAAATGAAGCATTCTTCCCATAATGGATGGTAGACTGCATTTACACCTGACATGTAATCTCTTTCTTTCTCTCATTTTCTTATTCCCTTTTTATCTCTCTCTTTCTTACTATCTCTAAATAAAGCTATTTTACTTTGAAAAAACTAAGCAGGACTGGAACAATAGCACAGCAGAGACTGTGTTTGCCTTACACTCAAATGACTGGGGTTTATTCCTTGGCAATCCATATAGACCCCTGAGCCTTCTAGGAGTAATTTCTGAGTATAGATCTAGGAATAATCTCAATGCACTGCTAGGTGTGGCTCCAAAGCTCCCTGCCAAATAGCATTGATTAAATTGCTATTCTAATTAAAATAGAGACCTATATTTACTAATGTCATCAGTATGATTTCAGATATGCTTTGGGCTACCTTTTAAGAAATCACCATGTATGAGTTTAAAAGCAATATCAAAGAATCATTTCTATATAATCTGAAAACACAACTAAAATAATTTTTGTACTACTATAAATCTGTTTGAAGCTAAATATTTTTATCTGTTTCAAATGATGCAACACATCTGCAAAAGATTCAGTGTAGTGCAGATAATAATCTCATGCTGTACACTAAGTTATATAGTAAAAATTTTTATTGCAATAACAA
Source organism: Suncus etruscus (assembly GCF_024139225.1). Taxonomy (NCBI): domain Eukaryota; kingdom Metazoa; phylum Chordata; class Mammalia; order Eulipotyphla; family Soricidae; genus Suncus; species Suncus etruscus. The sequence continues at coordinate 133,468,748 of NC_064852.1, forward strand.
TAAAAATAACACAATATGTTATTGTGCATTAGAGTTCCCATTTCACAAATTTTCCAGATATGCTACCACACTTCAGACATCCCTAAAACATTGCTATCTCTTCATCATTACAATGCTTCTGTTTTACTCATTTTATTTTTTCCAATGTATGTATTCTCATAAAAATATCTTCAATTAAATAAACAAATGATTACTAGGCTATTTTAATTTATAATAATTTATAAATACATATTTTTAAAATTCTTTCATTTTATTTTCTGGTTCACTAAATGTTGAAAACATGGTTTTCACATGAGAAACTTCTTTATGATTTTCAGTACATTTTATAAAAATAAAAGGATTTTAAAAAATTAAAAAACTTAATTTTATGGAGACAATATGGTCTCAAATTTATAAAAAATCGTTTTTATTAATGGTTAATTTAATTTTTGTTAAAGTAACATTGCTTGTTTTGAACCTGTAAAAGAACCAGAATATCTGTAATATGCTATTATGGATTTTTTTTTTTTTTTTGGTTTTGTGTCACCTGGCAGTGCTCAGGGGTTACTCCTGGCTCTATGCTCAGAAATCGATCCTGGAAGGCATAGGTTGACCATATGGGATGCCGGGATTCTAACCACCGGGATTCGAACCACCATCCGTCAGCGTCTAAGGCAAACACCCAAACGCTTAACTATCTCTCCGGCCTATTATGGATGTTATGTCAAGTCATATGTGATAAAAAAAAAAAAAAAGAAAGTTCCTAAATTTGTCAAAATCTATTTTCTTTGCTTTTTTAGTCACATACTCTTACTATACATTGATCTCTTTGAAGTATTGTGTTAGGTAACTCATTTTAGCCAATCAAATGTGAATAGAAATCCTCTGGTGCTCTGGTGTGAAACTCTTTTTTTTTTGTTGTTTGTTTGTTTCTTTATTTCAGGGCCATACCTGGTGATGCTTAAAGGTTACTCCTGGCTACGTGCTCAGAAATCGTGCTTAACTTTGGTGACCATATGGGATGCCGGGGTCATTGCGTCGGCTGTGTGCAAGGCAAATGCCCTACCATTGCACTATTGCTCTTGTCCCTGGAGTGAAGGACTGCTTTGATTTACTAATTTTAACCTTTTTACTAAATATAGTGAAATAGAGCCTTAGGAAAATAGAGCAATAGTATAAAAGATGTGCATGTTCCTGAATAATCATATTCATGATATATACTACTACTGTATTCAATATTTTCTTGAAACTTTTACAACAGCTACTGTTAGTATTTCCCAAAGTGGGTGTTAACCACCTTCCTAGGGGATGCTGGAGCAATCTAAGGGGGTGTAGTAGATATTTTTGTTCATTTACTTAAAGGAGGTTGATTTCTAAGGGTGTGTTGAGTTTTTTATTTTTTTTTCTGAAAAGTGGGAGGTTGCCTAAATGAGTTTGGGAAGCTATTATAAAAACAATATTCCATGTGATCATAATTTTATGACAAAGTTATATAGTATGTTAGTTACAAGAAGCAGAAGCAGCTTATTTATTATTAAAAAATAAGAGTCTGAGTTAACTGAATTTTAGTTCTATTGGGTGAAGTTTTATACATTTGCTAACTTAATGGTCTCTGGACTTCACACTTAGCGAGATTCCTCCCTGATTTTTTTTTTTAAATTTTGTTGTTATGTTAAAGGCCCCACATGGCTTTGCTCATTCCTCTGCTCAAGAATAACTCCTGTAGTGCTTGCCACATGTGATGCTGGGAAAGTCACTTAGATCCTGGTTGTCTTTATTCAGTCTTAGAAGGATTTGATTGAGGGCTGGAGTCACCAATCTGGATCTGAGATGTGGTAGGAGAGTAGTTTCTTTTCAAAACACAACTCAGTTTTCAAAGTTTCTTGAAATTCATTGCACAGGGTCTCTCCCTCACTGCCAACTTGAAAAGTGTTTCATTTTTAATATTATAAAGAGAAGCTTTAATTCTTTCTGTGAACAATAGTGTGCTCATCTTGTCCTGCAGCTGTTGTGTATAAACAATATTTGGCTTGGCATCACAAGTCCTACTTTGAAATGGCAACTTTCCATTTTGTATTGTTGTTAGTTGTGTGATCTTGGTCTTCCTGTATCTAAGAATTTCTTTTTTTCCCTTTGAATAAATGAGTGAAGCTTTTGTAATAGGAAACATGAAAGTGATAAAGTGTTTGGAAGCATACATTTTCTGTCTCATTGAAGATACTCAATAATAGTTAAAATGAATTATTTAGTTGCTTTTTTGTCAACAGTAAAAAGCTAGTTTACATGCTGAAATTTCTCATCATTTTTAATTAAAGATTTCAGGATATCAAGTGAAAGCTCTCTTTAACAGAACCTTCTTTTATATTCTCCTGGCTGTTTCTTCTAGGTTTATGTAAGATCAGTACAAGATACAAACTAGTTTAACATAACATAATGAATAAAACCTAGACTATAAGAAAATACTTTATTTAAAAATGTTGCAATGCAAAAATGCTGTGACTACAGAAGCTATAGTTATCTTACAGTGAAGAAAAGGAATTTCTTCTTTAAATAGGAAAAAGCAAAGCAAGACTTGAAAAAAAAAAAGAAATGTGTAGGAGTGGTTGTGTGGGTAGCAGAATCAAAAACTAAAAATGTATTTCTTTGTGGCCAACTAATTTAAAAAAAAAAGGACATTAGTCTATATTTCAGTTTTGCTATATTTCAGTGCTTAAACTTGAAAACTAAAATTAATCATTTCTTCATTTGGATCAAAAGAAAGACTCATTTGTTTTTCAAAATTTTAGGAAGAAGTTGGTTTATTTTGTAGCTTGTTCCCTATTTAAGTAAAGAGGTTCTGTTTTTATGTTAATTAGGAAGACAAATAATATCTTTTATAATTTGATAACTCCTGGAAATTTCCAATGTTCTGACTGACCCAAGGTTGCATTTACATTTTTAGGATCTTAAGAAAGATCTAACTTTAGAATAAACAAATAAAATCCTGGAGATAAGAATTTATCTTTAAATATATTTAGATGTGCTTAAAATATGTGTAAAATGTTTTAAATATATATTTAAAAGAGATGTTTGAGGCCATTTTAAAGTCTAAAGCCAAAAGCCTACAGTCAAGCACCAGATAGCTTCAGCAAGTGATTGGAATTGCAAATGGGATAGGGATTATTTGAGTTTTTCCAGACTCAAGTTCATTTTAACAAGAAGATGCCTTGGTGGGGATTCACCTCTACTTAATAACAATGTTATCCCACATGCTTAAAGACAAAGATCAAAATTTTGAGAAAGAGATAAAAATGGCCACTACTAAATAATTAAATTAGGGTATTTGATGAGCATTTGGTCAAACACAAGATGAACAAGAAAAATTGACCATTAATATTGTTGTTTTGTTTTTAATATTGAATGTCTTAATAAAATGAACTCTGATAGAATACTGAAGACTGTCTGATTTGGAACAAAGTTTCTCAATATTTTTCCAACTATGCTTTCCTTCTGACCTTTCTTCTTTGTGGCCATTCCTTCCTACCTCTTGGTCCCCAAATTTCATGCAATGGTGACCTTGAAATGTCCTGATGATGCAGGAGTGGTGACAACAGGTCTTTGTGGACATCCACCATTCCCATATTCTTAATAATGAGACTCACATTTAGAACATAGAAAAGTTTTTTCGGAAGTAAAGGAGAAGGAAAAGGAACTCCCTATGTGGGAGAGCTAAGTTAATAAGACTTTGTGTGGGGTGGGTAGGGTTATAGGAAGCTGAGTATTAGTGTAGGCTTTAAAAGGCTCTTTGCAGGCCCGGAGAGATAGCATAGTGGTGTTTGCCTTGCAAGCAGCAGATCCAGGACCAAAGGTGGTTGGTTTGAATCCCGGTGTCCCATATGGTCCCCCCAGCCTGCCAGGAGCTATTTCTGAGCAGACAGCCAGGAGTAACCCCTGAGCATCGCCGGGTGTGGCCTAAAAACAAAAAACAACAACAACAAAAAAAAGGCTCTTTGCATTTCTTTACAAAGAATCCAGGATGCAACAGAGGAATCTGGTTGGTCTGAGTCCTTTGGGTTTAGCCATTTGCCTTAAGCATTGTCCATTTTCTTATCCTCTTTGATAGGGCAGAATCTTATAGTCCAGTTAGAATGTTTAAAGCATTATGTAGACCCTTAGGATAGGGTGAGAGTTAGGTCAATAAGGACAAATAGAACTGCTTGCAAGGGGAAACTGAGGCTTCCTCTTTCATTGAAGGATTTTCATTGGCAATCTTCATAAGCAGACTATATGGCCCACTTTGAGAAATGTTTGTTTAAACAATAGTTGTTTTTTTTGTTTTTTTTTTTTGCCACTTGGAGGCTGTCTAAGATCAGACTTCAGACTATTAGTATGGCTGGGGTATTAGTAAAGATCCTCTTCCTAATTAATAGAAGGAAGTTTTTTTGTATTTTTAGTATATCTATTTAATTTCTCACTTTCTCCAAATACAAATTCTTTCATGTATATTCTATCTTTCTGACTTATCTACCTCTTAGAAGACTTTTTTTACTTATATTACATTAGGGTTTAGAATTTTAGTATTTAATATTAAGAAAATATTAATATGTTACCTCACATGCACTTTTCTTCTTTTGAAATGGATATTATATATAAGGAGAATATAATTCTATAATCTACTTACACTATTCTATTCATAAATGCAGTCATATTAAATGCTACAATTAAAGTGATATTACAGAATCAAAACACAGATATTCTACAAAATATCCTTGTGCCATCTTGAATTTCTGCTCAATACTATTTCAACCGGTTTTCACTCTTGGTTTATGAAGCTGCTTGTATCACATTTAAATCAAATGTGGAAGATTTGATCAAGAAAATACATGTTCCCTCTGGTTCTGATTAGAACTGGGTATCAGGACATAGCACCTGCAAGATTAAAATCAAATAGAAGTAAAACCTCCATAAAGAACCTGAACAGTCTCAGACACAAGAAGAGAACAGTAGTTTCTCTAGATTTGTTTTTCTCACCATGACCCTCCAAAACATATTGTTGGTTTCTCAGAACCTGTTAGGTCAGAATTATACTTAAGAATAAATTGGGAGGCTGGAGAGATAGCATGGAGGTAAGGCATTTGTCTTTCATGCGGAAGGTCATCGGTTCAAATCCCGGCGTCCCATATGGTCCCCCGTGCCTGCCAGGAACAATTTCTGAGCATGGAGCCGAGTAACCCCTGAGCACTGCCAGGTGTGACCCAAAAGTCACAAAAACAAAACAAAACAATAAATTGGTAGGGGCCGGAGTGGTACCACAAGTTGTAAGGTGTCTGCCTTGCATGCGCTAGCCTAGGACAGACCGCAGTTTGATCCCCCTGTATCCCATATGGTCCCCAAGCCAGGAGTGATTTATGAGTGCATAGCTGGGAGTAACCCCTAAGCATCAATGGAAGTGGCCCCAAAACAAAACAAAACAAGAGAATAAACTGATAAAATAATGTACACAATGGTATGTTTATGTTGTGAACATTTCTAACTATTAATTCATATAAATTCTCCCTACTTTAATTAAAAATTTTACTACATTTTTTTCTCATGAACCTATTACAGGTAAGACTTTTATTAATCATGAAAAAAGCAATTGAAATTAAGTACGAGAATTCAATTACTTCTTTCATTTCAGGCAAAAAAGGTATATGCATTTACACTTCTTTTTTATATAATGGTGAAACTATAGATCTACGATAGCTCTTGAAAATATAACAGTAGCAGTGTAGTAATTAAGATATTTTATGTTAAAATACCTGTCCAAGTTCTTTTATATAATTTTTATCTACCTCCTGCCTTTTTTGGGGGGATGGGTCACGTCAGGCATCGCTCAGGGTTACTCCTGGCTCTGCACTCAGAAATTGCTCCTGACAGACTCAGGGGAAAATATGGGATACCGAGATTCAAAGCACCTTCTGTCCTGAATTGGTTGCATGCAAGGCAAATGCCCTATCACTGTGCTATCCCTCCAACCTCTACCTCCTGCTTTTTAAAAGAAAAACCTTCTATATAAATAGTTAACTGCATGTCGAATCTTTGTGTAAAAGGTGAGAAGCATGAAGTGATGTACAATATTGAAACTGTACTGCTGAAGTCAGCAATCACAACCATAGCTAGAGGCAGAGTCCTACTTTTTCTCTTTCCTTTAGCTCACAGGAATTGAATACTGCTTTCTCATTCTTCCTTCCTACAGACTTTTCTCTCCTGGGTTCTGTGAAACCATTCACATTGGAAATTTATTCAAGTATTCATAAGCTCTTTTTTTATGCTCTACATAGAAAACTTTTATAAACTTACTTTTGACTCTCTGTTTAATGTATTTTGGGGGAGTGTTTATATTATACAACTCAAGAGCATTATTCACAGTTTCCATTAAGAAAAAATAGTGTTTTACGACAATATAGCTGTGACACTAGTAGAATTAAAGATTTTCTTAGTTAAGGACACACAAACATGATGTGAGATTTTTGACTGGCAATGCAAACAGAGAACTTTGAGTAGTGGAATAAAACAGAAGACAAAATAAAGGAGAGGGAAGAATATAGTCATGTTAACATAGAATGAGCAATTACTTTCAAGACTAAAAAATAATACATAGTGGGGCAGAGCAGTGGCGAAAGCTGTAGGACATTTGCCTTGCATGCACTAACCTAGGACTGACTACGGCTCAATTCCCCAGCATCTCATATCCCCAAGTCAGGAGTAATTACTGAGTGCACATAGTCAGGAGCACTGGGTGTGGCCCAAAAAGCAAAAGAAAGAAAGAAAGAAAGAAAGAAAGAAAGAAAGAAAGAAAGAAAGAAAGAAAGAAAGAAAGAAAGAAAGAAAGAAAGAAAGAAAGAAAGAAAGAAAGAAAGAAAGAAAGAAAGAAAGAAAGAAAGAAAGAAAGAAAGAAAGAAAGAAAGAAAGAAAGAAAGAAAGAAAGAAAGAAAGAAAGAAAGAAAGAGAAAGAAAGAAAGAGAGAGAAAGAAAGAAAGAAAGAAAGAAAGAAAGAGAAAGAAAGAGAAAGAAAGAAAGAAAGAAAGAGAGAGAGAGAAAGAAAGAAAGAAAGAAAGGAAGGAAGGAAGGAAGGAAGGAAGAAAAAAGAAAGAAAGAAAGAAAGAATAAAAAGAAAGAAAGAAAGAAAAAGAAGAAAGAAAGAAAGGAATGAAGGAAGGAAGGAAGAAAGGAAGGAAGAAAGGAAGAAAAAAGAAAGAAAGAAAGAAAGAAAGAAAGAAGAAAAAAAGAAGAAAGAAAGAAAGAAAGAAAGAAGAAAGAGAAAGAAGGAAGGAAGGAAGGAAGGAAGAAAAAAGAAAGAAATAAAGAAAGAAGAAAAAAGAAAAAGAAAGAAAGAAAGGAATGAAGGAAGGAAGGAAGAAAGGAAGAAAGGAAGAAAAAAGAAAAAGAAAGAAATAAAGGAATGAATGAAGGAAGAAAGTAAGAAAGCAAGAAGAAAGAAAGAAATAAATAAAGAAAGAAAGAAAGAAAGAAAGAAAGAAAGAAAGAAAGAAAGAAAGAAAGAAAGAAAGAAAGAAAGAAAGAAAGAAAGAAGAAAAAGAAAGAAGAAAATAAAAGAATAAAGAATAAATAAAGAAAGAAAGAAGAAAGAAAGAAAGAAAGAAAGAAAGAAAGAAAGAAAGAAAGAAAGAAAGAAAGAAAGAAAGAAAGAAGAAAGAAAGAAAGAAAGAAAGAAAGAAAGAAAGAAAGAAAGAAAGAAAGAAAGAAAGAAGAAAGAAGAAGGAAGAAGAAAGGAAGGAAGGAAGGAAGGAAGGAAGAAGAAGGAAGAAAGAAAGAAAGAAAGGAAGAAAGAAAGACAGAAAGAAAGAAAGAAAGAAAGAAAGAAAGACAGAAATAAAGAAAGAAAGAAAGAAAGAAAGAAAGAGAAAGAAAGAAAGAGAAAGAAAGAAAGAAAGAAAGAGAGAGAGAAAGAAAGAAAGAAAGAAAGAAAGGAAGGAAGAAAGAAAGAAGAAAGAAAGAAAGAAAGAAAGAAAGAAAGAAAGAAAGAAAGAAAGAAAGAAAGAAAGAAAGAAAGAAAGAAAGAAAGAAAGAAAGAAAGAAAGAAAGAAAGAAAGAAAGAAAGAAAGAAAGAAAGAAAGAAAGAAAGAAAGAAAGAAAGAAAGAAAAGGAAAGGAAAAAAAGAATCCAAAAGAGTACAGCAGGCAATGCATTTGTTCTTGCGATCAATCTGGATTCATCCCCAGCATCACATATAGCCCCCTAAGCAAAGTCGGAAATTAAACTTGAGTGCTGAGTGGCCTTTGAGCATCTATAGGCGTTTATCAAAATCAAAAAGAAAAATAACCAGACAAATAAAAAAGAAAGAAATGTTATAAGGTGCTAAACAAAGAAATTGACTCATAGTAATAGAATCAAAGATAATCATGTTGATGCTTTTCTGATAAAAATTTGCAATCAATTGTAGAAATACACAGTAAATTATTTTTTCTTTTTTTTTTTTTTTGGTTTTTGGGCCACACCCGTTTGACGCTCAGGGGTTACTCCTGGCTATATGCTCAGAAATCGCCCCTGGCTTGGGGGGACCATATGGGACGCCGGGGGATCGAACCGCGGTCCGTTCCTTGGCTAGCACTTGTAAGGCAGACACCTTACCTCTAGCGCCACCTTCCCGGCCCCATAAATTATTTTTTCATAGCTTCTTTCACACTTTTGTCCTGGCTTAGTCATAATTCGCAGGAATTGATCAGTTATTTTCTCTCTCACTGTATATGAAACACACAGCCATGGCTTCAATATTAGCACCCCACATCCACAAATAATTATATTGAGATAACTCTACAGATAACATAATATACTTAGAGAACCTTATAGAGTCCATTAAAATCTTCATAGAAACAATAAACAGAATAGTAAAGTACTGACTACAAAATTTATACAAAAAATCTGTCACAATTTTATTTGCAAATATTGAAATAGAAGAGATAGAACTCAAAGTCTTCACCATTTAAAAGAAGGTCCAGGAGCCCGAGAGAGTACATCAAGTAGGAACTTAATTTGAATGTGGAAGACCCAAGTTTGATTCCTAGCATCCCATCTTCCTCTCACCCCCAGCACTGCCAGGAGTAATTCCTGAGTATTGAATCAGGAATACCCCTTGAGCATTGCTGAGTATGTTTTTTCTTCTACTCAAAATAAAAAAAATAAAATTATATAAAATAGGGTCCATAATGTCAAGTACCTTGGAATCAACTTAACCCAAGCTATGCTTTATCTATACCTTGAAAACTAAGAAATTTGTAGATACTTTCTATTCTAGAAAAATCTATGTTTGCAGATTGAAAAATACCTATATTGTAAACATGACCTATTATATATCTATTATATCTATTATATTGATTCAATGAAAGTAATATCCATCCAAATTCAGATGACATTCTTTAAGGACTTGGAAAGTCAATAACAAAATTTATATGTAATCATAAAACACTCCAATATCCTAACTCATAATGAAAAATAGGAAATATGGAAAAAAATTGGAGGTATCATTACTTAACTTGAAATTATGATATAAATCTTAGTGATCAACACAGCATGTACTTAAATAAGGATAAAGTTTCTGACCATGGTTTAGAATGAAGCACCCAGAGACAAATCCCTGGATCTAGGATCAACTAATTTTTCACAAGGGAGCTGAATGCATGAATCAGAATAAAGATAGTTTCTTCAACAAAATGAATTAAAAAAAACTGGATAACCACATGTAATAAATGTGGTCTCATACCCTGCATGAAAATCTCACATATTGCACAAAAATCTTTGAAAATGGGCCAAAGACCTTGGGAACAATAAAGAAAAATATACGCACACTGTGGTAATATTGGATTCTCAAGATTGTTTTCAATAATATGATTCTATTGGCAAAAAGCAACAAATAAAATGTAAAAAAAATGGGAACATAACAAATTAAAAAGTTTCCAAATAGCAAAAGAAACATGGAATAAAGCTAAAAAGCACCTAACTGAAAGGGAGAAATTATTTATATTCAACAAATTTTCAGATTCAAAAAATCTGAAGCACTAAAAACTACTCATAATGATCAACTATGACAACAAGCAATTATTAAATAATGAAGAGGGCAAATGATGAGCAGGAACAACTCTGAAGAAGACACATGTAAAAGTATTCATCATCATTCATTAGTGATTCCCATATCAAGGTAACTATGAAGTATTATGCCAGTGAGAAGGACACAAATCAAAAACAAAAACTGAAAAAAATCTGCATTGGCAGTGATGTGGTCAAAAGGAATCCTCGTCCACTATCAGGAATATTGTCTGATACTACTCTGAAAAATGACTTGGAGAGTTTTTAAAATAGTAAGATCCAGAAGTTTCACTTTTTGGTATCTTCCCCCAAGAATCAAAAACATTCATTCATAAAGACATATGCACCAACTCTTAGCATTATAACTAAGTAATGAAATCAACAGATGTGTACAAAGACAAATGAGTGAATATTTAAGGTGTAGTATATATAAATAATAAAATATTATGTTGCTTCAATTAGTGATAAAATATTTCATTTCACTGCAACTCGAATTGAAATGGAAGATACATGTTATGTGAGTCAGAAGGAGATTTTGATCTCACTTTTTTGTGCTATATAGAACAATAATACAAAGAAATGTAAGATATCAAATAGGAGAACAGCTAGATTACCCAGGTTTCTAGATTAGAGAACTAAGGATAGAAACAGAAAAAGAATAGAGGGAAGAAGTGGATGAGAGAGAGGTAACAGAAGTGAGAGGGTATGGATCTTGAACTCATTTATAGTGTAGAGATATGATTTAGCTGTATATTTGATCCACAGAGCCAACAAAGCAGAAAGCATGATATCCAAAGTACAATGACCAAACTTAATAAATGTTTGTTAAGGATGAAGGCTGGAGGAGTGAGAGGGAAATTGGGAACACTGGTGGAGGAAAGTTGATATTGATTGTAAGATTTGTGTTGGGATATGTTATGTCTGAAATTCACCAATGAATAACTTTGTAAATCATGGTGCATCAATTAAAAAAATATTGTCAGCAGTCTGAAGGTTGGTTATAATAGGCATAATGTGCTTTGTAGACAATATGGAAAGGAAAAACAGGAATATTGGCCTAGTTAAAGAATTGAACCAAGTCTGGCTGGTTACTTTCATTCCAAAATACCATATTAGGGAAACTATGAAAAACCCAGTTTAGAAGCATCCATTGTGACTAACTCATGAGTTATTATTTTGGAGATAACCAGATGTTTTCAAGAAATCCCTTCATTACAGACTCGATTTGAAAATCTTTACCTCCCTGGAGCCAGAGCAATAGCACATCCATAGAGCATTTGCTTTGCATGCTGTTGATCTAGGACAGATCTGGGCTCTATTCCCAGCATCCCATATAGTCCCCTGAGCCTGCCAAGTGTGATTTCTGAGTGCAGAGACAAAAGTAATCACACACTGCTGGGTGTGGCCCCAAAACAAAAACAAAAACAAAATTTTTACTTTTATCGCAGTTAATTGAATAAAAATCTTAGTCTTTTCATTTCACATTTAGAAAAAAATATTCAACATACGCAAAATGAGTTAATGTTCATGAAAGGTAAATTTAATGTTTTAGCAAAAGCAAAGCAATAGCATAGCAACTTCACATTCAATAGACTTTCATATGAAGCCAGTTGTGCCTTACAGCATATACTTCTTATTTTTGTCTAAAAAACTAGAATCAAATTTTTATTTTTTTAAAGATTTCTAATATGGTTACTAGGACATAAAAGTAAACAAGTAGCAAGTTTGATGTATTTACTGTTGTTGGTTAAGAGTTGTGAATTCCGGGCCAGAGCAGTGGCACAAGAGGTAAGGCATCTGCCTTGCCTGCACTAGCCTAGGATGGACTGAGGTTCATTCCTCTAGGCATCCCATATAGTTCCCCCCAAGCCAGGAGTGATTTCTGAGCACATGACCAGGAGTAACCCCTGAGCGTCACGGGGTAAGGCCCAAAAATAAAAAATAAAAATAAAAAAATAAAAAAAAGAAAGAAAGAAAAGAGTTGTGAATTCTCAGAAGACTATATTCTATATTCTTGCACTAAGCAGAAATATTCTATTCTCTAGTATGCCTTTCCCCCAAGACTTCATGAAATCCATTATTCATGAGAAAAAATAAAATGGGAGAAAACATCTAATTCATTTTCTTAAAAATATTGACTTTGTACTATTTTATACTTTAATGCTGCACATGACGATGAAATGAAGTCTAAGATTTACTTGAACTATAGAGTTTGATTGTTGCTGGTTTCAGAAAAAAATACAGCTGTAATTTATTTTGTGAAGTCCATTTCCTGGAACTTGCTAAAGAGATAGCAGCCACATCTAATTGTGTTTGTGTCGTTCCCTAATTTGCATGAAAGAAGATAACTTAAATGAAAAACTCAGGAGAAAGAATAATTCAGATTACTAGCCCAGGCAAACTAATTTGTTATTCATTAAATGCTAATGATTCCAGCACCCATATTTTATTTGTTTCACTCTATTTGAGATTTGAAAGGTCTTGTAACAATGTTAAAGTCTACAATAAACAGCTATGTAAAATTAAAGCACTATTTTTTCTTATATCTCTTTGATAGATATAAAATTATTTCTGAACATGAAAAACCACTTAAATCTATATGCAAAAATATGTTTTATTTCTGCTCTGCTAAAAATAAAATCTGACTTTTCTTTTCATGTGAATCCTGTCTTAAATTTTCCTTGACTTTCAACAGCCTAAAGTCAAGACTATCTTTTTAATTCAGATGGAGATCTGGTAAAGTGATACATATTATATTTATGCCTTCTTTTATAGTAGTTAAAATGTATTTGCTGACTTTTTCTGAACTTATATTTTCTATTGCACTCTACCATAAAATAGAGCACAATTAGTGCAGAGTAGTTTAGTTCATTTTATGTTCTGCTTAGATATATTGACTATATTATTCATGGATGAACTCTGTCATTAGGTAGAAAAATCCATTTTATACATGCATAGGAAAAAGGGTCATTTTTCTTACTCTTCTAGTCTAAATTTGTTTGTTGTTTTTGTTTTGGGGCCACACCCAGCAGAGCTAAGGGATTATTCCTGGCCTTGAGCTCAGAAATCACTACTGGCAGGCTCAAGTAACCATAACAGATTCTTGGAGTCAAACCGGGATTGGTCATGTGCAAGGCAAACAACCTACCTGCTGTGCTATCACTTTGCTTCCATTTTTTTCTAGTTTCTAGACAATTTAATTCTATAAAATATATACCCATATATATATATTTAATATTACATAAATATATAAATATATGTTTAAGTTTTAAATATTTTTTTTGTTTTTTTTTTTGTTTTGGCCACACCCATTTGATGCCAGGTTACTCCTGGCTAAGCTCTCAGAAATTGCCCCTGGCTTGGGGGGATCATATGGGACGCCACGGTCCTTCCTTGGCTAGCGCTTGCAAGGCAGACACCTTGCCTCTAACGCCACCTCACTGGCCCCATTTTAGGTATTTTTAATTCAAAATTAAAATACATGGAAAACAAAAGCTTTACAAATTACATAAAATTCTTAAAATATAATACAATGATTACAAATATTAATTGTTAATATATCAACAATCAGAATATATCATGTAGGTCCATATGAATTTCATTTAAATCTAGTATTTTATAATTAACATTAGCTATTAATTCTTTCTAAAATTCAATGATTGATTTACTTCTTTACCCATATATATACATATTATACATGCTTGTGTGTACACTCATACATGTTTATATAAATAGATCATCTATGTAGAAATGAAGGTTTGAATGAGTAAAAAAATAGAAGCAAAGTATATATCTTAAGCTAAGGAATATAATTGCAGCCAAGGCCTTCAAGAAGATATAAAGGAGACTCACATGACATAAAATAGTTAAATTATATGACAAAGACCCAATTCCTTGTAATTAAATATCTGCTCTGTCATATAGATCTCTCTAATAGAAAGATAATTTAATATGAATCATATTTATTTATAATAACCACAAATATGTACTGTTCTAGGTAATGAAGAAATTAGTAAATGTTTCTTATGACTTCGTTAAAAATATTCTATATACCAAGATGACATATCTCGAGAACCCATTCTAAACATATTGGAGAAAGAATAAAATATGGACCTCCTGGGCTAGACCATCCTCCACTTGTTTTGTATGTAACTTTAGTTACTAGTTCTTATGAACTCTTTACTAGTTTTTACATTTTAATATTCCAAATAGTAAAAAGTTTATATATTATAAAATTCCATATAGTGAAAAAAATTATTTCACTAGTTATTGCTCACTTATGGTTTAATCAAGGATAGTCATTTTATGTGTTAGTATTATTTTTTTGTATACACTCACATTTACAGAGCTCTCTAATTATAGGAGGTAAAGGTTCATTCCTGGTTTTGTATAATTTATAAAATATAACTATTAATTTAATATTCATAATAATATTATCAATATCATTTTGCCTACACATAGTCTAGATTGTTTTACAAAATGGAGATCACTCTGTTTCTTATGTAATAATCTAGTCCATGGCTTTTTAACCTTCTTTCCAATGACAGCCTTCTCATAATTTTATTTCCTTATTGTGAACCTTTATCAGTAGACTTGTTGTCTTGGCGATAGCCCTTTATGCAATTTTACCCATGCCCCCTTGATATATTCTGGTGTTCCAAGGGGGTATATTTTTCCCTTCTGAGAAATGCTGACAAAGAGAAAATACTCTTTTTTTGTTTTTGTTTTTGTTTTTGTTTTTGAGCCACACCCGGCGGTGCTCAGGGGTTACTCCTGGCTGTCTGCTCAGAAATAGCTCATGGCAGGCACGGGGGACCATATGGGCACTGGGATTCGAACCAACCAATATGGTCCTGGGTAGGCTGCTTGCAAGGCAAACACCGCTGTGCTATCTCTCCGGGCTCAAGAAAATACTCTTTTAAATTTAGTCACTGTGAAATGACAAAGTTATTCACGATTGGCTTTTAGACAAGCACTATTTCAAAACTGATTCCTACACCATTTTCTATGCCCTCCATTGATGCCCGAACCTGCCCATTTGCTTCCAATCTACCAGTCTACTTCTATAAGAGACATTTATAAACTTATTTTTGCAACGTGATGCACATTACTATTGCTAATAGGATTGTACACATAACTCTTTACCACCTTTCAGCATAAAGAGCTAATACATTTTTATCACAGCAAAATAACTGTATGACTGATACCCTGGAATAAATGACAGTCTAATGGGAAAGTTCATTCTGTTTTAAACCCATTCAAAATTTCACTCTAGAAAAGAGGACCCATTATTTATTTCATTTGCTTTAATATAAACTTACCATTCTAAAATAGGTTTAAACTTACAGAAAGTTATGTGGATTACATAATGCTATATTTGTTTCTCCAAAATTCTCCTAATGCTAACATTTACTTTTATTAATATAACATTTTATTAATATGTAACATTTTATTTCGTGCATTTTAGATAAAATTAATATTTTATTAATATAAACATTTTCTTTATTTTTATTTTTTATTTTTTTTTGGTTTTTGGGTCACACCCGGCAGTGCTCAGGGATTACTCCTGGCTCAGAAATAGCTCCTGGCAGGCTCGGGGGACCATATGGGATGCCGGGATTTGAACCACCGACCTTCTGCAGGAGAGGCAAACACCTTACTTCATGCCATCTCTCCAGCTCCTAAACATTTTATTTTAATATAAAGACATAGAAATACAGAAAGTTATACAGATTATGTAATTTCTATGTTTCCCCAAGATTTCCCCAATGTTAACATCCTACACAAATAGTATAATTAACTACATAAAAAAATGATTCAATGAAACACTACTAATTTTATCTCCTGATCTTATTTAAAATTTACAAGATATTCTGCTGATTTTATTTTCTGGTTCACTGTCCTCTAGCTACATTTAGATATTATTTGTTCTTCATCTCAAATCTATGATACTTCTTAATGGCTATTTCTTTTGTTTACAAAGTATCTTTCCTATTTTTTCATTAGTTAATTGAGGTTATGTATTTTTGAGCAAAAACATTAAGCATGTGAGGCCATGCTCTTTTCTGTACTCATCTCATATCTGGGTATAGGTGCCTGCTATTGGTATGTCATATTATTGCTAAGTTTAACCTGATCATTTCGTTGGGGGATCTATATGAGACTAGAATATTATAAATTTCATTTGCAATGAATATCTTTGGGAATAAATTGAACACGTGTAAATATATTATTATGACCAGTTATTTGCCCATCAATTGTAGTGTGCTTTAATGTTTCATTTAAAATATGCCTTTTAATTTTTATTGAATTTATCACAATTTAATATATGTTACAGATGTACATAATTGAAAATCAGCTTTTATACATACCACACTAAGTTTACTACTAAACAATGTTCAGTTCTTTTCTTCACTATAATGTGGATCTCTTTATGTTGACTATAAAATTTTTGCTTTTATTCATCTGTTTATTTTCTCTTTGCATATCACATTATGGTCTTTGTCTTTGTACTTCTGTTTAATTTTAGTAAGCACACTATCCTTTAGATTCAGATATGCTGTCATCTAGGAAATTTATCTATTTTATTTGATATTTTTTTATTGGGGAGCACATACACTTGTACTCAGGAACTACTCTTATCTCTGTGCTGCAGTGGCTCTGGCAATACTCAGAAAACCAATAGTCATGGGGATCAAACACTGGCTCCCAGCATATAAAGCATATATATTAGTTCTTTGAGATTTTCCCACAACAGATTTTATCTTTTGTATAGGTAAATAGTTTTTCATTATAGATAGGTGATATACTTTTATTTAGCTATTAATCTGTTACTGTAAACATAGATATATGAAAATATATTAGATATTGTAACTAATGCAATATACAAGAAAGCTTATGTATCCTTGAAATTCATATATTTTAAATTAACTTTTGGGAAAAACACAAAAGTTAAAAAAATAGCACATTATGATTCTGTTTAAAATTTGGACTGCATTCTGGGGCTGCTCAGAGCTTACTCCTGGCAGTACTCAAGAGACAGTGTAGGGTACTGGGGATCAAAGATGGTTTGAGTGAATGCAAAGCAATATGGCTATACTGTCCCTCTAGCCCCAGATTTTTTTTTGAAAACTCTCCATATTATTCTTGCTAATAATTTACCACTTTATATTCCCATCATTAGCCATAAGTTTTCCCTTCTCTTCATATCCTTTTTTGGTTTTTGGGTCACACCAGGCAACGCTCAGGGGTTACTCCTGGCTCTATGCTCAGAAATCGCTTCTGGCAGGCTCAAGGGACCATATGGGATGTCAGGATTTGAACCACTGTCCTTCTGCATGCAAGGCAAATGCCTTACCTCCATGCTATCTCTCTGGCCCCTCTTCATATCCTTTTAAACACTTGCAGTATCCTGCCTTTTAGACAACAGCTATTCTCAGAAATGTGAGATGATGGCTTACTGATGTTTTGGTTCTATGTTTTTCTAACAATAAGAATAATTAAATTTTTATGATTTATTGCCTACTCATAATACATTCATGTACCAAGATATTAATTTTTGAATATAAAAGATTTTTCAGCAAAAATGTGTTGCATAAACAATTTCCAAAATGATAGTCGAATTTATTTTTATAGTCTGCTTCCAAATACCTCAATTTAAGTACAGTTAAAGAGGTAACTGCCACATCTGATAGCAACTAAGATTTCTTAAGTGTTAGCTTTGATAGTAGAAACATGGGGAACAAATATAAACATGAACATGGACTATGAGGAATCAAAATTTAAGCCTGACTGAATCACTCAGCAGTTTCCTGGTATTTTACATATTTTTTGTACATTAGTTTCTCCATCTGCTCATTTATAATAATCATCCATCATGCTGTTGTTATATTATAGTTAAAATTTCTTATGATACAATTTTGTAGATTGTAGGCATTTGATTTACATGACTTGTAAACTGACAATTTAAGATATGTTCTAGTCAGAGAGATACAAAGTGATTGGGTATATGACTTGCAAATAATTAACTTAGGTTTGTTCCATGGCAGTACATGTAGTCCTTTGAGCCAGTTGAACCTTGTACACAGAGCTAGGAGTAAGCCCTGAGGACTAACAGATATAGTTACAAAATTAAAATACATTAAAAAAAAGAAAATTGTAAGTAATTTTCCAATCAATTTTTCTATTCAACCATGAAGTATTTATTTTTTATTACAAACAAAAAAGACAGAACCCTTTATATCATTTTTGACATTTTCTCTTTATTTTTTTTGGTTTTTGGGTCACACCCAGCGGTGCTTAGGGGTGACTCCTGGCTGTCTGCTCAGAAATAGCTCCTGGGGCCGGGTAGGTGGCGCTGGAGGTAAGGTGTCTGCCTTGCAAGCGCTAGCCAAGGAAGGACCGCGGTTCGATCCCCCGGCGTCCCATATGGTCCCCCCAAGCCAGGGGCGATTTCTGAGCACATAGCCAGGAGTAACCCCTGAGCGTCAAACGGGTGTGGCCCAAAAACCAAAAAAAAAAAAAAAAAAAAAGAAATAGCTCCTGGCAGACATGGGGGACCATATGGGACACCAGGATTCGAACCAACCACCTTTGGTCCTGGACCAGCTGCTTGCAAGGCAAATGCCACTGTGCTATCTCTCCGGGCCCTCTCTTTTTTCTTAATTTAATTTACTACACTTAAAGAACATGTATTACATCATTGAGATGTAATAATAAATTACTAAAGTAAGAGAAAATTATTAAAAAAAGAAAGAAAAAAGGGGGGAAAAGGGTACAGCAACAAGAATATTTATTAAAACTACAGTACTCGCAATAAGATCATTAAGTCATTGAAGATTTATTAAGCTTTTGATGCCAGCTGATCATTCTTTTATGTTATTTGTCTGATATTAGGTGACTTCAGATACACATTAACTTCTAAATTGGTGTGTTCCTACAGGGATGAAAGTGTTAAACAAAAATGTAATTGTCACACGGATGCAAATGAAATTCCAAGCACTATTGCTGATACTGTGAATTTCATGGCATACTTAACAGCTGCCAGGTCTTTTAGAAGTATGAGAAAGGGTATACGGTGCTCATATTCACTCCGAAAGATTCTGATGAGATTAGTCCAAATACTGATATACCTGGATTTTGGTCAGATTGATGTCTCTGCTGAGAGCCTTAGAGGAGTGATGAAACAGGACCCATTGGCAATGCAGTGATGGGTGCTGTAGACATGATTTTGGCATGAAAGGGTCTTGTCCCACCCTGTCCTTTGAGATTTTCAGCTTTCAGCAATGTGGTCATCTTGGTTTATATCTCTTTCAAGAACAGAGTGAGTTTATGGAATAATTGGGTGCAAACATGCAACCTCATTTGTGGACATGTTTTGGGCTGCCATGTCTTCTGGAAGTATGAAAAGGTGTTGGTGGGAGGGTGCCAACACTCACTCTAACAAAAGTCCTGGTTATATCAGCCTAAATACTGGCATTGATTTTTTCTCTTACTATCAAAAGAAATTTATTAATTATCATCATTTAAACTATTTTTCAAATTAACAAGAGTTTGCTTAGTTTACATATATTTATTGTGCATGCATTTTAGAAATTGAAAATTAAAAATGTTGTATTTTTAAAGTTCCCCATGTTATTTTTTATCAGTCCTAATACGCACATATTTTCCAATATCATTTAATACATCTATTCTTCCCATTTATTTTTCATTGTTTAAGAGTTTAATAATAAATTTAATTGGTGCTTTTAATGGCTTGAGGCAATTTTGTGAGAAATTACTAATTGGTATCTTTGAAAATACTTCTTTAAGGCTACAAGATTACTGCCTCTAAACCTGCTGTTCCTAACTGCTTTTTAATTTACTGTTAGTTCATGGCAAAATGTATTACAATATGAATTTATTTTAAAACATATAAATGACAAATGTGCTTGCTATCTGCAATTTAGAATAAAAGAAAACAGCATTTTGACCTAATGGTTAAAGTTTAAATTATTTCTTGACTTCCTCTCTCCCACAAAAAATCAGTATTAGTAAAGTTAAATTGAGAAATATAACAATAACTTACTTCTATTTTAGAAGTTTCATAGGCAATCTGACCTCCTGTAATATTTATGACAAGTTAATCCTCTAATGATGGATTATAAAATTATAAAATATTATAACATACAATAATTTATTTGGGTTGTTAGGCATTTCATTATTATCCTTTGTATCAAATTAAAGGGAATACTTTAATTTCTTAATAAAGGTTTATGAAAGTACTGAAAGGTCATTCGTTTTGCTTAAATTGGCTTAGTTGCACAATTGCCACAGGTCAGATGTCACAGGATTTTATGAGATTGAAACTGCAATACAGCTTGATTAAGATATTGGAAATCCCTGTAGTGAACACTGCACAATAATTTTTTAGCTGCTAGTTGGCAATTATCTCTACTGCTCTCCTTGTGATAAAGTTCCTCTCAGCTAACTCTATTCACCCCAATTCTGAGCAGTAGCAGAGAGCCTCTGATAGAGCTTTGTCTTTGTTTTGTTTTGACATAAGAGACAACTTGCTACTTCTTGTCTGCAACCACTGACATAAAATTTACTATTGTAAGAACAAGCATAGTCAATTATCAAAATGTCCTCTGGTCATGGGACACTGGAAAAAAAAACCAGTGTAACTAACTATACATAGAATAATAGATTGAGAAACACTCTTATTCTACTTATTTGGGATCGAGAGTTTGGTGGGCCACACCCAGAAGTGCTTGGTGACTATTTCTGGGTCTGTGCCCAGGACTGACCCCTTGAAGTTGTATTGAAGAGATTATTTGCAGTATTGGCAATTGAACTGGCGTCAGCTGCAAGGAAAATGCTTATCTCTTCTACTATCTCTCAGTCTCTATATGATCTAATTTATAAACAGTGATTCTCTACCTTTTTCGATTTTCGCCCCTTCTCAGCCTTCTTCTTTCCTAGAGAACCCCATACTACAAGTTGGTCCCTAGTTTCTTGCTGTGGCCTCATTTGTGTGATTTCCATCATGTCTCCCTGGGGAAATCCTGAAGTTCATAGAGGGCCATATGGCCTTCAGTTGAGAAACCACAATTTATTAGAGATCTATGACATGTTTATTACATAAATTCAGGGGTGTTATCATATACTGCCAGATCATTAACTAACATGAGCTAAAGTATTCTGGGACAAATTACAAAGTTCAAGAGTTTATAAACCTGTTTCTTAATTGGAGTTCTTTTGCCTGGAATAGTTGGTGATTTTGTTAATGGATTATTATTCTATCCTCTATGTATTTTTTTTTACCTCTTGTCTCAATTTCTCAAATTCTTCCTCAAAAAGTTTTGTGGGATCAAAGCTTAATCAATAGAAAGCACACACTTTTAAAATGTAGCAAGGTGAAGGAATTAAAACGTAGTGTTATGGTATATTGCCATTGCAGTCCGTGATTTCCTGTGGTGTTCTATACTTGTGTTCCTGTTTACGATCTCTAAGGGATTATTGTGAGCTTTTGTTGTGGGGGTCTGATTACGTACCTGTTCTCTCTATGTTGCTGTTTCTGTTGTTGCTGTTTTCTTTGTGGTATAATGAGCCGTCAAGAGTTTGTGTTGTTCCTTTTTCATGTATTTTGGACACTGCTCCCACGTATATGTTGACTATTACAGTGTTCGGAGTTTCTACCCTGTTAAACCCTGTTGTATGATTCTTAGGTATTAGTTGTGTGTAAAATATATGTTCTAGGTGTTTCAGAATAGTGCTACCATTCTGTGTTTATCTTTTGTCTTCTGACTTACTTTGTTTAACATAACATGATCTAGGTCCATCCACGTTGCTGCAAAGTCTGTGATTGTATCATTTCTAACTGCCATGTAATATTCCATTGTGTATATGTACCACATCTTAATGATCCATTCATCCGTTGTTGGACATCTAGGTTGGTTCCAAGATTTGGCTATTATACTGAGTGCTGCAATAAATAGTGGGGTGCATAGGTATTTTGGAATGAATGTCCTTCCATCTTGTGGATATATGCCTAGGAGAGCAATTGCTGGGTCAAATGGCAGCTCAATTCTGAGTTCTTTGAGCACTCTCCAGACTTTCCTCCATAGGTGTTGGACTAGGGGGCATTCCCACCCGCAGTGGATGAGAGTTCCTTTCATACCGCATCCCCGCCAACAAAGGTTGTTTCCATTATTTTTGATGTGAGCCATCCTCACTGGTGTAAGGTGGTATCTCATTGTTGTCTTGATTTGGATCTCCCTGATGATGAGTGAAGGTGAGCATGTTTTCATGTGTTTGTTGGCCATCCTTCTGTCTTCCTCAGAGAAGTGTCTATTCATTTCATCTCCCCATTTTTTTATGGCTTTATTTGGTTTTGGGGGGCTCAGCTTTCTGAGTGCTTTGTATGTTCTAGATATCAGCCCTTTATCTGATATGTCGAGTGAAAAGATTTTTTCCCATTCTGTTAACTGTCTTCTTGCATTAAGTAGGGTTTCTTTTGCCATGCAGAAGCTTTTAAGTTTAATGTAGTCCCATTTGTTTATATTTGATGCTAATGTTCTTGCCATTGGTGCTCCATTCTCAAAGACCTTTTTGATGTATAGGTCTTCGAGTGTTCTGCCTATTTTATTCTCGATAAACTTTATAGATTCAGGTCTGATTTCAAGGTCTTTGATCCATTTTGAGTTAACTTTTGTATAAGGGGTGAGGTATTGTCCACAGGCACCCTTAGATACAAAGGGCGGACAAACTAAGATGGCAACTCGGGATACCACACGAGATACCATACCTTGCTTGCAAGACGAGATGGCCACGAGAAAACTCTTTAACATAGACTTTATTTCTAGGTTAAACCTTCTTTTAGGAATTGAAGCACGGGACCAGTCAGACCACCAAAGCAGTACCTGTGACGACGTACAGACCTAAACTACAGGCTCTAGTCATCGAACACATTCAACCAAACCAGCATTCCCTTGCTATTCTCTCCTTTCTTCTCGCTACTTTTTTCTTTTATTTCTCTTCTATTCTTCTCTTTACTTTTTCCCCTTTCTCTTCTCCCTTTCTACGGTATTTTCTCTTTTCTCTTCCTTCATACCCCTCCCATATACCTTCCCCTTCCCCCCCCCCCCGGAAATCCAACTATCCCATCACCCCTCAATCCCATCCAGATCTCCCACCATATTAAAACTCTCCACCCTCAGTCCCTAATCTCTTAGGCATCAAGATCGACCTCCTACCCAACGAACCAGTACCCAGCACCCAGGCGAGGGGACACCCAGCCAATCCCACACTTCGTCTCCTGCAAGAAAAGACAGCCAACTTCCCTGAAGACTCATGCTACGAGACCCTCCCTACCATCTCCCCCTAACGTGGACTGTTTCCTGAAACCGGACTTAGGTCCAATAGTATCCCCAATGCAAGAACTCTTCCAAGAATTCCCTGCCGCAAATTTTTACCAATATGAAGAAGGTCAGGGGGAGTGATTGGAAGATGCCTGGGAACCCACACACCACAAGAAAAATCCAAAAGACAACGGGAAAAACTGTACTTTCAACATAGGCATAAGACCTGTAATACACCACCTCTTTACATGTTCTCCCCCAAATGTAAAGTAGTCTCTTGCACCACTTTGGTCCTTTAAAAACTTCGCTAACTCATTTTATCTCTCTTTTTTTTTTTAAATGTTTGCCCTACATATATATTTGTGGGCACATACACTTTTATTTCTTTTTTTTTTTTTTATAATCGTTTTTGGGTATGCGACCTATTTTTGTTACCCACTCTGTCCAATCCAAATACACCGACAATATAATGGAGCACCACTTCCCTCTGCAAAGGCACACTAAATAAAGGGGAAATCTTACATATAAAAAAAAAGAGATCTTATCTACTAAAGATGGGAACTCATAGTTGTTTACAATACAGGGTTATCTCCTACCTTGAAAATATGTCATGTGGAATCAACTTAGACCTCAGGTGATTAGATACCATTCAACCAGCCTGAACCCTGGATCCCAGACATAGAAACGGCACAGCTCTTCACAACAGCTGCAAGAAACAAACTCCATCTGGGACAGCCTTAGTACTGCAGGGTCAACAACAAGGGCCAGCTTAAACACGATATCCCGACAATGAGGAAAATGTGAACAACTTGACCTCAGAGCAGTTTAGCCTACCTCACCAGCCAACGACAAGACAAAACCAGAAGACGTGGCACCCTTTGGTAGGTCCAAAAGCCAAGACTGTGTTTTACAGATGACTGGATACGAGAACCACGACCAGACTGTATACATCTTGGGACCAATAAAAAAGCCCTAGTCTAGGGTTTGAACTAAGACCTGCACAATAAGCATGATCCTCAGTTCCAAAGGTCCGGCAGAGACAATTGTAACGGAAAGGGGCTTCTGGAAGCACAAAGAAAGACGCTATCCTAGATGCCATCCTAGGTTCAGGGCAAAGACTAAGATCACCAACCACAGAAGACGGATTAAAATGGCACTGAGGTAACAGAACCTCTAGATTCACAAAGACTGACTTCACCGTAAGTCCCATCTCAGGATCTGTACAGATACTGAGACCTCTAAACACAGAGCTCTGATTGCATCACCCTGGACAGAGCAGAAGTCTTCCACACACCAAAAAAAAAAATAAATAAATAAAAAATAATAAAAAAAACCCACCACCGGGAGAGTAATGATCCTGAGCAAAGACTAGAGTTGATCCCATGACAGTATACTCCAAGGACGGAGAAACCCCATATCGCATAGAGCAAGTGAATTCCTTTTCGAATGACCCCAATATTTACTGTGCCAGGGCAGAAGGGGAAAAAAAAAAACACAAAACCTTGGACATTTATATATATATGTATATGTATATGTATATATATATTACCTTCATTTATTATTGTTATTATTATTTTTATTTACCTAGCTATTTTGGTCGATTTCTCTGTTTGGATGTGATTATTGAAATCGTTGTCCCCAGATATCCTTATTTATTTATTTACTTTTTTTCTTTTCTCTCTTCCTTTTCTTTTGAGAGGGGCTACGCCATGTTTCTTATTTCAAGACCACGGCGTGTTTTTTTTTGTTTGTTTGTTTTTTGTTTTTTGTTTGTTTTTTGTTTTTGTTTGTTTTGTTTTATTTTGTTTATCTGTCTTTTGTGGTGCTTATCGATATAGCTGGAGTCCTCACTGGATATTTGACACTTCTTTTGGTACTGGTGGAGTGTTTCACATTCTTTCCCTCACTCATTTCCCAAATCGATGATGAGAACCTCTAGAAGGATTCTGCCCATCTTCGGGGTATTAGACTTTTACCCCCAGTTTATATATTTTCACCTTTTCAGGCAAAACCACGCAACTTGAACTAGCTAGCCCTGCCCCCACTTAGAGGGGGAAATCAGGGAGGCATCAAGACCAAACTGATGCAAGACTACTAAGTAGTAGGTTAGATACAGAGGGGACCACATATTCTAGACGCCCTGGGGGAGAGGGAAGAGGAAATGGGAGGTAGGACAAAAACGGAGGTGTAGGGAGGACAATTTAGGGATGGGAATCCCCCCTGATTTTATGTAAATATATACCTAAAATATTATTGTCAACAATATGTAAGCCACTATGATCAAAATAAAAATTACATTAAAAAAAAAAGTACAGTGACAATGCAGAATGTAAAACCATAAAAAAAAGAAAGTACACACTTTTGCATATTTCACCTTACTTAAAAAATAGGTTGAACTCTAACTTATTTTATAAATTATATACACATACTGTAATACTATTTTTCATTAAAAACAAAATAAATAAATGTCATCTTTTTATCTTTAATTAATATACTTTGCACACGTTTTATCTCCTGAAGAAAAAATAGCAATATTGAAACAAATTCTGAGCATGTCTTTCTCTGGTCTGATACTCAGTTTCATGTCATACAAATCTGTCATCGTTTTTTATATATAGTGAAAAAATAGACAATTAATGGAATTTCTCAAAACCTAACATTAGTAAAGTATAATTAGTAATGTTTAACTAGTTGATATTATTCTTGTACTCTATTATTACTCTGGTCTCTGATTTGGCTATAAGTTTCTGTAATAAATATTTTTCTTCTCTGTCTTATTTATTCAGCTTTTATTTTATCAATATAGTGAGTGTACAATATGCATTTTGATTCTCTGTACTTGAAAAGAGAATTTCTCAGAATATGAATATTATTATCTGCATATCAGAGTAATATTAAAATAATTCAGTAACCATATTTTTAATACTCATCTAAGCTACAATTTATTATTACTATAAATGGCATCTTTGATAATAACATAACTAAAAAGTATCTATATTGATGATCACCAACTTAATGACTAGTATATATAATAAAGTTTTAATAATAAAAGAACCATTAAATTATCATTAAAAATTTCACAACATAGAACATTTTTGTATAAGATAAGGGTAAAAGGATTAATAATTTTATATACTCACGGATTAATGACCAAGCATAATATATGCATAAATGATAGATAAATGATTAAATAATGAATATTTAGATAGTATGCAAAACCTTATATTTAAACATAAATTTTTGAAAATAAATATATTATGTTGTGCAATTCAGCTAATGGATGGGATAATTATATAATTCAATTTCCTTGAGGGGATTCTCAAAAATTTCCACAGTAAATTTTATTGAAATAAGTATATAACTACATAAATACAAAAGTTCATTGAGAACAATGAACAATGCATATATAAAAATCAAATAATAGGTATATCAAAACTTTCTGTTCTAAGGAAAATTATAAATTTTGTGATTAGGGGTTGGAGAATAAAGTAGTTAAGTAACTATCTTGTTTTTCACAACCTGCCTAGGGTTCAATTCCTAACACTACTTACAGTCTCCAAATTGCCATCAGGGAAAAAAAACCCTCAGAGCCAGAAATAAACTCAGCAGAGCTAAGTGTGATCCAAAAACAATAAATGAAAAATTCGTAATTAGAAAAAATAAGACAAATAAAAACTATGTATTGCCTTTTTAAAGTTTTATATTGCTATAAGTTATCCATATCTAGCTTCTCCTTTTAAATTTTAAGTAGACTGGTCAGTGTAAAGAAGACACAAATGTATTTGGGAAAGGAAGTATTATTAATTTATATTATTACTCTGAATTATAAATGTGCGTGAAATATAAAAGAATGGACATGGATATAGCAAGAACATGGCATTAAATAAATAAGAAAAAAGCAAACACATTCTTTACCTTTTTCTAGTTGTACTTAGAAAAAATGAAAAAAAAGTTCAGTATAACAACATCATTAGCATGCAGTTTAACTTTATTCATTCAAAGTACCAGTTAGCTGGAGTAGCTGCTGGAAGAATGTGAATGACCCTTGAATTACAAAAGTGAATCTTTTGGTTAAAAAATGCATAATAAAAGAAAAGATTCTTTTACTACACTACATACTTAAGAACAGCAGAGCTACCTATCTTTGACTATATTCTTATTCCAAATAAGGGCTATCCTTTATTGCCCATAATGATCTAATTATTCTCTGATGTTTTATGGGCCAGTAGATGTATTTCAGGTACCATATTTTTCTGGTTATTTTAAAGAAATGTTTTGTTGGTGGTGGAGGTTTCTGTTTGTTTGTTTTGACTTTTTGGCCACACCCAGAGGCACTTGGTGGCTACTCCTGGCTCTGTGATCAAAAATCACTCCTGGTAGGCTCAGGGTTCCAAATGGAGTGCAGGGGATCAAACCTGGTCAGCTGAGAGCAAGGCAAACACTCTCCCTGCTATGCTATCAGTCTAGCCCCTAGTTTTTTTTCTCCCCTCTTGTTCTCATTTAAAATGAATTTTGAATTTTAAATGAAAAATTAGTAATGGGCTTGTGCCTTGGGGACTTCTCATCTTGTGTGTGATGCCAGGATCAAACCCTTGCACCATAAAACTAAATTAAAATAAAAACAGAGATGTTATTTGCAAAAGAAAGTCAGTTTCTTTTTTACTGCTATTTGTGTGTCCGCTATAGTTCTAATTCTTGCAGTCCCAGGAGAAAAGAGAGAAGTCTAGTTTTTCATTTGGCCCACTGGTCCCATTTGAATACTGCCAAAGTCAGGTTACAGTAAATATCACTAGTGCATCAGACAGAATCAATTTATATTGTGACATATAATCATTTGGTTCCTATGAAAGGAGAGAAAAGAAAGGTTTATTTTTCTTAAAATTTTGCTTACATTACTGTCACCTGCTGACATTTTAGAACTAAAATAGAAACCGTGTTAGCTTCTGTTTTAGAATCTAAGTTTCACTTAAAGACAGCAAAATTTGCCAGAAAAATCTGAACATAACCTGACAGGAAATAATTTCTGAACATTGTCATTTTTGCTACTTTTTTAGGCTTAATCTGACACCTCTAAATAAATGATCAAGGCATGAAAGAAAAGAGTGTCTTTGGGGTAAGTTTTATTTTAGTGTTCTCATAAAGGATATTTTTAAACTATATCAAAGAATAATTATTTTGTATTTAAACACAAGGCAAAAAGATAAGAAAATTAAGATATTTCAATTAACTAAAATATAATATTGATTACCTTTTCCTTCAGAATAGGTAGAAGGTAGCAGAAAGTTATTCCTCATAACTTTATTTAGATTTATCTTATTTTGTGTGTTTTATAGCTCTCAAAGATAAAATGTCCACCTAGGGTTCCTTAGAGCTGTTCTTTAAAACTCTTTAAATGTCTTGGTGATCCTTAGTGCTTACTGTGCTTTGTGTTTTTATCACCTAAAATTTAGAGCTCAAAACAGTTTCTTGACATTTTACTAGATTGTTCTCAGATTAACTTCCTAAGTCTATCACAAAGCAGAGTGCTATTTCTTTTGTTGGTGATTTTTGGATTCTTTGACTCAAAAGACCATGTGCTATTTAGAGTGAACTGTTGATGGTCCACAAAATAGGTGTTGCTCTAATAGCAATGTAATTAGGAACTCCCTGTGCATTCTGGACTTGCCTTAGTATATAAATTGACTTGCCAAGATGTTTTAATGAGAATGTTTCATGTTGATTTTTTTCTTGTGCTTTAAATAGAATATGATCCCTTGACCCATCTATTTTAGACAAAAGTCTATAATAAATTCTTGCTAGCGTCTTTCAAAATGATTTTTGTTGCCATAATTCTCATTCTTATTTTTCTACATGAAATATCTTTTGTCCCCTCAATTGCTCTGAAATTTTAAATTTTTGTTCCTCTTAGAGCCACCACTTAAAATGATCTTATTATGCTTATCATACAAATATAAATAATAAGTATATCTTCTTCCTGAACAGTCAAAACTTGATAATACTAATAGTCACTGATATTCATTATCATTTTGTAGCTGTTACTGACCAATATTTTTATTCTGATTTATTCTAACATTTTTATTTTTAATTATTTTTTATTGGTAAAATCAATGTTTAAAATTGTGGGAAACCAGAAGTATAGTACAGTGGATAGAGCACTTGACATCCCCTGCTTCTATCTATGGCATCCTATTTGGTCCTCCAAGACCAGTAGGAGTAATTCCTGAGCACACAGCCAGGAGAATCCCTAAGCAATGACAGTCTCGCCCACGAAACAAAGTGTTTAGTATTGGGTGAATAGTTTCTCCCACTCAGTGGGTGGCTCTTGTATCCTGGGCACTATTTCCTTTGAGGTGCAGAAGCCTCTCAGCTTAATATATTCCCATCTGTTAATCTCTGCTTTCACTTGCTTGGAGAGTGCAGTTTCCTCCTTGAAGATGCCTGTAATGTCCTGGAGTGTTTTGCCTATGTGCTGTTCTATATATCTTATGGTTTGGGGGCTGATATCAAGGTCTTTAATCCATTTGGATTTTACCTTCGTACATGATGTTAGCTGGGGGTCTAAGTTCAATTTTTTGCAAGTGGCTATCCAATTGTGCCAACACCACTTGTTGAAGAGGCTTTCCCTGCTCCATTTAGGATTTCCTGCTCCTTTATCAAAAAATTAGGTGATTGTATGTCTGGGGAACATTTTCTGAGTATTCAAGCCTATTCCACTGATCTGAGGACTTGTCCTTATTCCAATACCATGCTGTTTTGATAACTATTGCTTTGTAGTACAGTTTAAAGTTGGGGAAAGTAATCCCTCCCATATTCTTTTTCCCAATGATTGCTTTAGCTATTCGAGGGTGTTTATTGTTCCAAATGAATTTCAAAAGTGTCTGATCCACTTCTTTGAAGAATGTCATGGGTATCTTTAGAGGGATGGCATTAAATCTGTATAATGCCTTGGGGAGTATTTCCATTTTGATGATGTTAATCCTGCTAATCCATGAGCAGGGTATGCATTTCCATTTCCGTGTGTCCTCTCTTATTTCTTGGAGCAGAGTTTTATAGTTTTCCTTGTATAGGTCCTTCACATATTTAGTCAAGTTGATTCCAAGATATTTGAGTTTGTGTGGCACTATTGTGAATGGGGTTGTTTTCTTAATGTCCATTTCATCCTTATTACTATTGGTATATAGAAAGGCCATTGATTTTTGTGTGTTAATTTTGTAGCCTGCCACCTTGCTATATGAGTCTATTGTTTCTAGAAGCTTTTTGATAGAGTCTTTAGGGTTTTCTAAGTAGAGTATCATGTCATCTGCAAACAGTGAGAGCTTGACTTCTTCCTTTCCTATCTGGATTCCCTTGATATCCTTTTCTTGCCTAATCGCTATAGCAAGTACTTCCAGTGCTATGTTGAATAGGAGTGGTGAGAGAGGACAGCCTTGTCTTGTGCCAGAATTTAGAGGGAAGGCTTTTAGTTTTTCTCCATTGAGGATAATATTTGCCACTGGCTTGTGGTAGATGGCCTTCACTATATTGAGAAAGGTTCCCTCCATTCCCATCTTGCTGAGAGTTTTGATCAAGAATGGGTGTTGGACCTTATCAAATGCTTTCTCTGCATCTATTGATATGATCATGTGGTTTTTATTTTTCTTGTTATTGATGTTGTGTATTATGTTGATAGATTTACGGATGTTAAACCATCCTTGCATTCCTGGCAGGAAACCTACTTGATCGTAGTGGATGATCTTTTTAACGAGGCATTGAATCCTATTTGCCAGGATTTTGTTGAGGATCTTTGCATCTGCATTCATCAGTGATATTGGTCTGTAATTTTCTTTTTTGGTAGCATCTCTGTCTGGTTTAGGTATCAAGGTGATGTTGGCTTCATAAAAGCTATTTGGAAGTGTTTCTGTTTGTTCAATTTCATGAAAGAGTCTTGCCAAGATTGGCAGTAGTTCCTCTTGGAAAGTTTGATAGAATTCATTAGTGAATCCATCTGGACCTGGGCTTTTGTTTTTCGGCAGACATTTGATTACTGTTTTAATTTCATCAATGGTGATGGGGGTGTTTAGATATGCTACATCCTCTTCCTTCAACCGTGGAAGATTATAAGAGTCCAAGAATTTATCCATTTATTCCAGGTTCTCATTTTTAGTGGCATAGAGTTTTTCAAAGTAGTTTCTGATTACCCTTTGAATCTCTGTCATATCAGTAGTGATCTCTCCTTTTTCATTCCTGAAACTATTCACCCAATACCCATCAGATAAGGGGCTAATCTCCAAAATATACAAGGCACTGACAGAACTTTACAAGAAAAAAACATCTAACCCCATCAAAAAATGGGGAGAAGAAATGAACAGACACTTTGACAAAGAAGAAATACACATGGCCAAAAGACACATGAAAAAATGTTCCACATCACTAATCATCAGGGAGATGCAAATCAAAACAACGATGAGATACCACCTCACACCCCAGAGAATGGCACACATCACAAAGAATGAGAATAAACAGTGTTGGCGGGGAGGTGGAGAGAAAGGAACTCTTATCCACTGCTGGTGGGAATGCCGTCTAGTTCAACCTTTATGGAAAGTGATATGGAGATTCCTCCAAAAACTGGAAATTGAGCTCCCATACGATCCAGCTATACCACTCCTAGGAATATACCCTAGGAACACAAAAATACAATACAAAAACCCCTTCCTTACACCTATATTCATTGCAGCACTATTTACCATAGCAAGACTCTGGAAACAACCAAGATGCCCTTCAACAGACAAATGGCTAAAGAAACTGTGGTACATATACACAATGGAATATTATGCAGATGTCAGGAGAGATGAAGTCATGAAATTTTCCTATACATGGATGTACACAGAATCTATTATGCTGAGTGAAATAAGTCAGAGAGAGAGAGAAAAACGCAGAATGGTCTCACTCATCTATGAGTTTTAAGAAAATGAAAGACACCCTTGTAATAATAATTTTCAGACACAAAAGAGAAAAGAGCTGGAAGTTCCAGCTCAACTCAGGAAGCTCACCACAAAGAGTGATGAGTTTAGTTAGGGAAATAACTACATTTTGAACTGTCCTAATAACGAGAATGTATGAGGAAAATGGAGAGCCTGTCTAGAGTACAGCGGGGGTCGGGTGGGGAGAAGGGAGACTTGGGACATTGGTGATGGGAATGTTGCACTGGTGATGGGTGGTGTTCTTTAAATGACTGAAACCCAAACACAATCATGTATGTAATTAAGGTTTTTAAATAAATTAAAAACAAAACAAAACAAAGTGTTTAGTAGTCATTTTTTGTGTGATTTTTTCCCTTCTTTTTATCTAAAGTTTTGTTATAATTTGCATAATGTTTTCTCTAATCAGTACTACTAATAAACTTTTATGCTTACTTGTATTGAAATACATAGTTCCTAGTATTCCTGGAAACTTTTATCTCTAAAACTTGTCCTCCTTTAGGGGTAGAGCAAGATCACAGTGGTTATGGCATTTGCCTTGCATTTGGCCAACCTGGGTTTGGTCCCCTGCATCCCACATGGACCTTCGAGTCCTGCCAGAAAAAATTTCTGAGGGTAGAGCCAGGAGTAACTCCTGAATGCTACCAGATGTGACCCTCGCCCCCAAATTGTTCTCCTTTCATTAAAAATAAACCTATTAAAAAGGCCTACCTCTTAGACATACACATGCTTGCTTGTATGGCTGTATGTGAAACTTGTCTCTTAATCTGTCTTTTCATAGCTTCCATCTTCATTTCTGAAAGTAATCGAATGACATTTATTCCAGTGACTATTTTTATGTCTTTGGTATAATACATTTTGTTTATTTATTTAAAATTTTTAATAGAAAATAAGATTTCTATTCAGCCTTCTTTCAAAGATATTCCTTTTTATATAATTTATATTTATAATTATATATTCATATATATTATAATTAATTTTTTATTTATTTATAATTTATATTCCTCTTTATAGAATATATAGAAAACTTTATTTTATGGCTTTTTCTATTTAAAATATTAATTTTATTGGGTCTGGAATACAGTTCAAAGATGACTATTCATTATTTATATACACAGACTCCATGGTTCATGGAGCATTACTGGGTCCAACCACCAAGTGCTGATTCAAAGCTGACATTAGGCGTGGCACCCAAACCAGTTTACAAATATTAATTTTATGGTTTCTTTTCAAGTAATTATTCAGTAATTAATATAGGCTAACTAAACTAATGGAGTTAAGCCATGTGCCTGGCCTATGGCTTATCCTGGCCTAATTTCTGGTACTTCTAATACCTTGGTACCCTGAACAGCATCAGGAGTAATCCCTGAGCACAGAACCAAAAATAAGTACTGAGTAGCAGGTGTGGCCAACACCTATCCTATATTTATATTAAAATGACATAGCACTTGGGAGTGAATCTATGTTATTTTGTGTGATACATCTTATTCATATGATCTTATTCTCATATGTATTTGTAACTTTTGTTTTTTCCACCACATCCAGTGGTGCAGGGATCAATCACTCCTGGCGTGACTAGGGGACTATATAATAAAGTGCTAGAAATTGCACTCCAGTAGGCCACATTTCAAGCAAGCTCCTTACACATTGCTCTTTTACCAGACCTTTTATTTGTAAATTTTTTTGTTTTGTGTTTGAGCCAAACCCAGAAATACTCAGTAATTATGCTCTTCACTCAGGAATTACTCCTGTCAGTGCTAGTGTACCATATGAGGAACCAGGAATTGAACCCCGGTAAATCACTTGCAAAGTAAGCTCCAAAACCACTATTTATCTATCTGGTGCCTATATTTTATTATATTTTCCCATGATTATTGTGGTATGTTTGACAAATGAAAAACTGTATATATTATGATTGTACATGGTGATATATTTCTATAGGTAACAACACATTGTAAAAATGTTATATCAACATAAAATAATGCACCATAAGTAACTAAATTTATTTTGATAGTAATAATTCAATAAAAGAATAAAGAACTCTGTAATTATATCCTTTATGACTCTAAGAGTTAAAAATAATTCTAATTTTGTTACTATTACACATATCATGATAAATATATTTAGACTTCTAAACTTTCATTAACAAATTCCTGTACTCATGTTTTCTAAACACATGAGAAAGATGCATTACAAATTTTAGAATTTTAATGTTTAAATAGTTTCCTCTACACTTTATAGAAGCTTTCATGTAAGCTTCCTATTAGGGATCATGACATAATTTATTTTCCTTTTATATTTTAAATAGCTTAATATGAAAAAATAATCTTTTTTGGAGTAACACACTGGGCGATGCTCAGGGCTTAACTACTGGAGGCTCAGTAATTACTCCTGGCAAGTTTGGGGGACTATATAAGATGCTGGTGATTGAACCTTGGTCAGCCTAGTACAAGGCAAATGCCCTATATACTGTGATATCACTCTGGTCCTTGAAAGAATCCTTCTATCAAGTTGCAGAGAGTCTAGGAAAGTGCAAGTTCTACTCATATAATTGGAATCACTATGATATTTGAGAAGTGTTGTCATATTTAAAAGTGGTTATGCAAAATACTGAAATGGGTAATTGAGAAAAGAAGAACTTAATACCATTTTCTAGTGCTTCCAAATGTGAATTTTTTTCTTAAATAATTTCTGTCTGAGTCAGACTGAGTTCTATGTTTATAGATCCCACTATAAACATAGTCTAAACTTGTCTACACTTCAAATTGTCTACACTTCAGATATATTCTAAAAGAAGTGAAATTTTTTTTAAAGAAAGACCTATACCTGGTAAAGTTGACTATAATTTTTGAAGAAACTGAAACACATTTTTCTTTTAAAAACTTAGAAAAACTACTTACAAAATCTTAAAAAGGTAATGGAGCACATTAACTTGCATCATTCACTCTATAATTTGAAGGATTCAAAAATGGTTTATTAACTATAATTTGGCAATGCTTTTCTGAGTGATAAAAAATAAAAAAGTTACCACAAAGTTTGATACTGTATTCCTTTTGAAAATGTATAGTTATCACAATAATAAAAGAATTTAAAAGGTTTTTTCTTCTAACAGTGAAATTTAATTATATGTGCCATTCTTCAGAAATACTCAGTGAAAGCTTTTAAGCAATTGGTACTTTCAGTTCAGTATAATTCATCTATAATATCAATTTTCTATTATTGAATTTATATTACTAATTGAGAGCTACAGCTATTCAGTTACTATTGCTTTATGAAGAGAAAATAGTCATGACATTAGAGTCTACTTCTATTAGTTGTTGAAACCAAAATAAAATTGTAGATTTTACCTAAAGTCTATACTATCAAAACCCATCAAAAGAAGATAATTCCATTTATTATCTCCTAAAGTAATATAACATACATTGTAAATGTTATAAAAATGAATATTTAAAATTAAGATATGTTAAGTTCATTTTAATTACATCTAACATAGGTTTAAATGTTTTTACAGTGACAAAAACAAATTATGCTTTTGAAAACTATTTAACAAGTTCAACACAAACAGCCAAAATTTTAAACTGTGAGAGTCAGAGAGCCACACTAGGCAGTGACCTGCCAAAACAGACAAACACTCACACAAAAGCATATAATTTTAACAATAATATATTAAACACATATTGCATTTTGCCATTTTGAGTGAGGGTAAAAATCCTGCAGTGATGGTGAGGGTGTTCTGCGTCCTCTGCACTAAGAACTAACATCCAAATGTGACACAACATGTGCCACACGGGTCCCCCCACTCGCTGGCCCGTGAAGTTGTTCCCGAGGGATGGGAGACCGGACAACGCAGCCTGGGGTCGGACTACGCGCTCGGAGATCTCTCTTCAGAGGTTCCTCCTCAGAAGCAGCAGAACAAAATCCAAACTTGGCAAAGAGCCACAGTATACAAAATAATAACAGGCATTCATTTTGGCCGCATACAGCTCGAGAGCCATGTGTTCGCCACCCCTGATTTATAATTAATCCTCTTTGGTTCTAATCAGAATTGGTCATTGTCCATCTTAGGTTTAGAGATATAATACCCTACATATTACACCTAAAAGTGTTATTATCATGTTGTCTTCATTTTTGTTTATTTGTATATATTTTTGGTTTGAAGTCCACACCCAGAGATACTCAGGGCTTATGTCAAGCTCTACACTCAGGTATTACTTCTTGTGTTACTCTGGATAAGATGCCAGGGATGGAACCCAGGTTGGCTAAATGCAAGGCAAACGCCCTGCCACTGTAAAATCACTCTGGCTCCTTCAACTTTTGTGTGATTGAACATATAGGATTCAAAGAGGAGAGAGTAAAAGTTGAATATTCTGTCATTCTCCAAGTCCAGAGGGCCCAACATTGACTTTCTTTTCTTTCTATATAATATATTCTTTTAGGCTTGCTTGAAGTCAGGGTATTTTCAATGTGCAGAGAGGAGCTGTATCTTTGATACAGAAAATTTCCACTAATTCCATAAATTATTTTATGTCAGAAAATAAATTTGGGTCAGAAACATGCAAAACTACCTACCTGTGAACTATATCTCCAGCTCCAATAGTATATAGTCAATAATTCATTCCATTTTTAATTCTTAGTTAAAGATGTGCCTATTTTTCAATTTATTTAAAGAAAATGCATCACATAATTGACATAACAGATCACAATACTTTTGTTTCAAGGATACAGAGAGCAAAGTTATTAAAAATATAAAGAAAATAAAAATAAAAACTAAAATTAATGGAAGAAAAAAGAAAGAAAAAGTTCAGTAGCAAGTATATTTATGAAAAGTATTGTAACTCCAATAAACTCATTGAAACAATAGCACGTTAAAAATCAAGATCACTAACTACAGAAGACTGACTTTGACAACCATGATTAGGCAGAACTTCTGGGACCAATAAGAAAGACCCTAGCCTAGGCATTGGCCATGATTTGTACAATAACAAATATCTCTATTCCAGATCTGATTTGACTAAAGTGACTGAGCAGAACTTCTGGAACCATAATGAAAGACTCTAACCTACACTTCATCCTAGGATCTGTGCAAAAACCAAGATCACTAACTACAGAAGACTGATTACAACTACAGTGATGAAGCAGAAATTCTAGAACTACAAAGAAAGACTCTATCTTAGGCTTTATTCTATGACCTGTGAAAATATCAAGATCTCTAGTTACAGAGGCCTGATTTTCTCATCCACAATTGAGTCAAAAGTTTTCTGGCACCATATAAAGACTTTGGGGTGTGAAACTGAGCATGTATGGAGCCTGAAGTTGTTCCCATAACATTATGCATTAAGGGTAGAGAAACCCTGTATCTCTTTGGCCAAGGGAATTCCCTTACTAATCTTCCCAATACTTACTGTGCTTATTCAAAAAAAAAAGAAAGAAAAAAAGAAAAAAAAAGAAACAGAATCTTTTTTATGTAATTGCTGGTTTGGGTTTCTCTTTTTACTTTATGTTTTGTTTTGTTTTATTTTTGTTTTTCTAGTTTTGTTTTGTGTTTGTTGCTTGTTTGTTTTTGGGTTTTTTGTTGATGTTGCTTGGTTGTTGTTTTCTTTTGCTTTGTTTTGTTTGGCTACCTTTTATTTTTGTTTCTCTATCTTCTACTACATTGAAATTTATAACACCTAGATGAACTCCCAGTTTTTTTTTTGTTGTTGTTTTTTCTTTTTATTTTTATCTCCAATTTTTTGTCTTTTAGTTTCCTTAAAACCCATAGAAAAGTGAGA
Organism: Suncus etruscus; assembly: GCF_024139225.1. Classification (NCBI taxonomy): domain Eukaryota; kingdom Metazoa; phylum Chordata; class Mammalia; order Eulipotyphla; family Soricidae; genus Suncus; species Suncus etruscus. Next base: position 133,506,860 of record NC_064852.1, read on the forward strand.
TATTGTGTGTCTCTCTCCCTCTGACTTATTTCACTCAGCATAATAGTTTCCATAATTTTCAAGTCTCGTAAACGAAGTAATATAGTAATGAGCACTGTATGGGGAGTCTATACCATGAAATACTGTCCAGCGGGCTTTGAGCATCCTGTTTCCTTTCCTAAAAGAAATTCAAAATTATGAGCATTATGATATCCTGTTAAAGTGCCTACGATTGTGGTGCATGCGCTACCAAGTGGGTTGGAGAATGTAGATTGATGGGAAGGAAGGAATGCTGCTGGGGAATACCCAGTGCCATTTGTGTTGGGTGGGAGGCATTAAGGACTGAGGTCCCTTTTAAGGTCCCGCCCAGGCACCAACCTCACTGGGCTACAAATGGCCAGTGGTGGACTTGGAATCAGGAGGCGCAAAAGAAAAGATTGTAGAGGAGAGGAGGCCCCGTAGCCCAGTTCAAACTCAGTAGAAGACCTTAGGACTGGGGCCTATGATATTCCTATTATTAAAAATCATTAGTAAATGATAGCTTTATCATAATAAAATTTTAGTTTTTACATATAATTTTAATTATCTTCAGTGGAAAAATATAGCATAAATGTATTTTAACATTTTCTTTAGAGATTATATAAAGATAAGTTGTCATATTGAATAGAGATATACTCAAAGAACATTTATGATATTGAATAAAAATTTGTAAAATGAGCCTATGTGTTTTAATATGTGTGATACTGATTATATTTAATTTTAACAGAGTGTAATAGTATAAATCTCAACTATGGGAAACACTTCATTGAAGGGTGCTATATCTTTCTTTCTAGAAAAAAAAAACTATATTGTTTTTAAGCAGAGTAATAGTGACAACAAATGTTTCATATTCACCCAAAATATCTGACCATTTCATTGTCATCTGGCTAAAAATATCCAGAAAAAATATAACCATTTTTTTCTCTAGGGAATGTGGTGGCTAAGGATAAACAATGGGTCATGATTATAATGCTTATCACTCAATTATATACCGTATTTTCCGACGTATAAGACGACTTTTGAAACAAAAAAAAAGTCAACCGAAAATCGGGGGTCGTCTTATACGGCTGAGTATATCTCGAAAAATGTTTCAATATGCCGCTAAACAAAAATTGTCTGAATATTGCCACAAAATGAATTTTCCAACTCGATCCTGCACCAACCACACTGCAAGGCTGCTCGGACCACCTCTCTAACTCAGCCAATCCAAGCAGGCTTTTCATGCATGCAAATTAGACAATGTTCTGGACCGAATCTACACTGTAAAAAGCCTGCTCAGATTGGCCAGAATCAGAGAGGAAGTCTATGACAGTAGAACCTTTGAACCTTTGCTTGTTGTGATTGGCTCACTGTGGTACATACAGTTGCAGCACAGGAACATTCTATTTTATACAGTGAATATAGGTCTAAACCTATGTTTTAACTGTAAAATGACGGGGTCGTCTTATACACCCGGTCATTTTATACACTGGAAAATTTGTAGATTCAAATTAAATTTATTAAAATATATTAGGACATTTTAGATGTAATAACAAACAAAAATATTACTCTAATTTATGCTATGCTTCTATTCTATATTGATAAAATCCCTTTCTAATTAATATTCAGTGTTTAAAAACTCTGGCTAATTGAAATACCATTTGGTTTAGATCAATGTATTATAATTGATGATAGCAATTTTAAAATAAAATATCTTGCTGTTCTCCATTTGTCCTTTTTAACCAATATTATATATAATTACAGTCATTTTCACTCTATGTAACCCTGTAAATAACAGTCCTGGATAATCAGATGACTCTTAAAGCTTATTCATTGAAATATTATATAATATTATGGTTTCAATCTCAAACAACAGATTTAGAACTAAAGATAGGTGAGTTTTACTTTACTTATAATTAGGAGATATTAACAACATGTGATGTCAAACTCATTTAATATTTTCTAGTTTGATGCTATCTATATGCAAATAAATAGCTATACTTATGAAGTTTTTTTATATGTTTGTCTATAGCATAGTTGTGTGTAAGTGTGATATTTGGATGTTCTCATGAATATGTATGGTGCATGACTGAATTTTCAGAGGCATGTGTTAGTATTCCCTTTCACCAGGTATGTGTCAGATAGGCCAAAGGGGAAATAAATTTATTTCTTACTTATTTATATTGAGTCATGTGTGTCCATGTTTTATTTTTGATTTGTTAGAATCAATAGGGCCTATGTGAAAGTTTAATATACATATATTCTTTTTCTGGTGTCATAACAGGTATTTTATTCTCAGATTGACTTCTTCTGATATGATCTTATGCTAAAATTATAAGCCCTAAGTAAAAATATGTTATTTGACAAAAACTTTAGAGATGTTTTCTCAGGCTAAAGATGCTCTGTATTTTCATTGTCTTTTTTTTATATATATATAATATCCTTATTTAAACACCTTGATTACAACATGATTGTGATTAGGTTTCAGTCATGTAAAGAACACCCCCATTCACCAGTGCAACATTCCCACCCCAATGTCCCAAATCTCCCTCTACCCCACCACATCCCACCTGTACCCTAGACAGGCTTTCCAGTTACCTCATTCATGTATTCTTGACTCTTGATATGCAACTCACCAGAGAAAGTTTTTTTTTCCTTGATGTTGTTATTTAAAGACAATGAATAGTGGCACAAATGGAATGCAATTTGTTAAATGCTGAATGTATTACTAAAAAATCACTTGCACAAAAAGAAAAATACATTAAGAATGACAAAAATAATAAATAATGAAATATAAATAAAATATTTCAATTTCACAATATTTCATGTATTATGAAAATACTTCAACATTTATGTGTTTTCTTGAATTAAATATAGAAAAGTCACCAAATAAAATGTATATAAATATTAAAATTATATAAAATATTTAAAATAAATGGAATAATAGAACTAAGACAATTTAAAGAAAAACCCAGTGGTAGACTCAAGAGCACAGTGTAGTTTATAAAGCATGAAATCTGTGAAAAAAACATATCTAACCTATGCAACAGAAATAGATGGAAATCATTGTTATTATTTCAATAAAACTTGAAGATTACTTTTCATTAATCTTGTTTTCAGATTTCAGAATAATAGGAAAGTGAGTGAGATCAAAATATGTGTGAATTAATAATTACTAAAGTTTTCTCATATCTGGAGAACTATACAGTCTGTCATGCAAGAAACAGCAAAGATAAATAAAATCCTCAGTTATATTTATATAAAATTCATCATTATACAATATTTGAAAACTGAAAACAAACAAAAAATTAAATCAGGAAGAAAGAACACATTTTTTTCACACTTTAAACACCAGGATTTACAAAGTTGTTTTTAATACATTTGTGTGGGGCATTTTAGTATTCCAGCACCAATTTTAACATTGTAATATTATTACCTTCAGTTTCCCATCCCCAAAACTTGCCCTCTTAGCAGGTAAAAAGTAATTTTTTTTGTATTTCTTTCTCAGCAAAAATGGTAAATGGAATTACCAAAAAATAGTTTAGCAAAATAAATTTATGAAAAATTGTATACCTCACAATGGCATTATTAGTCACTGACTGATAATTTATTGAGTTATTTGAGCCATTGTTCATCTTTTTACTTTTCAAAGTTAGCGGTCTTTTTTTTTTTTTTTTTTTTTTGGTTTTTGGGCCACACCCGGCGATGGTCAGGGGTTACTCCTGGCTGTCTGCTCAGAAATAACTCCTGGCAGGCACCGGGGACCATATGGGACACCGGGATTCAAACCAACCACCTTTGGTCCTGAATCGGCTACTTGCAAGGCAAACATCTCTGTGCTATCTCTCCGGGCCCGTTAGTGGTTTTTAATGAAACTTCCCCACCTAATATTTGGTGTTCCTACTGGGCTGCCAGTATTGTGGAATTTGAAGGTGCCATGCTGCTCAGTCTAAAGATTGGTGTACCTTTGAGTTTCATTGGCTTGATGTCTCTTCTGAGATTACTTGTGAAATTAGGTTGTAGACATGACCTAGGCTTTGAAATGTGACTGTGGATGTGGGTTTCTGATATTCTGGGGAGGAGGGAAGGCTGATCTTCTCCTGATTCTGAGAAGACCCCAGATTTTAGCCTAAAGATGAACATATCTGGAAGTTTCATTGGCTTGGCATCTCTGTGAGATTAATAACAAAGCAGTGAAGCGGTTTTTTTATATGGCAGCAGCGGTGGTGTGTGAGTTCAGCTTCTATGGCTTCTGCAGTATGGAGAATTGGCCCACCTTGATTATGAGGGGACCCCAGAGTCAGATAGAATATATAAGAGAATACCAATATTAAATGCATTATATTTCTCATTTAAAACATGAAATTCACCAAAAGTTATTATATTTTATTGTCAAATACATGCACATATACAAAAGTGAACCAACTTAAAATTTGTATTTGAAAGCTGTAACGTTGCCCATGAATGCAGACACCATGTTAAAACTGGGCCAGCTCCGGGGACTCAATCTTTTCTCGCATAAGATACAAACCAAGACATGAAAGATTATGACTACACAACTATACGGCACAAAGTTGGCCAACTCAAGAAAGAGTGGGCCAAACTCCCACTTTGCTGAAGCCACATTTGTTGTCTACATCAGCCAGAATCACCATTTTTCTGATGGTCTAGTCTACCTCTATCCTATCACTGACCCTCTAAAATTCCTGTAGAGACATCAATCTGACCATACTTCAGGTAGCCAGGTATTGGGATGATATCAACAGAACTTTTCTGGATGAGTGCAGGCACCCTCCCCCCATTTCTCCTTTCTGTTTGAAAGCTTGCCATCTGTATACATACCCATAAATGCAGTTGCCATATTCAGATTGGGCCTTATTCCAGGATACCCTGCAGCTGAGTATATGCTCCTAAATTTCATAGTATCCTAGCTTTAAATTTTTGGACAATTTAATCTGTGTGATGCTGTTATCCCCAAAGGAACACTACAGTTTAATACACTGAGCATGTTACAATAAGAGCTTACTAAAACTTCTGCCATTGTATTAATGACTTCATTGGTGATACAATGATTTTCATAAATGAGCTTGCTACTGCTTTCTTTCATCTGTCTTCTTTCTTTCTCTTTTCCTTCCTTCCTTCCTTCCTTCCTTCCTTCCTTCATTTCTTTCTTCCTTCCTTTCTTCCTTCATTTCTTTCTTCCTTCCTTCATTTCTTTCTCTTTCTTTCTTTCTTTCTTTCTTTCTTTCTTTCTTTCTTTCTTTCTTTCTTTCTTTCTTTCTTTCTTTCTTTCTTTCTTTCTTTCTTTCTTTCTTTCTTTCTCTCTCTCTCTCTCTCTCTCCTTCCTTCCTTCCTTCCTTCCTTCCTTCCTTCCTTCCTTCCTTCCTTCCTTCCTTCCTTCCTTCCTTCCTTCCTTCCTTCCTTCCTTCCTTCCTTCCTTCCTTCCTTCCTTCCTTCCTTCCTTCCTTCCTTCCTTCCTTTCTTTTTTTCCCAGAGATCGAACTCAGGTCAGTCCTGGGTCAGACACATGGAAGGCAAATGCCTTACTGCTGTGCTATCACTTTGGCCCCTTCTCTTCCATTTTCTTTCCATTTATTTTTAGTAACTTTTTTTCACTTATCTGGAAACAAATATTATGATTAACTATATCAATTATGTGATGCATTTTCTTTAAGTAAATAGAATCATAAAAGTGTGTTTGATAAAAATAAACTGTAGTAATAAAGATGGAATAAATAATTGACTTATGGAAGAAAACAAAGAGAATTTCTATAAAAACTGACACTAAAATTGCAAAAATATATTAGCAAAAAATGTGATCTAGAAATCTCCACGATCTCTTTTCTCAATAACACAACAGAAAGGAAAAAATCAGCATGACCATGGTTTTCTAAACAATGCATCCTGGTACTAATGTGGGACCTTATGAAGTTCCAGAATATAGAAAGAAAAACTGTTTTCATAGAAAAAAAGTATAGTTTATTTTAATTTATCTGGGGAACAGTTGCCTGAGAAGGACTAATTCAAAGTTCATTGTTTTGCCTAATTCAGATCTCAGTATGGAAAATTAGTGGATATTTCTTAGAAAATGTCTATGGCAAACAACCTTCAACCCCCTCCCCCCCCCCCAAAAAAAAAAACGCTGTTAGAAATGTTTAGGTTAAAAACTAGACTTTAATTCATAAAAATATATCTGGAGAAAAAAAATAAGAATGCAATTTCTTAGATAAATCAGAAAATTCAAATTTGTCCATTTTAACTAATGAATTTGGTTTTTTTTTTTTTTTTTTGGTTTTTCGGGCCACACCCATTTGATGCTCAGGGGTTACTCCTGGCTAGGCACTCAGAAATTGCCCCTGGTTTGGGGGGACCATATGGGACACTGGGGGATTGAACCACGGTCCTTCCTTGGCTAGCGCTTGCAAGGCCGACACCTTACTTCTAGTGCCACCTCGCCAGCCCCAACTGATGAATTTGGAAAATGAAATATGCCCTAAGCATGGAACAGAGAAAAAATATTGAGAGGCCCTAATCTTTTACCTCTAGTATACTGACAATCCCAGTGAAATCTGTAAGTGAAAAGTAGAACATTTTTCCTCCTCAGAAAAAAATGAGAAATTAAGGGGATTTTTCCCAAACATATATTGGGACCGAGTTAACCTAATACCAAAACTAGACAGGTGTATTACACACAAAAATGTACTGATCAATTCCATGACAAATATAGATGTAATTAATCTTAACAAACCTTACTTGAAAATTAAAATTCTACAATATGAGCAAGAGAAATTAATTCCAGAAATCCCAGAAAATTTTAAAATATACAAATCAGCACTGGTGATGGGTGGTGTTCTTTACATGATTGAAACCCAAACACAATCATGTATGTAATCAAGGTGTTTAAATAAAATATATAAGAAAAATAAATATTACATTTATTCTTGAAAAAAAATGAAATACACAAATCATTTGATGCAACAGAAGTTTTGAAAAAAGTCAAATGATCATACCAATCAGGCACAGAGAGAGCTTTTTTACATGATCAAAAAATTTATTAAAATAAATTATTTTAAAGCCTCTAAAATATTGACAGAAGAGACAAACTTCAACACATAGAAATATACTACTAAATACTCTGGCAAAAAAAACCCTGATAACTTATATTTTCTTCTAAGACACTCACATGGCAAGAATGCCTACAATCAACATTATTGTTGAAAATCATACAAATGAGAAAGGGTAATTACACATGTAAATATTAAAAAAGTGATTGCATTTTGAAACATTTATTATTTACTTAATAGTCAAATGGGTAAAATGAAAGTACAAATTACTCACAATATAAAATTTTAATTTGTAACTATAACAACTATAATAGAAAATTTATATGCTGCTAAAACTAAGTGATATCAAGGTAACAGGATTATAATAAATAGAAAATGCTAACTATAATCATGATATGTCTATGAAAATTTTACATGAAAATAAATGAGAAGAGAAGCTAATGTGTGATCACAGGGGCTAGAGCAATAGCAGAGTGGGTAGCAAATATTCCTTACAAGTGTCCAATCAGGGCCCGGAGAGATAGCAGAGCGGTGTTTGCCTTGCAAGCAGCCGATGCAGGACCAAAGGTGGTTGGTTCAAATCCCGGTGTCCCATATGATCCCCTGTGCCTGCCAGGAGCTATTTCTGGGCAGACAGCCAGGAGTCACCCCTGAGCACTGCCGGGTGTGGCCCAAAAACAAAAAAAACAAAAAAACAAACAAAAAAATAAGTGTCCAATCAGTGTTCAATCATGGACATCCTTATGTGGTAACCCTCAATACTGCCAGGAATGATTCCTGACTGCAGAGCCAGGAGTAACCCCTGAAAATGCCAGTTGTGTCCCCCATTCCTTAAAAGTAAATAAAAAAGATACTGTATGCAAATTACTATATGCTATGGTAAGAAAAAATGCAGTAGAATTTCTGTATGAAATAAAATTGAAATTAAAATTTCAAAAAATGAATCTATTTCTCTTTTATATTTATTGAAGCTTTAGATCAGTTTAGTGGCAGAAAGACACTACCTTACATATGATAGATTTCCTTCTATATGAGCCATGTCATGAGTTATCCTGAGCACAGAGCTTGGAGTATGCCCTGAGCAGGGTGGGTATGGTCCCAATATGTAAATACATATAATAGATTAAACTTTTAAAAGAAAGATAAGCATAAAATAAGTAATATGCAACACAGCAATGACTGCATATATCTAAAATTCTTTTCATTCAAATATAGTTTTGTTTAAAATGAGCATATCTATTTTGGCATAAAGTATTCAAGAGTATTTGGTAAATTAAGTAAGATGGGAAAATTTTCAAACTATCAGAATTTTTTAATTTGATAATTAAATATTTTTACTTTATGAATATATATCCATGAGATGGCAGTATCATATTACTACTCCTACAATTATTGTCTTTTATATTGTTTTAGTTGAAATTTAAAAACTTACTTCACAGTTCAAATACAGATAAATTTATTGATACGTGCATGTTAGTTTTTCTACATTGTTGTATATAAGTATACATTTTCTGCTGTATTTTAAGTAGAGTAAGAAAAGTGTTATTTTTGATCAAATTCGATAATTTGATCAACTGAACATAACAAATATTACTATTCATGAAGATACATCATAAAGAAAATCTTGCTCACATAAACTATCAGAAGAAGATACTTCTAGAGTTTTCATATCATTACTAGATATGATGCTTGCTTTTTATTTGAAATATGCTTTAACTATTATTTTTTGAGGAAATAATTCTGGCTATGTTCACAGTTTACTTTTGGCTCAAATTTTGGGAAATTATTCTTGAGGTGCCCTGGGGACTATATGTGATGCCAGCAATCAAACTCAAATTCTACTGCAAGCAAGAAAAATCCTATATAATTGCACCAGCCCCAGCAATTTTTTGCTTTGTTATCTGGTTGTTATTTTAATTTGTCTGCTTGTTTGTTTGCTAGTTTATTTGATTGTTTCTTTATTTGCGGATGTATCCTACTGTACTCAGAGTTTATTCTTAGCTCTTTGATTTAGGATCACTCCTAATAGGGCTCAGACAATCAGAGACGGTTTTATAAATTAAATCAGCTTCAGCTGTGTTCAAAGAAAATGCCCTACTGACCACATTTTTTTTAGAATAATTACTTTATTTTTGAATCAATGAAGATACAGCCATTAAAAGTTCTACTCAACCAACATATACATTTTTCTATTCTTTACAAAACTGAATGCTAGGATATTAGTTATATTACAGTTCTAGACTTAAGTTATATTACGAGTGTAAAAATATCACCACAATTGATAATATTTTATTGAATTCCACAGAAGAGTATTTATTTCTATTGTTCAATTTTATAATTTTTCAAATATTGTAAGAATTAAAGAAGTATCTTACCACCAAGGACTGAGGTGAATGGGGCACCTGTTGGCAGTGCCCAGAACAGCATCACAAGACTTACAATGGAAAAATCCCAAACTTGAGCTCTGTGGAGTGAGACCAGCAAAAGCACACTCATTCCAGTCAAGGAAGAATATAACACTTCATAAGAGTTTTATACATAAAAGTTCACAGTGGGAAAACTATGCAGAGCCCCACCACACATATTGACTGAAGAAGCTAACTCTGGAGACTTGACCAACACTTGACATCTATATAACATTTTTGATCAGGATTTTAAAGAGGAAATGTTATAAATGTTCAATGAACTTAGAGAAAAAAATGGAATGGACAGCACTGAAGTTTCAAGAGTATGAGAGTAAAAATGAGAAAACTTCAAGCAGAACTATCAGAGCTGAAAAACATGGTACGTGAAGGGAAAATCTCACTGGAAAGCCTCATTAGCAGCGAACAGCCACTGAGGACAGATTCAGTGATATAGAAGATGAGCTGCATAATATCTCTATGCAATAGAAGAGGCTAGGAAAAATCCTCAAAGAATCCAACAGATGACAATAGAACTCTGGGATAAATGCAATAGAAACAACATAAGAATCATTGGGGTCCCAGAGACCACCCCCAAAAAAACCGATAAATAATTACAGTTAAGGACATCATTATTTAGAAGTTCCCAGAACTAAAGAGTACTTGCCACTGTATTCTGGATGATGAAGAGTATCAGCTAAAAGAGATCCAAAGAAAAGCACCCCAAGGCAGATTATAGTCACAATGATAAAAATCACAAATAGAAATAAAATACTGAAAACTGCATGATCAATAAGCAAAAATAGACTCAAAATCAAAGGCTGGGGTGGCCATACTAGTATCAGACAACAGACTTTAAGGCCACAAAAAAAGAGAAATACAGACAAATATCCTTGATGAGCACAGATGTAAAGATCCTCAACAGAATAATAACAAGGATCCCCTATATTTAATATGCCTTTGCAGGAAGAAGTGGTGCTACATTATATTGCTGGTGAATTTGGGGATGAAGAGAGAAGAAAACAGACCCATGACAAAAACTAAAAATATATATGCTCAGACATATCTAAAGAAAAGAGTTTCTTAAAAGGAAAAAAAAGGTTAAATAAAAGACATAATTAAAGGAATAAAGTGGGGCCAAGAGGGATAGCATGGAGGCAAGGCATCTGACCTTCCTGCAGAAGGACAGTGGCTCACATTCTGGCATCCCACATAGTCCCCCATCCCCACCAGGGGCAACTTCCGAGCACAGAGACAGGAGCACCCTCCGAGCGCCGCCATCTGTGACCCAAAAGAAGCACAAATCAATTCAAAAAAACAAAAAGTAGAACAAAACAAAACAAAACAATTAAAAAATAGGAAAAACAAACAAAAAAAAAACGAAGAAGGTGGTGGGAAGAAAAAAAAAACAAAGTAAAAGGGAGAAAGTGATACAGGAGACTACATTTGGGGAGAATCAGTATAAGAGGTAGTGTTATATAGGTCTATACTTACGATGATAGTATAGGCTTCCCCATTGTCTTTTAAGATTTCCTTGTAAGGTGTGGGGTCCACACTGGGAGGTCTTGGGTAGAGTTCTTGCAAAGGGAGTCCGTTTGGAGCTAATCTGGTATTAAGCCACAGTCCACAATAGGGAGAGGTGATTAGGAGGGCCACACTGCATGAGTCAGTCGGGTGTTGGTTGTATGTATTTTCTTGCCGGGAATGAGGTGTGAGTTTGAGTGGGTGTCTCTTCACTTGGGAACTGGGTACTGCTTCGTTAGTGTAGGAGGTTGGTCTTGATGCCTAATGCGTTAAGAACTGAGGGTGAAGAATTATAACATGGTGGGGATATCGGGACCAGGACTAGACAGTATGCATCACGGGACCAACAACAACAACAAAAAGCTCTAACATAGCTTTTGGTCTACAATCTGTTCAACGAACAAGATCTCCGATTCCAGAGGTCTGACTGAGACAACCACAAGTGAACTGGCCTTCCAGAAACATAACGAAAGACTCTGTCCCAGGCTCCATCCTAGGAGCAACATAATGACCAAGAAGTCATGAATTTTGGTTATACATTGTTGGACATAGAGAGTTTTATGCTGAGCAATTTGAGTCAGAAAGAGAGATAAACATAGAATTGATCTCTCTCATCATTGGAATATATAAAAAAAAATAAGACAATGTGAGATGATATTCATAGACAATAGAGATGAAAATCAGGAGGACCATTCCATCATAGTAGCCTGCCATAAAGAGCGGAGTGCAGTGAGAGTAGAGAAGGTCTTATATGGAAAGAACATTCACAGCACACTTTCATTTACAGCAGTCCAAACCACAATGTTACAAAGAAAAGAGGGAGGGAAAGAAGGGAGAAAGAAAGAAAGAAAAGAAAGAAAGAAAGAAAGAAAGAAAGAAAGAAAGAAAGAAAGAAAGAAAGAAAGAAAGAAAGAAAGAAAGAAAGAAAGAAAGAAAGAAAGAAAGAAAGAAAGAAAGAAAGAAAGAAAGAAAGAAAGAAAGAAAGAAAGAAAGAAAGAAAGAAAGAAAGAAAGAGAGAGAGAGAGAGAGAGAGAAAGAAAGAAAGAAAGAAAGAAAGAAAGAAAGAAAGAAAGAAAGAAGGAAGGAAGGAAGGAAGGAAGGAAGGAAGGAAGGAAGGAAGGAAGGAAGGAAGGAAGGAAGGAAAGAAGGTAGAAAGAAAGAAAGAAAGAAAGAAAGAAAGAAAGAAAGAAAGAAAGAAAGAAAGAAAGAAAGAAAGAAAGAAAGAAAGAAAGAAAGAAAGAAAGAAAGAAAGAAAGAAAGAAAGAAAGAAAGAAAGAAAGAAAGAAAGAAAGAAAGAAAGAAAGAAAGAAAGAAAGAAAGAAAAGAAAGAAAGAAAGAAAAAGAGAAAAAGACAAAGTGGTAAAATACCTGCTCTAGAGGAGGGAGGGATTAGGTGGGTGGGAGGGAAGAGGGCATCAATAAGGGTGAGAGGAAAACAGTTGACATTGGTGGCGAAAAATGCACATTGGTGAAGCTTGTTATACATTGTATGACTGTAATTCAACCATGAATAACTTTAACTGTGGAAAAAATCTATATGAACAACCTTGTAATCATGATGTTTAAATAAACAAAAATAAATAAATTAGAGAGGTATAAATAATGGAACTTCCCCAGAAAGTTCTCTGTAGTGTTTAGCAATCTGATTATATTATATTATATTATATTCAATGAAGTATAATTGGTAAGATAGCTTGAAATCCCTTGCATATTTTAAAAGTATATTCCAGCTGGAGTTCTATCCACATAAACAGAGCTTTCAATACCTGCTTTATACTTGTAATTATACATAATTACTTTTATTGTAAAATAGTTATTGGTAAAATTCTAAATAATTACAAACAATAATTATTACAAATTCCATTGCATACATATAAACTGGGACACATGGATCACTCTTTTGTTCTTTATATCCCACTTTCAACTTTACATTTTTCTTTTTGTATTTTTTTCTTTTCCTCCCTCTTTCCCTTTTCTTTCCTTCCCATTCATGTCCAAATACTCACACAGTTACTTGTAGTGATAGTTGGGGAGCTTTAATTTTTTTTCTTCCTTTCCTCTTCTCTCTTTTTTTTTAAAAAAAAATTAAACACCTTGATTACAAACACGATTGTGGTTGGGTTTCAGTCATGTAAAGAACACCCCCCTTCACCAGTGAAACATTTCCATCACCAATGTCCCAAATCTCCCTCCTCCCCACCACATCCCTGCCTGTACTTTAGACAGGCTTTCTATTTCCCTCATACATTCTCATTGTTAGGATAGTTCAAAATGTAGTTATTTCTCTAACTAAACTCATCACTCTTTATGGTGAGCTTCATGAGGTGAGCTGTAACTTCCAGCCCTCCTCTCTTTTGTCTCTGAAAATTATGATTGCAAGAATGTTTTTCATTTTTTCTTAAGACCCATAGATGAGTGAGACCATTCTGCGTCTTTCTCTCTCTCTGACTCCTTCCTTCCTGCTGCCTTCCTTCCTTCCTTCCTCCCTCCCGTCCTTCCTTCCTTCCTTCCTTCCTTCCTTCCTTCCTTCCTTCCTTCCTTCCTCTCTTCCTTCCTTCCTTCCTTCCTTCCTTCCTTCCTTCCTCCTCCCTCCCTCCCTCCCTCCCTCCCTCCCTTCCTTCCTTCCTTCCTTCCTTCCTTTTTTCCTTCCTTCCTTCCTTCCTTCCTTCCTTCCTTCCTTCCTTCCTTCCTTCCTTCTGCTTTCCTTACTTTCTCTCCTTTCTCTTTTCTCCTTTTTTCTCTCTTTTCTTTTTTCCATCCTTCTTCTTGTTTAGCAGATTAGAAAGAAACTTAAAGAAAAGGGTAGAGATCAGATATCAGAACCATAGTAGAATGTATTCTGATTGATTGGTGCCTCTCTACAATCAATGTACAAAACAACTGAAGAACCTGAACTAGTCAGATCTACTATAATACCACGATAATACACTGTGCACTAAAAATTTTTCAGATGGGCTAGAATGGTATTACAGTGGGAAAGGTTGCTTGCACAAAGACTGCTTGTATTTGAATACCACCACCATATGGCACCCCATTCTCTGCCAGAAATGATTTATGAACATTGAACCAGAAGTAAAATCTTACACTGATGTGGAAGGGGGAAAAACTTACACTGAGGCCTTTTATTTGCTTTTCCTTGAAATGTTGAAAATTCATTTCTAAAGAAGGTAACACTATAAAATATTTTGATACATACATGTACTTAGTAAAACCATTGGGGGGGGACCATATGGGACGCCGGGGGATCAAACCACGGTCCTTCCTTGGCTAGTGCTTGCAAGGCAGACACCTTATCTCTAGTGCCACCTCACTGGCCCCAGTTTTTATATTTCTTCTCTAACTTCCTTTATTCATAGAATAATTATTTGGACTCTGGATTAAAATTAGGGGATTATTTATCCAAAGGAAAATAAAAATTTTAAAAAATAGCATAAAACTACTGATAAACATATTAGAAGTGAATTTTAAAAGCATTTACTATAAGCATGGTGTTCTTTTACTTTAACCTATGCATAAGTCTTCATAACTTTCATTTGATTATAGGTGTTAGCAACTTTTCTGAAATAGAATTGTGATTTATATATACTGTACACTAAACAAAAACAAAATGGAATATGTCATGCAGAATCCAAAATTTTCTAGCTAATAAAATATTAATTTAATCATATATTCATATAATTATAGTTGTTTATGTTGTATGTCATTTATTTTATAATCATAACAATTTCATATGGAAACCTTTGAAATTTCAAAAAATATTTGGATAGGGGCCAGAGAAATAGATAGCAAGGAGGTAAGGCATTTGCCTTGCATGCAGAAGGAAGGTGGTTTGAATTCCAGCATCCCATATGGTTCCCCGAGCCTGCCCGGAGAGATTTCTGAGCATAGAGCCAGAAGTAATGACTGAATGCTGCCGGGTGTAACCCAAAAACCAAAAACCAAAAAAAAATTGGATAAAGCAGTAATTTTGCAAAGCATCACTTCTTATTAAATTATTAGTAGCATAATACTAAAATTTTGTGTTTCTTAAATATAAATATAAAACTGTTGCTAATTTAAGCAAAACAAATATAATGTCAAATCCACAAATTCCTTTACATGTCTTCTCAAGTAGTCTCCAGAATATTGAAGGTGATTCAGTGTTAGGGCAGAAGATTTGATGAGCACCAGATTCAGAGCAGTTACCCAAGCTTTGCCAAGATGTTCATAAGATTTGGTGAGATGGATAATTATAACCACAAAAGGCACTTGCTGTGACTCTGTACAAACTCTCTAGCCTTTCTCCTCTCCAAATATTTTGAAGTTATGTGAACAGTACTTTCTCATAAGGTACATTTGTTTGTTTTTGTGCCACAGCTAAAATCTCCACATCTACCCACCCACAAAAATCCCAAAAGAAAGAAATAATAGTGAATTAGCATATACACATTCATACACTTACATATACAAACAAGCCATGTTTTTCTCAGGGGGTTTAGGTGAATAAAGAGGGTTCATTGGATATGTAAGTTATGTATGTTCACGATCATGTACAGAACAGGGAATTATATCTTGAGGCCATTCAGACTAATTTCAGGGGTTAATGAATGCATAGAGGGTAATAATCTGTTTCTTGTAACATAAAACTGCTGGTTTCATTTTCTTAATACTAATATTGATTACACTTTAACTTTTTGTGTTAAATTTTCAGCAGATATAGCAGAATGATATTATTTTTGCTAAAGGGCCCAAAATTACTTTTTACAGTGACTTTATTAACTTTGACAAGAAGGAAAATGCCTGCTATAAATTGTGGTATGGTTTCATCATTTTGTTACTGCACATCTATTTTAAAGGTCATCTATAATTTAAAATGCAGGTAGAAATCACTGATTTTAAAGAAAATCCTTATTTGAAGAAAAATGCCAAGAATCAGAAATAAAGATCCAGATGATAAAGTTTACATTGCAACCAAGTGGAAAATAACAGTAAAGTATTTCTTACATTTTTATTTTATTATCTTCTAGTTTCATATCAGTGTATTCTCAGATGTTTGTTGTCAGTCTATGGTTAAAATATAAGGCCTTCTTTCTGAGGATTATTTATGTAGAGTATTTTATCCCAAACTGCAATGCACAATCACCTCACACCGAAGAAATTGGAACACAACAAGAAGAGCAAGAATAACCAGTGCTGACTAGAATGTGGGAAGAAAGGGACTCTCATTCACTGCTGATGGAAATGTTGAGCTATATGTCCTTTCTGGAAAAATATATGGAAACAAAAATTTCTTAGAAAACTGAAAACTGAAATAAGACCCAGTAGTACTACTCCTGGCAATATACCATAGGGGTCCAAAAACAAAATACTTCTGTACTCCTATGTACATTGAAACAGTACTCATAATAATGAGAAACTAGAAACAACCGAGTATCTGAGAACAAATGAGTTAATAACGAAACTGTGGTACATCTTCATAAATGAATACTATGCAACTTTTAGGAAAAAAAGAAGTCAAGAAATTTGCTTAGGCTTTTCTGCATGAGGCAGCCAAAAAGATAACAGTGAGAATAATATCTTCAAGGCCCAACACCACTAAGCTGTGCCCATACAATAAAGGAGGGGACTGATTCCTGCTGTGGTTTTGGGCACAAGGAAGCCACTATAAAGGACTGCTGGCCTTGCTCCCTGCCTGCTTTACTACATGAGGCGGCCAAGAAAAAAACAATGAACATAATCTCTTCAGGGACCAACAACCAGTAAGCTGTCCACGCCAAATAAGAGTGGAGCCAGAGGAGCACATGGCTTCAAGCATCTTCTAACTGATGAAGTCCACCACAGCACATAATAAAAACCACACTACAAGCATGACAATGGGGAAACAATGCGGGGAAACCCCATGACAACTCTGAAGACCAGCAAAGTACCAACAAGCTAGGTATCCTCTCAGATAAGGTGTTTTGAGAAAAAATATGGAGGATGTTCATGGAGCTCAAAGAAAGCATAGATCAAGTTGAATGGTCCACAAATAAGAACCAAGAGGATATGAAGATGAAAATCAGAAAAATTCAAACTGAAATGACTGGTCTAAAAACCTTGGAAGATGAAATAAAAACCTCAATGGAAAGCCTCTCCAACAGAGTAACTGCAGCTGATGATGTGGTCAGTGAGCAGGAGGATGAGATGCAGAACAACTTCATACATCAGAAGAAATTGGAAAAGAACCTTAAAGCAAATGATCAGACAATAAATAAACTACTCAAAGAATGTGAACAGATGAAAACAGAAGTCTTTGATAAACTCAACAGGAACAGCATAGGAATCATTGGAGTCCCAAAGACCAATGAAGAGAATGAAAAGAGTTGGAGGAAGAGTGAGAAGAGAAAGAGGATAAAGAAGAAGAGGAAGAAGAATGGAAAGAAGAGGAAGAGGTGGAAGAAGAAGAGAAGAGGAGGAGGAAGAGGAAGAAGAGAAGAAAAAGAAGAAAAGAAAATTGAAGGAGTAGGAGAAAGAGACTAGGGATGTGGTTCAATTTGTAGAGCTTATAAGTGTCAATGCCTAGATTTGATCTTGGATGATCTCATGTTTATGCTCTAATATTCTTACAACTTGTATAATTTGTGTATATCTATAAGTATAAAATATGTAATATGATTATGCATGCTAATGTAATAAAACAACTGTAAAAATAAAATAAAATAAGTGTTTATATTTCTAATTAAAAAAGAGAAAAAGAAAACACAAAAAAGAAAATTTGCTTAAACATTGATCAGATTGCTATGATAGGTATTATGCTGAGTAAAATCAATCAGAGGTATAAGGATAGACATAAAATGATTGCATTTATACTATAAAATAGTAATTATACCAAAAGACAATAATGATGAGGGCCAGGACTGGGATTAAGTTAGAAAACTTGACACAATAAACAGGGGAGTAAAATTAGGGCAAATAAGGTCATGATGAAAATAATTTTTTGAAATGATCACTCTGTATAAGAACTGGGTGCTGAAGGGGATAAAATGCTATGTTTGATACCCCTTTAGTAACCATATTGCAAACCAATGTGTATTAAATGTAAAAGAGAAGAGAGCGAGAGGGAAAGAGCCAGGAAGAAGAGATGGTAGGGCATGACAGGGGGAGAGTGGGAAGCAAACTGGAAACATTGGTGGCAGAAAGTGTGTCAAGAGTTGACTATTGGCCATTGTGTGACTAAACTCAATCTAAACACTTTGTAACTGTATCTCACAGTGATTCAATTAAGAATTTATAAACAGACACTTGGGGGCCTCCCCAGGCATCCCCTGACGGCTTGCCTCAGCTGAGGCGTGTCTCGCTGGGGCTGTGAGTTTTCTGTTGGAGTTGTGGATTGTGCTGGTTTCTTTGCTTGGCAGACACTTGGGGGCCTCCCCAGGCATCCCCTGACGGCTTGCCTCGGCTGAGGCGTGTCTCGCTGGGGCTGTGAGTTTTCTGTTGGAGTTGTGGATTGTGCTGGTTTCTTTGCTTGGCAGACACTTGGGGGCCTCCCCAGGCATCCCCTGACGGCTTGCCTCGGCTGAGGCGTGTCTCGCTGGGGCTGTGAGTTTTCTGTTGGAGTTGTGGATTGTGCTGGTTTCTTTGCTTGGCAGACACTTGGGGGCCTCCCCAGGCATCCCCTGACGGCTTGCCTCGGCTGAGGCGTGTCTCGCTGGGGCTGTGAGTTTTCTGTTGGAGTTGTGGATTGTGCTGGTTTCTTTGCTTGGCAGACACTTGGGGGCCTCCCCAGGCATCCCCTGACGGCTTGCCTCGGCTGAGGCGTGTCTCGCTGGGGCTGTGAGTTTTCTGTTGGAGTTGTGGATTGTGCTGGTTTCTTTGCTTGGCAGACACTTGGGGGCCTCCCCAGGCATCCCCTGACGGCTTGCCTCGGCTGAGGCGTGTCTCGCTGGGGCTGTGAGTTTTCTGTTGGAGTTGTGGATTGTGCTGGTTTCTTTGCTTGGCAGACACTTGGGGGCCTCCCCAGGCATCCCCTGACGGCTTGCCTCGGCTGAGGCGTGTCTCGCTGGGGCTGTGAGTTTTCTGTTGGAGTTGTGGATTGTGCTGGTTTCTTTGCTTGGCAGACACTTGGGGGCCTCCCCAGGCATCCCCTGACGGCTTGCCTCGGCTGAGGCGTGTCTCGCTGGGGCTGTGAGTTTTCTGTTGGAGTTGTGGATTGTGCTGGTTTCTTTGCTTGGCAGACACTTGGGGGCCTCCCCAGGCATCCCCTGACGGCTTGCCTCGGCTGAGGCGTGTCTCGCTGGGGCTGTGAGTTTTCTGTTGGAGTTGTGGATTGTGCTGGTTTCTTTGCTTGGCAGACACTTGGGGGCCTCCCCAGGCATCCCCTGACGGCTTGCCTCGGCTGAGGCGTGTCTCGCTGGGGCTGTGAGTTTTCTGTTGGAGTTGTGGATTGTGCTGGTTTCTTTGCTTGGCAGACACTTGGGGGCCTCCCCAGGCATCCCCTGACGGCTTGCCTCGGCTGAGGTGAGTGTTTGGGGGCCGGAGTTGCAGATCAGGCTGACTGCTGGACCCCTAGGCCCGGCAGACATTTTGGGACCTCCCCCAGCCTGCATCAACCTGGGAACTTTGACCTGATTCAGCATTAATCTCTTCAAGGCGTGTCTCGCTGGGGCTGTGAGTTTTCTGTTGGAGTTGTGGATTGTGCTGGTTTCTTTGCTTGGCAGACACTTGGGGGCCTCCCCAGGCATCCCCTGACGGCTTGCCTCGGCTGAGGTGAGTGTTTGGGGGCCGGAGTTGCAGATCAGGCTGACTGCTGGACCCCTAGGCCCGGCAGACATTTTGGGACCTCCCCCAGCCTGCATCAACCTGGGAACTTTGACCTGATTCAGCATTAATCTCTTCAAGGCGTGTCTCGCTGGGGCTGTGAGTTTTCTGTTGGAGTTGTGGATTGTGCTGGTTTCTTTGCTTGGCAGACACTTGGGGGCCTCCCCAGGCATCCCCTGACGGCTTGCCTCGGCTGAGGTGAGTGTTTGGGGGCCGGAGTTGCAGATCAGGCTGACTGCTGGACCCCTAGGCCCGGCAGACATTTTGGGACCTCCCCCAGCCTGCATCAACCTGGGAACTTTGACCTGATTCAGCATTAATCTCTTCAAGGCGTGTCTCGCTGGGGCTGTGAGTTTTCTGTTGGAGTTGTGGATTGTGCTGGTTTCTTTGCTTGGCAGACACTTGGGGGCCTCCCCAGGCATCCCCTGACGGCTTGCCTCGGCTGAGGCGTGTCTCGCTGGGGCTGTGAGTTTTCTGTTGGAGTTGTGGATTGTGCTGGTTTCTTTGCTTGGCAGACACTTGGGGGCCTCCCCAGGCATCCCCTGACGGCTTGCCTCGGCTGAGGTGAGTGTTTGGGGGCCGGAGTTGCAGATCAGGCTGACTGCTGGACCCCTAGGCCCGGCAGACATTTTGGGACCTCCCCCAGCCTGCATCAACCTGGGAACTTTGACCTGATTCAGCATTAATCTCTTCAAGGCGTGTCTCGCTGGGGCTGTGAGTTTTCTGTTGGAGTTGTGGATTGTGCTGGTTTCTTTGCTTGGCAGACACTTGGGGGCCTCCCCAGGCATCCCCTGACGGCTTGCCTCGGCTGAGGTGAGTGTTTGGGGGCCGGAGTTGCAGATCAGGCTGACTGCTGGACCCCTAGGCCCGGCAGACATTTTGGGACCTCCCCCAGCCTGCATCAACCTGGGAACTTTGACCTGATTCAGCATTAATCTCTTCAAGGCGTGTCTCGCTGGGGCTGTGAGTTTTCTGTTGGAGTTGTGGATTGTGCTGGTTTCTTTGCTTGGCAGACACTTGGGGGCCTCCCCAGGCATCCCCTGACGGCTTGCCTCGGCTGAGGTGAGTGTTTGGGGGCCGGAGTTGCAGATCAGGCTGACTGCTGGACCCCTAGGCCCGGCAGACATTTTGGGACCTCCCCCAGCCTGCATCAACCTGGGAACTTTGACCTGATTCAGCATTAATCTCTTCAAGGCGTGTCTCGCTGGGGCTGTGAGTTTTCTGTTGGAGTTGTGGATTGTGCTGGTTTCTTTGCTTGGCAGACACTTGGGGGCCTCCCCAGGCATCCCCTGACGGCTTGCCTCGGCTGAGGTGAGTGTTTGGGGGCCGGAGTTGCAGATCAGGCTGACTGCTGGACCCCTAGGCCCGGCAGACATTTTGGGACCTCCCCCAGCCTGCATCAACCTGGGAACTTTGACCTGATTCAGCATTAATCTCTTCAAGGCGTGTCTCGCTGGGGCTGTGAGTTTTCTGTTGGAGTTGTGGATTGTGCTGGTTTCTTTGCTTGGCAGACACTTGGGGGCCTCCCCAGGCATCCCCTGACGGCTTGCCTCGGCTGAGGTGAGTGTTTGGGGGCCGGAGTTGCAGATCAGGCTGACTGCTGGACCCCTAGGCCCGGCAGACATTTTGGGACCTCCCCCAGCCTGCATCAACCTGGGAACTTTGACCTGATTCAGCATTAATCTCTTCAAGGCGTGTCTCGCTGGGGCTGTGAGTTTTCTGTTGGAGTTGTGGATTGTGCTGGTTTCTTTGCTTGGCAGACACTTGGGGGCCTCCCCAGGCATCCCCTGACGGCTTGCCTCGGCTGAGGTGAGTGTTTGGGGGCCGGAGTTGCAGATCAGGCTGACTGCTGGACCCCTAGGCCCGGCAGACATTTTGGGACCTCCCCCAGCCTGCATCAACCTGGGAACTTTGACCTGATTCAGCATTAATCTCTTCAAGGCGTGTCTCGCTGGGGCTGTGAGTTTTCTGTTGGAGTTGTGGATTGTGCTGGTTTCTTTGCTTGGCAGACACTTGGGGGCCTCCCCAGGCATCCCCTGACGGCTTGCCTCGGCTGAGGTGAGTGTTTGGGGGCCGGAGTTGCAGATCAGGCTGACTGCTGGACCCCTAGGCCCGGCAGACATTTTGGGACCTCCCCCAGCCTGCATCAACCTGGGAACTTTGACCTGATTCAGCATTAATCTCTTCAAGGCGTGTCTCGCTGGGGCTGTGAGTTTTCTGTTGGAGTTGTGGATTGTGCTGGTTTCTTTGCTTGGCAGACACTTGGGGGCCTCCCCAGGCATCCCCTGACGGCTTGCCTCGGCTGAGGTGAGTGTTTGGGGGCCGGAGTTGCAGATCAGGCTGACTGCTGGACCCCTAGGCCCGGCAGACATTTTGGGACCTCCCCCAGCCTGCATCAACCTGGGAACTTTGACCTGATTCAGCATTAATCTCTTCAAGGCGTGTCTCGCTGGGGCTGTGAGTTTTCTGTTGGAGTTGTGGATTGTGCTGGTTTCTTTGCTTGGCAGACACTTGGGGGCCTCCCCAGGCATCCCCTGACGGCTTGCCTCGGCTGAGGTGAGTGTTTGGGGGCCGGAGTTGCAGATCAGGCTGACTGCTGGACCCCTAGGCCCGGCAGACATTTTGGGACCTCCCCCAGCCTGCATCAACCTGGGAACTTTGACCTGATTCAGCATTAATCTCTTCAAGGCGTGTCTCGCTGGGGCTGTGAGTTTTCTGTTGGAGTTGTGGATTGTGCTGGTTTCTTTGCTTGGCAGACACTTGGGGGCCTCCCCAGGCATCCCCTGACGGCTTGCCTCGGCTGAGGTGAGTGTTTGGGGGCCGGAGTTGCAGATCAGGCTGACTGCTGGACCCCTAGGCCCGGCAGACATTTTGGGACCTCCCCCAGCCTGCATCAACCTGGGAACTTTGACCTGATTCAGCATTAATCTCTTCAAGGCGTGTCTCGCTGGGGCTGTGAGTTTTCTGTTGGAGTTGTGGATTGTGCTGGTTTCTTTGCTTGGCAGACACTTGGGGGCCTCCCCAGGCATCCCCTGACGGCTTGCCTCGGCTGAGGTGAGTGTTTGGGGGCCGGAGTTGCAGATCAGGCTGACTGCTGGACCCCTAGGCCCGGCAGACATTTTGGGACCTCCCCCAGCCTGCATCAACCTGGGAACTTTGACCTGATTCAGCATTAATCTCTTCAAGGCGTGTCTCGCTGGGGCTGTGAGTTTTCTGTTGGAGTTGTGGATTGTGCTGGTTTCTTTGCTTGGCAGACACTTGGGGGCCTCCCCAGGCATCCCCTGACGGCTTGCCTCGGCTGAGGTGAGTGTTTGGGGGCCGGAGCGCGGCCGCTCCGCTGCGCTTCGCGGCCGCGCACTCCACCTCGCCAATGAGTACCACCACAACACGTAGAAAAACCCACAGCGTAAGCGAGACAATGGGGAGACTACGCAGACCAACTTCAACCATAGAGAATGAAGATGGAAACTCTGATGACCCAACAACGACCAACTACCTAAGCAGTCTTTCAGAAATGGAGTTTAGAGACGAAATATGGAGGTTGCTATCAGATATCAAAGAAAGTATAAATCAGAGCACTAATAAAAATCAAGAGAATATGAAGACAGAAATCAGAAAACTCCAAACTGAAATATCAGATCAGATAACAGGTCTGAAAAACTCAATAGACGAATTGAAGAACATAATGGATGAGTTTTCCAACAGGTTAACAGCAGCTGAGGATAGAATTAGTGCTTTAGAAGATGAGATGCATAACAACTTTACACAGCAGAAGAGATTAGAAAAAAACCTCAAATCAAATGATCAGACAATGGAAAATTTACTCAAAGAATATGAGAAGATGAAAATAGAAGTCTTTGATAAGCTCAACAGAAACAACTTCAGAATCATTGGAGTTCCAGAGACCCAAGAAGAAAATCTTCAGGAAGAATCAATGGTTAAGAACATCATCACAGAGAAACTACCAGAGCTAAAGAAAACATGTGACCAAATCCTGCATGCCCGAAGAGTACCAGCTAAAAAAGACCCCAGTAGAAACACCCCAAGACACATCCTAGTCACCATGATGAAACCCACCGATAGAGATAGAATACTGCAAGCAGCAAGATCGAAAAGGGAAATTACATTCCACGGAGCATCCTTGAAATTTACAGCAGACCTGTCACCAGAAACACTCAAGGCCAGAAGGCAGTGGTGGGACGTAGTGGCAAAACTCAATGAAATAAATGCTTCGCCAAGAATATTGCACCCAGCAAAACTAAGTTTCAGGTTTGACGGATGTATACACGGCTTCACAGATAAACAACAGCTCAAAATCTTTGCAGACTCAAAACCAGCCTTAAAAGAAAAACTGAAAGATCTACTCTAAAAACAAGACAGAACAAAAAACACACCAAACTTCTACACAAAGATGGCAATAAATCCCATGACAATTATTTCTCTCAATGTCAATGGACTAAATGCACCAGTTAAGAGGCACAGAGTGGCGAAATGGATCAAAAAACTGAAGCCAACCTTCTGCTGTCTACAAGAAACACACCTGAATAGTCAGAATAAACATAGACTCAAAATCAAAGGCTGGAGGAAAATCATTCAAGCAAACAACACCCTTAAAAAAGCGGGGGTGGCCATACTAATATCAGATGACACAAACTTTATACTCAGAAAAATTGTAAGGGACAAAGATGGATATTATGTACTAATCAAGGGATTTGTACAGCAAGAAGAAATCACTCTCCTAAACATATACGCACCGAATGAGGGTCCAGCAAAGTATTTAATACAATTGTTGACAAATCTGAAGAAGGATATCAATAATAACACAATAATTGTGGGAGACCTCAACACAGGCTTGTCAACACTTGATAGGTCAACCAAATGGAAACCCAACAAAAATATACTAGACCTGCAAAAAGAAATGGATGAAAGAGGCCTAGTAGATATATATAGGGCACTCTATCCTCAGAAACCTGGATACACATTCTTTTCCAATGTACATGGATCATTCTCCAGGATAGATCATGTGCTGGCACATAAAACATACCTCCATAAAATAAAAAAGATAGACATTTTGCAGGCTGCCTTTGCTGACCACAAGGCTCTGAAGTTAGATGTGAACTGCAAAGGGACACAGAAGAAAAAATTTAACACCTGGAAGTTAAACAGCCTCATACTCAATAACCAGTGGGTCCGAGATGAAATCAAGGAGGAAATCAAAAGGTTCCTGGAAACAAATGACAATAAAGACACAAACTATCAGAACTTATGGGACACAGCAAAAGCAGTACTGAGAGGAAAATTTATAGCTTTGCAAGCACACATCAGGAAGGAAGAAGGAGCTTACCTGAGTAGCTTAATGACACAGCTAATAGAACTAGAAAGTGCTCAACAAAAGGACCCAAAAATAGGGAGACAGAAGGAAATAACAAAGCTGAGAGCAGAAATCAACGAAGTGGAAACCCAAAAAACAATCCGAAAGATCAACGAAAGCAGAAGTTGGTTCTTTGAAAAAATAAACAAGATTGATAGACCATTGGCAAAACTCACAAAGCAAAAGAAAGAGAGAAACTTGATAACGCGTATTAGAAATGAGAAGGGGGAGATCACTACAGATACTGCAGAGATTCAAAGGGTATTCAGAGAATACTTTGAGAAACTCTATGCCACTAAATATGAGAACCTGGAAGAAATGGATAAATTTCTGAACTCATATAACCTTCCACGGTTGAATAAAGAAGAGGTAGCATATCTAAACACCCCCATCACTATTGAGGAAATTAAAACTGTAATCAAAAATTTACCCAAAAACAAAAGCCCAGGCCCTGATGGATTCACGAATGAATTCTTTCAAACCTTTCAAGAGGAACTACTACCAATTCTGGCCAGGCTCTTTTATGAAATCGAAAAAACAGGAATACTTCCAAATAGCTTTTATGAAGCCAACATCACCTTAATACCAAAACCTGATAGAGATGCTGCCAAAAAAGAAAATTACAGACCAATATCCCTGATGAACACAGATGCAAAGATCCTCAACAAAATCCTGGCGAACAGGATCCAGTGCCTCATCAAGAAGATCATTCACTTTGATCAAGTAGGTTTCATCCCAGGAATGCAAGGATGGTTTAACATCCGTAAATCTATTAATATAATACACAACATAAACAACAACAAAAATAAAAATCACATGGTCATATCAATAGATGCAGAAAAAGCATTTGATAAGGTTCAACACCCATTCTTGATTAAAACTCTCAGCAAGATAGGAATAAAAGGAACCTTTCTCAATATAGTCAAAGCCATCTACCAGAAGCCAGTGGCAAATATTATCCTCAATGGAGAAAAACTAAAATCCTTTCCTCTAAATTCTGGTACAAGACAAGGCTGTCCTCTCTCACCACTCCTATTCAACATAGCACTGGAAGTACTTGCTATAGCGATTAGGCAAGAAAAAGATATCAAGGGAATTCAGATAGGAAAGGAAGAAGTCAAGCTCTCACTGTTTGCAGATGACATGATACTCTACTTAGAAAACCCTAAAGACTCTACCAAAAAGCTTCTAGAAATAATAGATTTGTATAGCAAAGTGGCAGGATACAAAATTAACACACAAAAATCAATGGCCTTTTTATACACGAATAATGATAGGGAAGAAATGGACATTAAGAGAACAATCCCATTCACATTAGTTCCACACAAACTCAAATATCTTGGAGTCAACCTGACTAAAGATGTGAAGGATCTATACAAAGAAAACTACAAAACACTGCTCCAAGAAATAAGAGAGGACACGCGGAAATGGAAACACATACCATGCTCATGGATTGGCAGGATCAACATCATTAAAATGGCAATACTTCCAAAAGCATTGTACAGATTTAACGCGATTCCTCTAAAGATACCCATGACATTTTTCAAAGAAGTGGATCAAATACTTCTGAAATTCATCTGGAACAACAAACAACCTCGAATAGCTAAAGCACTCCTTGGGAAAAGGAATATGGGAGGCATTACTTTCCCCAATTTTAAGTTGTATTACAAAGCAACAGTTATAAAAACAGCATGGTATTGGAATAAAAACAGACCCTCAGATCAGTGGAATAGGCTTGAGTACTCAGAGAAGGTTCCTCAGACATATAACCACCTTGTTTTTGATAAAGGAGCAAAAAATCCTAAATGGAGCAGGGAAAGCCTATTCAACAAGTGGTGTTGGCACAACTGGTTAACCACTTGCAAAAAAGCGAACTCAGACCCCCAGATAACACCATATACAAAGGTAAAATCCAAATGGATTAAAGACCTTGATATCAGAACTGAAACTATAAGGTATATAGAACAACATGTAGGTGAAACACTCCAGGACATTGAGACTAAAGGCATCTTTAAGGAGGAGACAGCACTTTCCAAGCAAGTGGAAGCAGAGATAAACAGATGGGACTATATTAAGCTGAAAAGCTTCTGCATCTCAAAGGAAATAGCGCCCAGAATACAAAGGCCACCCACTGAGTGGGAGAAATTATTCACCCAATACACATCAGATAAAGGGCTAATATCCAAAATTTACAAGGTACTGACAGAACTATACAAGAAAAAAACAACTAACCCCATCAAAAAATGGGGAGAAGAAATGAACAGACACTTTGAAAAAGAAGAAAGGCAAATGGCCAAAAGGCACATGAAAAGATGTTCAACATCACTAATCGTCAGGGAGATGCAAATCAAAACTACTATGAGGTACCACCTCACGCCACTGAGATTGGCACACATCACAAGAAAGGAAAACAAGCAGTGCTGGCGGGGATGTGGAGAGAAAGGAACTCTTTTTCACTGCTGGTGGGAATGCCGTCTAGTACAACCTTTATGGAAAGCGATATGGAGATTCCTTCACAAACTGGAAATTGAGCTTCCATACGATCCAGCTATACCACTCCTAGGAATATACCCAAGAAACACAAAAATACAATACAAAAAACCCTTCCTTACTCCTATATTCATTGCAGCGCTATTTACAATAGCCAGACTCTGGAAACAACCAAGATGCCCTTCAACAGATGAGTGGCTGAAGAAACTGTGGTACATATACACAATGGAATACTATGCAGCCATCAGGAGAGATGAAGTCATGAAATTTTCCAATACATGGATGTACATGGAATCTATTATGCTGAGTGAAGTAAGTCAGAGGGAGAGAGAAAGACGCAGAATGGTTTCACTCATCTATGGGCTTTAAGAAAAATGAAGGACATTTTTAACAATATCTCAGAGACAAGAGAGATGAGGGCTGGTAGGTGCAGCTCAGGACATGCAGCTCATCACATAGAGTGATGAGTGCAGTTGCAGAGATGACTACACTGAAAACTATCATAAAATGTGAATGAATGAGGGAAGTAGAAAGCCTGTCTCGAGTACAGGTGTAGGGGGGTGGGGAGGAGGGAGATCTGGGAAATTGGTGGTGGGAATGTTACACCGGTGAAGGGGGGGTGCTCTTTACATGACTGTAATCATACAACTATAATCATGTTTGTAATCACGGTGTTTAAATAAAGATAAAAAATAAAAAATAAAAACCCACTAAAACAGAAAAAAAAAAAAAAAAAAAAAAAAAAAAAAAAAAAAGAATTTATAAACAAAATTAAACTTTCAGCCTCATCATTTTATTTATATTTATATAGTTGAAGGGATGCATTACTATATTTCACTGTTATTTTTATTACATTTTACTCAGGTTTTACTTAACATTTAATTATTTTGATGTTTCAACATGAAATTCCTATAAGGTGAGAAAATACAAGAAACATTAGGCAGTAAAAAATATTATGACAAATAGCCAAATAGTTTTGCCACACACAAAATGTATGAGAGAAAAGTCACCATTTTTCATAATTTGGATAAAATAATAAATTTCTACCACTAGCAATATCATATCCAATTTTTGGTCCAAGTCATAGTGATTTCTCAATTAAGTATATTGAATGTATGCCCTCTTGTAGTACATAGTTGATGAAACACTAGGTGAATATTAACTATGATGTTGATTATAAATTTCTGAGAACAGAAACAAAATTTGTCAGTTTGTCAGCACACGAATATAACATTTCTTATGTTAATAAAGATCAAATACTGAAATTTAGCAAGAAGTACTATATACATTCTCAAACATTCAAAAATGTGTGCTGTGAGCTAATAAAAAATATGTGCTGCTTTTTATATGCTTGGATTTAAAAAATTCCATGAGAAACACTATTGCAATTATTTTCTTGTTTCATATGAACAGAAGTCTCATATAAATAACAAATATAGATTGAAAAATTAATGTAATGCAATATGTGCACTGAGAAGTTATTATAAACGACTATTTGAATATACATTCATTTATATAAAGCTGAAAAGCTATGTTTCATTAATAGAATGAATGCGACAAATATTTGAACAAATTTGCAAATAGTTTAAGCATCCATAAATATACAACTGAGATTCTTTGTCAGGGATATTTAGTGAGCTTTTTAGTCAAAGGAAAAACGTAAAGGCAGAAGGATCTTTGATTATGAACACACAATGTATTTTAATACATGGTAGATTCTCAATCGATACTAACTAAACCTAAAGGAGTTTACAGTCTCATAAGGGAATGTGAAGAAGGAGGAGGTTTTAAGTATAATCTCTGATTATACTATACTAATTTCCTTTGGGAAAGGGTGACAGATTATAATGTAATATAATCTGATTATACAAATTTTCCTTTGGGAAAGGGTGACAGATAGGAGAATTCAAATAGGGCTAACGCCCCCAGGGTGTTCCCTGAGTGGCATCAGTGTTCTGATAACTTGTGTTAAGAGCCCTTCAGTTTACTATCTGTACCTTCTTCCTGGTTCCATGACCTCTAAATGTTTGCTGTTTTTCTACTATGTAACTTCCCCCTACAGTTAAATTCCAAGCAATGCCGCTAACTAATACCATGACTTTTGAGGGGCATGTTCTTGGCTGTCAGGTCTTCTTGAAGTATGAAAAAAAAAAAAAAAAGAAAGTCCTAATGATGTCAGCCCCAAATTGGCATACCTGTAGTTTTGGTCAGATTGAAATCTCTGCAGAGCTATGTAGATGAGTGTGAAGCTAGGCCATTTGGTATACGGTAGTTATAGGTTGTGGGTGCAGTTAGTATTTCTTTGGCAGAGTGGGGAATTGGCCTACTCTCTCCTCCAGAGATTGCTGTTTTTAATTGTGTGGCTGTTGTAACCATAATTTTTCATTTAGAGGATAAAAGAGATTTTATATCTTTTAGGAACAGAGTGAGTCTACGAAACTGGCCAGATGCAAATATGGTGACTTTATTTGTAGAACATTTATTTTTAATATTATTTAATGCATTTTCTTATTCTGAGTTAATTTTTTAATTTTATATTCCAAATTTCTATTTAATTTTTGACATATGTAGTAATGATAAAGCATTTATTTTTACCATCTATAGTTCAATTTTCTGAAACTTTGCTTTATGTTTTTTAGTTTGAAACCTTTAAAATTTAATAATAAGTTATTTTGAATTATTCTTCTTTTGAAAAAATAACCTTATTTCAATGTTGCTTTCTTGATCTTCTAAATCACCTTCTAGGTTTATGTAGTGGATTTTCTCAATTTTTTGGTGATTTTTATTTTCCTACACATAAAATAATAAAATAAATAACTGAAGATCTATAGACATTTAGGGATAGTTTGACAAAGAACTGAATTCCTTTATTATCTCTTGAAGGCTCTATATATTAGACTGTAGTATTTCTGGATTCTTGCATACATATTCTTGCATATTTAGTTTCTATTTACCATCAATAGTCTTGGTGAAATAGAAGTCATTGAATAGGTTATTTGTAGATCACAAACTTTGAATTTAGATATAAAGATTAGCACACTATCACCAATAGGCCCCTGTTTTGTTTGTTTGTTTGTTTTTGGTCTGTATTTGCTTTTATTCTACTATGAGAGTGTCAAAGTTATTGCAGACTGCATTTTGGGCCACAAACTGAAATATTAAAAAATTATTATTTATGCCAATCTCTTGTCTATGGCAACAATGTGACATTGCTAGCATGTTTTCTATGGGTAGTATATTAAAAACAAGGATAAAGATAATGGGGGATGTTAAGCTAATTAGATATAGACCTAACCTTCACTTCTGATATACCTAACTCTATCTTTTTAAATATATTTCTCTTGAACAAGTAGTTAAACAAGAAATGCTAATTATCTTATGTTGTATTATTCACTGAATGTACTCTAAGATGAATTTTATTTCAAATTTCATCAGCAATGAAAAATATTGCAAGATGAAAAGCATACATTCTGATTTCTACATATTGCTCTCTATCTTAGAGAATAAAAAAATCATGGGGAAATTATAATATTTACATCATTGTTTTGCTGGAGCAATAAAATGCCATTTGCCTCAGGAGTTTTCTGCAAATAATGTCTATAAAATCTATTATAAAGTGACATAATACAATTCTGATAGTTGTAATTACAAGGTGGTAGATTTTCTTGAAGAGAAAATGAAAAGTTCCTAAATAACAAATGAAGATGATACAGGAATCCCCAGGATTGGATAGTGAATGCTTGAAATCATAGGATTGGTGAATACATAAGATAAGAATACACTCTTCTGACTCTTAATAAGAAAGTGTGTTAAGAATTACAGTTGAGAACTGGAGAGATCGTACAATTGGTAGGTTACTTGCCTTACACTCCTGGCCCAAGTTCTTTTCCTGGAGCCTCATATAGTTCCCCAAACACAACAAGGAATGATTTCTCTACTCTGTGTACAGATGCATATGGGAAGAAAGAAAAAGAAAAGAAGTAACAGGATTATAAAGAATAGTAGAATATTATTAGAAGAAAAGAAGAAAAAGAAAAAGGAAAAAGGAAAAGAAGAGAAGAAAAGAAGAAGAGTAGTAGAAGAAGAAGAAGAAGAAGAAGAAGAAGAAGAAGAAGAAGAAGAAGAAGAAGAAGAAGAAGAAGAAGAAGAAGAAGAAGAAGAAGAAGAAGAAGAAGAAGAAGAAGAAGAAGAAGAAGAAGAATTGAGACGTTTGCTGTTTTTTGATCTATTGAGGTAGGAAGACAAAAGTAGTGTGTCTAAAGCTGCAAATTTGAATCTAAAAGACAACCTTGCTTAAGATCCTTTTTGTTAAAATAGATTATACAATCAATAAAGATATTAATATATGACACAGGAAGTTGGTTTAATCCAAAAAACTGGAAATAAATTTGGTTGGAGCCAGTTATCCATTGCTGGAAAATAAAAGAAATTCAGTGCCATACTGATGATTGTGAAATGGATCTCTTCAAAAATTTGTTTTTACTTGTTTTTGTTCTATGGGCTATTTTTAGATGTGAATTCCATGAAGCCAAAGATTTTGCCTATATGTTCAGAACCTAAAATAGTTTCTGGAACAATACAAAAGTAGATCTATAAATGTTTTTAAATCAATCCAAAAAGAGTTCTGAATAAAGCAGCTGTTTTCAAAACTGTGACTTAATTTAGGTGAAAACTACACACTCAAACTACCTTTTACCACTCCTACTATGGTATTACATATCAATTTTATATTTTCTCTCCCATATTAACTAGTTTAAAATGTATTATCAAGAAGAAAATCTGTAAAAATAAATGCAAAAAAAGAAAAGAAAAGAAAAGAAAAGTTCAGAACACTGAGTAGGAGCTAAATTTTAAAAATCTCAAGGGAATACTGCAATATTTGTAACCAATGTTTGAGGTTCATAAGTAGAGAAGATTTAAGCATATAAATCCTGTATATTTAGATAATTAAAATGATAATTTCGCAAATAAATTATGCTAGAGTCTATGAAAAGACTGAGTAAAGATAAGCCTTATATTGGCCCCTTTGGTCATATTTGAAGAAGAGGCATCCAATTTAAGAATTTACACATGTAAGTCATAACCTCCATCCTTTAAAATTGTTTGTTGTTAACATTTTACAAACATTTTTTAATCATTCACTTTTTTTATCAGGTCTATTAAATTGCAAGAATAAATATATATACATATACCTATTTTCTACTGAAATTGTCTAATTAAGTGCATTTAATTTTACTACAAAAATTAAAATTATTGTTCATCAAATAGTTATTTATAATTTTTTGTCAAGTTAAAAAGTACCATCAAGAATGTGACAGGTATTGCTAGTGATATTAACTCTAGCATAGAAATAATTCCACTAATTGGAATTATAATTCCACTAATGTTATGAAAATAGGAGCCAAAGAATCAGCTCAAAGAAATTTTTATCTATCTCTAAAATTATATGACCCCCTAAGCAAACCTAATGCAAAGTAGCAAACCTAATACAAAGACAGAATTAGTTTCTGAGCCTTTACTGTGGTGTGACCCAAACAAATTTTGCAAATACTCAATAATTTTTCTTTTTAGTTTATAATATATTTTATCCTTAAATATTTTTTATTGTTAAAGTCAATAGTTTATTTATTATTTATTCATAAATTTTGCAATGCATTATTATTATATTAATAATTATTTTGGAGTCATTATATGAAACTAACTAGAGGTTAGTTAGTTAACCTTAAAATAAAATTTCTGAGATCCTAAATTTATTTCAAATTTTTATTTTTAAACATTATCATTATCTATCATTTTCTGTTGGTGTTATGTTAGCACAATTGAGTTCATTTTTGTAAAATGAATAATAATTTTGCTGATGATATCAATAAGCATATGTGTACATATTGTTAAATTTTCTTATTCAAGTCATGGTCTACAAAGTGCTGGGAACTGAGCCTATTACTGATGATTCAAAGGTTAAAAGGATATGTTCCCTAAAATCAAATGAAGAAGCTAGAGAGGAAGTAGAGAGAATAGGATGTTTGCCTTGTGCAGCATATCGGGATTTGATTCCTAGCACCTGCTCTGGTTTCCTGAGGAGTTGTACCAGTTCTGTCTCTGTGTGCAGTCAGGAGAAAGTCCTAAGCACTGCTGGGTGTGACTGCCAAACCAAATAAATAAATTATTTTAATTAAATCAAATAAACATCCAAATGAAAAAAAACAACATTGCCCTCCTCACGGTCTTATATGGTTTCATGATAGCAATAAAACGTAATAGAATATAAGCAAAATAATACAGTAGTCACAACTTGCAGAGTTTAAATGGAAGACTTATATTATGATTTATACATTTACCAATATAAAATCTAAAAAATGAAAATATGTATTGTGAATTCTTCCAAATATCTAATATTTGAAGGTATCTCAGAAACATGAACACACACTTGGAACACACACACTTCAAACATTCAAATTACTTTCTGTTTTGCCTAAAATGAAGTAGTTTAAATTGAGCAAACATTTCTTTTGAAGAACTTAATAAATGGGGAAAAATTAGCAAAATGCAATTTTTAATTCATTGAGATATTTGTTCTAAGTACTGAAATGTTCTCAGGAAAAAGTGATAAAAATTTATAGGCCCCTTTTAAGTAACTCATAATCAAAATACTAGCAAGATAGCAAATAAAGTGCAATTGTAATGCGGTTTAAGATATTTCAAGAAGGAAAAACAAAAGACACTGACACTGGAAGTCATCAGAAATTAGAAGCGGAATGGAGGACTAATGTGAGGAAATTCACTATGAGATCATGGGAGATACATAATTTTAATTAAAATATGTCTACATACACAATCCTACTGGATAAGCAAATGTCAGATATGGTCAGAACGCTCTGAATGTTTTGTGTGCCTGGAGCACAGATTTGCAAATGTGGGGAAAAGAAATTTCAGAATTAAGGAGACTCAAACCCTAGCATAAACCTGGCGCTTTCTCCCCCCTGGAGATTAGAAAAACTATAGTTTTAAATGAGAAGGAAGCAGCTATGTTTTCATTTTGCTATACCATCATTTTAACAGTAGGATGCATAGGTTTGACAAGGAACATAGAAACTAATCGACTTGGGCAGGAAAATAGATTTTGTTTCATTTAGGATTGAAATAATGACATCTGATCTTTGATAATAACTTACAACAATTTGAACGAAGAGATGGTATTGAAATGAAATGGGAAATAAATCTAAGAAAGAGTGAGATTGACTTGATAAAATTGGTAACAGATGGGAAATAGATCATTACGGATATATTTGTGCCACAGAGGAATAAAAGTTTAAGTAACTCGCATATTTTTAAAGTGAAAAAAAATATTCCATCCAAAAACACAGTATGAAAAGTGGATATATGTATACCACAGTATGAAAGTGGATATAGATTTTACCCCCACAAGTCTTCTTTGTTCCTTTGAGACACACCCTGTAGTGCTCAGACCTTATCCCTGGCTCTGAATTCAGGATTGCTTCTGACCAGGCTCAGAGAACCATGTTAGGGATAAAAGCGTGTTGTCTGCATGAAAGGCACCGGCCTGCCCTACTTTACTATACTGTTCTGGCCTCTCCTTTGCTCTTTTAAAATCTCTCTTCACACTTCTCAAGCAATTGTATTAGGTCATTATAAATTAGTTTGTATATTCTAGACACTAGAGCTTATCTATATGGAATTAGACAACACACATTCTTTGTCATCCTCACTTCTTTCAATATCAAAATAATGTCAACATTCAGCTATGTATGGTGTTTATCCATTTTTTTTGTTTGTTTGTTTTTTGGGGGCCACACCTGTTAACACTCAGGGGTTACTCCTGGCTATGCTTTCAGAAATAGCTCCTGGACCATATGGAATGCCAGGGTATCTATCCAAGGTCCTACCTAGGCTAGCGTGGGCAAGACAGATGCCTTACGGCTCTGTGCCACCGCTGTGGCCCTGTGTATACATATTTATTTTAATACAAAATATTATATTATAAAATATAATATATACTTGGGTTTTGGGCCACACCCAGTGACGCGATGCTCAGGGATTACTCCTGGCTATGCACTCATAAATCACTCCTGCTAGGGGGAATATATGGGACACTGGGGATCAAACCCAGGTCCGTCCTGTGCAGCCATGTGCAAGGCAAACGCCCTATCGCTGTGCCATCATTCTAGTCCCTGGTTTGTGTATATTAAAATTTTTTTCCCTTTATTTTTGCTGAGTTCTCTTCCATTGTATGAATATGGGAGATTCATTAGTTGACAGGAATTAGAATTAGTCTTGAATTTGTTATAAACAAAGTTTCTGGGACCCCATAGTACAGGAGGTAGGGACATTTGCTAGGAGATGATTGCCCTGGCTTTGATCCTTGGTTTTCTGCAAGGTCCCTTGAGCATCACTACCATGAATAATTCCTTAGTGCAGAACCAGGAGTAACTCCTGAGATTGCAAGGTGTGGCCTCAAAACAAAAGCTGAAGCGAAACGAAAGAAACAAAAACTGAAACTAAGGTTCTATGGTATTTGTACACAATCTTTGTAGGACATATGCTTTCTTTGCATTTGGATAAAATACCCAGGATTAGAATAGATCCGTCACATGGTAGGAGGGTGTGTAAAAACCAATTATTTTCAAAGTTAGTATCTTTTGATGAACTCCAATTTTTCTTCAAATTTCTACCAATATATATTAAGGTTAATTGTCCTAGTAGTCTAATTGATTTATAATGATAGATCAATGCAAATCATTTATTTGCATTTCTCTAATAATATTATTTCAAGTATCTTTAACTTGCTGTTAGCATATCTCTATATGGTCTTTGTTAAATTTTGAACTCATTTTAAAAATATAAATTGTTTAGCTTCATTTGATAATGCTTAGATTGTTATATTTAAGAAAATTTAACTAATCAATATATTTTTATGTTAGGGACTTTATATATTACCAGTCTAAGAGTTGATGAAGAATTTATATCGTATCCAGATAGATGTTATGCCTACCACTCTAAAATATAATACAGTTGGATTAACAAGAAATAATTATCAATTTATTAAGTTACATGTATATCTGTATAACTTAAAATATTTGTTTGTTTATTTATTTTATTTATTTATTTAGGTTTGGGGGCCATACATGGCTGTGCTCAGGGGTGACCCTTGGTTCTGAGCTCAGGAATTATTCCTGGCAGTGCTCAGGGGACCATATGGGATGGTAGAAATTGAATTCAGGTTGATTGCTTGTAAGGCAAATACCATACCCACTGTGATTTGCTTGGGTCCCTGACTTTAAAATTGTAATAAAAGAAAATCTGCTAATAATGTAGCCTTACAATGATGGTCCAAATCCTCATAACTGTGTCAAAGATTTCCTCAATTGGAAAATATTTTCAAATATTCTATCCTATCTTGGATATCATTTCTCAGATCATTGGTAACCATTTATTTTCTACTCCATCCTAAGAGTTCTGCACTAAGACTATAGACCTGAAATAAACCAGCATTCCATATGACAGCAATCACATATTAAAAATAACGTTTATTATAGTATCTGACCTAATATTATTATTAATTAATATTCAATATAAGATAGCAATCATATATTAAAATAATGTTTATTATAGTATCTGGCTTAAATATTAATATTTTATATAGTTGTGATAAAAAACTTCTTGTCCTTGATTTTAAAAAATTGTTATGTTTAACAATATTCTAAAAATATATCAACAAATAGAACTTGAGGGTTTATACAATATTATTAAAAGGGAACTTTAACAAGAGTCACTCATTTGTATTTCTTAAGAAGACTTCTTTTGTTGTTGCTTAACATTTACTAAAGAAACCCTGGATTAGATAATAACATTTCTGAACTACAGGACTACGTCCGATAAGAAATAGGAACTCTGAGAAGGGAGTCACAAAATTCCCAAACACTTTATATTAATTCTTTGGTTAACATCTGAGGTCTCCATGTCAGGTTAAATAGTACAGCAGAAAATCTAGTGGAGATATTAAAAATTACCTATGGGGAAAAAGTTAAGGCTAAATTCTGTTATTTTGTAAGAAGTCCTGAAATTGTAGACAATGGTCTAAAAAGAGACCTAATAGCTATCAAATTAAATTATATAAAAAATAATAGAAGCAAAATTATAATTTTATTTAAATGTGCTGGGATGCAACATGAATTTCACCTGAAATCTTTATATGAAGAAATTTGATGTTGTTGTTATTGTTGTTGTTGTTGTTGTTGTTGGTGGTGGTGGTGGTGGTGGTGGTGGTGTGACACTTCTGTGCTCAGGACTTCTCCTGGCTCTATAATGAGGAATCAGTCCTGCAGGATCAGAGGGACCTTAGGGAGTTTTGGGGTAGACCTGGGATTGGCTACGTGCAATGAAAGTACTTTATTCACTGTCCTGTTGCTCTGGTCCCTGAAAAACAAATGTAATAATAATGTTATGGGGGCTGGTGTAATTGTGTAGAAGTTGGGTTACTTGCCTAGCATGCGAACAAAGATGTCACCTTGTGGATCATTAGCGAAGTAATCTAGAGCAGAAGTCTGGAAGTAAGCCTTGAGAACTATTGTGTATTTCCTGACCAGATAAAATTAATGTATTATATCTCAAGAATTCTAAATTAGCCTGCCTTATTTTCCCCTAAATTAAAGAGAAAGTACAGCTTCTGTTTAATATTCTTGTAAATTATCACCCTCAAGGAGAATCATCTTTGCTAAATGAATGAAAGATGAGAGAAAAAATATTGTAAAAAAATAAAGTTAAACATATAATTTGTTTATAACAGAAATAACACCCAACATGTACCAAAATTATAACAATAATTTATGCATCAAAGTGTATAATGATTAGGTCTAAGGAGATGATAATTTCTGTCCTCTTATTGGGGTAAAGATAAAATAAAACACATAGTTATAATCAACTAATGTTCTATATAATCTTATTTTTAGAAAATAACTATTCCCCCATTTTTATTTAGAACTGAGGGTTGCATAATTGGTTGTATGACAAAAGAACACAACTTTCTGTCGTGGCAACAGAAAAGGTTCAAAAAGGCAGTACTGAGGCCGAGAGATAGCATGAAGGTAAGGCATTTGCCTAGCATGCAGAATGATGGTTCAGATCCTGGCATCCCATATGGTCCCCCGAGCCTGCCAGGAATGATTTCTGAGCGTAGAGCCAGGAGTAACCCCTGAGCACTGCCGGCTGTGACCCAAAAACCAAAAACAAAAATTGGCAGTACTCTCAGGATTATATTTGGGGTGTAGGCTATATGCTGTAGGATAAACAAGATAATTGTTTCGTTGCACCTGCCCTGGACACCTAAGATCCAAGATCTAGTGTAATACTACCACTTTTTAAAACTATATTGGCATCCTATAGTTATTTTGTCTTTTCTTATTTAGTTATTTTCTAACATAGATGAAAAATGTGTTGTATTTACACAAAATATAATTATTTACATTTATATTAACACTTTTGTCTATAGGACTTATCTCAGTAGTACTGATCCAACTATGTATTTTCTTTATTTTAAAATTCAAATGTGCATACAGTATTTATTTTTCTTAATGTGATTCAGTATTGACTCCAATGACACAGTTTGCCTTATTTTGAATATATTGTAATCCCATATCATGCAAATAACTATGTATGTCAGCACTGTCAGGGAATAAATGATTTGACATCAGCCATCAAGGTTCATTATGTTGAAGCTTTGGCATGACTTGTATTAGAAAAATACAGATTTAATAAACTCATCTAGCCTGCCAGATGTTTCATTGTAAGATATGTACAATCTTAATAGAATAATGTTTTATAAGTGAGGTGAATTGTATTAAATTTATGCTCTCTTGATATCAATTATGGCAATGACAAGTTGATTATTTAAAAACTATAATTTTATATGTATATATAATTTTCTATTTACAATTAGTCAAAGGTTTTTTTGTTTTGTTTTGTTTTTTGTTTTTTTTTTGGTTTTTGGGTCACACCCAGCGGTGCTCAGGGATTACTCTTGGCTGTCTGCTCAGAAATAGCTCCTGCAGGCACAGGGGACCATATGGGACACCGGGATTCAAACCAATCACCTTTGGTCCTGGATTGGCTGCTTGCAAGGCAAACGCTGCTGTGCTATCTCTCCTGGGCCCTCAAAGGTAATTTTTATAGCAAAATAGAAGCTTAGTTTACCCGAATTAAAAACTGAAGGTGCTTTAGCACTAGTTTTTTAAAGGTCACCATACAATGTAAAAATCCATCCTCATTACATTGATAGTTTTATTATGTTTCTACTGAAAACATAAAGGGGATTAAAAATTTTTAAATCCTTCAGATGCATTTTATTGTCATTCTTCTTGCCAATCTAACTACTAATTAGTCACAAAAGTAATACCTATTAAGTTAGCCCTTGACTATGACATAGAACACAAAGCATAGATTAAATAGTTGTTATATATTTGTTCTATGGTATTAAACAAATGCATATAAACACTTTCAATACATTCAATAACATTATTTTATGCAATCATTAATTACTCATAATTACATAATTACCTTAAATTAAATTTAAATTAAGTGACTAATTGTAAAATAATCATGTCTGTATTGGTAATACATTAATAAATTAGTAAAGTAAAATGCTGACTGTATTTCATAGAACAATTAAATATATTGCAAGACAAGTAACATTTTATTTGTTTTGCTCTGGGATAGTTCCTGGCGATGCTCAGGGAACCTGATATTGTTCCAGGAATCTCACCCATGTTGCAAGGCAAGCACTTTATCTACTATGCTATTGTTAGTTGACAAGTTATTTCTTTAGAGAAGAAAGATATTTTCTTTAAAAATAGAGAAAATAACACATTATGTTAACTGCATTCAGTTTCTCTTTGTTTGCTTTGTTGAAACTAAATTATAAGGTGGCCAAACAGAACATTATAAAAGATACATAAAAACAATGTGATAGGGGCCAGAGTGGTAGTATAGGGGTGGGGCTTTTGCCTTGCTAGCAGCTGACCTAGGACAGACAACAATTCAATACCTCAGCATCCCATATGGTCCCCCCAAGCCAGGAGTGATTTCTGAGTACATAGCCTGAAGTAACCCCTGAGCATCACCATCACCCCA
The DNA here is from genome assembly GCF_024139225.1 of Suncus etruscus. Lineage (NCBI taxonomy): Eukaryota > Metazoa > Chordata > Mammalia > Eulipotyphla > Soricidae > Suncus > Suncus etruscus. The sequence goes on from NC_064852.1 coordinate 133,547,626, forward strand.
AACAAACAAACAAAACAACTGTGATAGTAAATATAGTATGTAGTGATTAAATTAATGGATTCTGATTTAAAATAAATTTCTTTACTAGGTTGTCTTATTACTTTATTTCTGATTTTGGTTATAATATTCCATTTTTAGGTTTGTATTGGATATTTAATATAATATACAGAAACTTAAAATTAATTAATAATTTAATATTTAATATAATAAATTTAAGAAAATTTAAAGAATTCAGAAACAGAATAGAATACTGTGTTTCAGAGATGAGTTTTAATATTTTTATGCTTCAATTTACTCATATGAAAATTGCAATAATTATGCTATGGAGAGAGCTAAACAAATGAAGATACATACAGCTACTTAGAGCAGCACTTAGAAAATCAGTGTTAGCCTGTATAAATGATTTCATTTCAGTCTGATAACTTTGTCTAGATCTTAGGACCTCTGGCATTTGAATTTGATTTAAGAATTGCACCATTACACACAATGCACGGCTTTGGTCTGTGATAACGCTTGTACACTACTGATTAAAAAGAGTAATGTAGATTAGAGATGTTTGGGAGGGATAGAGAGTAAAGGAATAAAAAAGAGCTTTGTAGGGATGTGGGAAAGGGCACGATACAAAATAAAGATTCTGGATACGTAAAACGTAACATAACAATAGGAATACTCTTAATATATGAAGTACCCCCCGCGCGGTTCTGCAGTTTTGGGATGCATAGGGCGGGATTTCTCCCCCTCCTCCCCCCAGGGCCCGATTAACCAGGCGTGGCCCTGAAGACCCACCAGGTTTGGGGGGATCTTGGCCCCCTGGACTAGGAGTTCAGCCCAGGGGACCTGTGGCTAGCTGTCCTGCCCAGAGCCCCCAACATACCAGTCAAAGACCCAGAAATCCTGGCATGTGGAGTGGTCTGAGCCCAGCCGTGCCTCTGCAGTTTTGGGATGCATAGGGCGGGATTTCTCCCCCTCCTCCCCCCAGGGCCCGATTAACCAGGCGTGGCCCTGAAGACCCCAAACTGTTTCAAGATACATAAAATGGACACGTATTTCTTTAGAATATTTTGGTTTTTTTCTCTGACAGCTATAATTCTTACTAAATGTTGTCTTATATAGTGATGATTCTAACCGCTTTTCTCCTTCTCTTTTTGAGCTGTTTAACAAGGAATCTTAGAGAAAGAGTCCCCCAGATTAATGCTTATGATTGAACCATAATTGTTCTTATCACCCCCTTATGGGCCAAGAACACCACGTGGCATTGCTCCTTTTTTGCATAGGCACATTAAAATGGGAAAATACTATACATATAAATAAGATCCTATCTAATAGAGATTGGTACAGACAAATCTTATAGTGCAAAGGGACCTTACACCCTGAACATTGACATAACAACCTGGCACAGACCTCAGAAGAAAGGGCATTTGCCTGAACCAGGGAAGCCATCCACAAAACATCCAGGCTGGTCTATAGCATCACCTGGAAGCAATCCTCTACCAAGGAAGACTCTACACTGCTCAGACATTGTCCTGCTCAAAAGAGACTTCCATTAACACTGAGAAGACTTAACAACAACAACGATTTGCTTACAGGACAGGGCTCCCTGCATTGCCCTTTGATTGTAAGGTGAAACCAGAGGACGCTCCACATCCTGACTTCAATGTTGGATATACAGATTCCAGGATCTTAAATACAGAAGCTTGATACCAACAACAGAGACTGTGTGAAAAATATAAGTGTGTTGGCACTACAGACAATGTCTTGGATTGGACGATCTAGCTTGCCTGGAGCCTAGAGTTGGTCTTGTGCCAGGAACCTTCAGGGATCGGGTCTTTTTGTATTTAGGCCAAGGTTATTTCTTTCCATGTCCCTCATATTTTGGTGGGCCTATGCAAACAACAATTGCCACTCTAACACCATTTTTGCTGTGCTCCTTTGACTCTAATCCTTAAAAAGAACCCAGTTAAGATTTGAGGTCAACTTAAGCTAATATGCATGAATATGGAAATGTAAAAAAAATGCTATGCCTGTAATGTTTAAGGAGTTATGTAAGTTTTATGGCTTTAGATTGCCTTGTGTGCTGTTAAGAAATATTATAGTGTGTTACAATCTTAATGTTCTTTGGATGAAATTTCAAAGTTGGGATATCAGCAAGGGGACTTCTGAGAATTATGTTATGTATTGTCCTTCCACTGTAACTTTACCTTGTCCTCTTTCTTTGCATCCTTGTTCTCATAATTAAAAATAAAAAAAATTAAAAAAAAAAAAAGAATTGCACCATTATTAGCCATAGCATGCTATTAATCGGTCAGATGTTCAGCAATTAAATATTAGCTGACTTTCAAGCTATTATCTCTTATTAATATCTTATTCTCTAACTTTATTCTTTCATAAATAATCCATGTTTCTCTAATTGTGAAAGCCCTGCTGCATCTTATTGGACCATGATTATCATTTAATTATGCAACACATCCTGATTTTTTGCATTTGTATCTTGATATTTTTTTCTTCATCTGATAAATTGGTTTCATCTTCCAACTGTCGATGTCATCTCAAATGCTATTTAAAAGATTTTCCAGAGACACGAACAATACAGTACAGCAGGTAGGGCATCTCTCGCTCTCTATATGGAGTAAGACCATGAGTGATCTCTGAATACAGAGCCAGGAGTAAATCCAAATACAAATAAGTGTGGCCCCAAACCAAATAAGCAAAAAGAATTTTTTCAAAAGATGAAGTATACCTATACTTTTCTTAGTTTTTATATTCCTTCTTCTCATCCCTTTTGGCATTTATTACAGTTAACTCCCAATCTCTAAAATTCAGATTCATATGTAAGCTTTCTATTTCACTTGATTTCTGAATATTTTGGTAGTTTCTAAAATTCATTCTGCATAAATCATACTCTAGCTAAAATATTTTTTCATGCTTGAAAACATGTCAACTCTAATTGATCTGATTCACTTCCATTCCTAAACATATCTTGTTCTCTCTACCTACTAAGAATAAATAACAACACTTACTAATATATAAACAAGCCTATTTAGAAAAATGATCTAAATATGTATTTTTATATTTCATGCTTGTTTACCATACTGGTGATTGAACAATACTTATTTTAACCTAAACTATTTGAATTCAGTCTCCTTTTCCTGTTAAGTCAGTCATTTTAAAACAAGAGGCTCTTTTATCTGATGCTTTATTCACATATGCATATATATATAATGAAGCACAAAGTCTGAAAGATAATGAGCTTCATAACTTAAAATTTTAATTAAAAATAAATGCAGATGATTAAGCAAATAAAGTTTACCAGAATTATAATTAAAGATACAGAAAAGAAACATTAAATTGTTATTTCACATGGCAGAGAATTCACTAATTATGTGTTCAGGTCCTTTGTAGATGTAAAATAGTAATAGAATGTCAATGAGGTAATGTCCTGAATTAAGTGTGAGCCAAGGGAGTTGCCAATTGTTGTAATCACCATTTCCTTTCCAATAAGTTGAATCTCTAAGTGACCAGACAATAATTAAACTAATAACATAGCCCATTAGTCAGTCACAAAAGACATTATTGTTGCTGTAATATGAGAATTGTGCAGATAGATGAAACAAGACCGTATTGTATGCTGCAAAATATACTTATAGCCCTGAGATTTAACACCTAGATATACAGCATTGTGCATTCTAATGGTATCCATACATTCATGTTTTGCATATTGTATTTGTTAGATTTTTTGTACTATTTAAAAATGAGTCCCTAAGCACTCACCCTGACCTTGGACTCATTCTCTAAATTATCTAGAATTAATAAAATACAGACATTTTCTTTTGATCACTATGAATCTAACCCATAAAACAAAACAAAATAGCCAACTGATTGTATCAAAGCTTTAAACTAAAAGCTCAAGAGAAATAGGTTATTAGAGGTTAATAGGATTTTTCAGACTCTATAGGAATATAATTCTCTATGCTCTTGTCACCTTCATTCTAATCCTAGGATCCAGCTGTTGGACAAATAGACTTGAGATTATCACAGAGTATACATTCATGTGTAAAATAGAATTCCTATTAAAGTTCATTGCTTCAAATGAAATATGCTTTGTAGTGTTGCCTGTGAAGGATCCTGCTGCGGTCTGCTGTGAAACTCTTTGAGCTCACATTTCTTTCTCTTTCAGTTATTCTTTAGTGTCTGGGGAATGTGTTGTTTTCTTTTTATTTATTTATTTATTTATTTATTTATTTATTTATTTATTTATTTACTTTATGCTTTGCAACCAAACATTTTGAGTAAAGTGCCACTGTTTGTAGTGTTCTAGTCAATTATTAAAAATAAAGGTTAATACACTATATTCTTAACTGAGCAGTAATATTCAAATATAAAAATATAGAAAAGGCAAATCACTGTGTTTCTGTTGCTATAAAAATGCTTATGCTTAAAGTAATAATTTCTCCTCTGTCCATATTCAGTGATCATTGTAAGAATAATCTGATTTAAAAATGTACCCTAGACAAATTTTAATTGTTATATGGAAAAAGTAATAGGATATCATCACAAAGAATAAATAATTATTTGTAATTTGGAGAAGCATCTTAATTAATATTGTCTGAATCATCTTCTTTGCTCAGAGTTCTATAATTACTTTACTGAATAGTGAGAAATATTTTAAGCCTCTTCCTGATTAAATAATAAACACACATTCATTTCATTCTAAATATTACAAGGAAGACATTACAATTACAAATACAATTGAAGACATGACTTTGAGAATATATTTTACTACTGAAACCAATTGATGTTTTTCTTAATATTTTTAGCACAATTCATACATACATTAATCTAGTCACTGTGTAAGTAGAGAATTGAGACATTCGGAAGAAAGGAGATTTGTAAAAATGAGCCTTTCTAAAACAGTCTTTGTTACAGAAATGTTTTCTTTTCCCCATAAGGTTTTCTTCTAAAAAAAAATAGAATTTTATAAGGTACTTTGTTATAATCTAAAAATTTTATTGATAATACTAAAACATAAGGCTAATGATACATCATAATTGATATATATAATCTACACTGAAAAAAATCTAGGAATTCTAGACATCTAATAGAATGAAGAGACAACATATCATAATAGAGTTAAAACCAGTGTGGGAGAAAGTTCTGACATTTTTAACATCAGAACAACAGATAAATATGGACTGTCAAAGAGATGGTAGGAGAAACAAAGACAATGACATAATTGAAAATTTGAAACAATAGTAAAATGTGAAACTTAAATCGTTTAGAAAACAATGTTGTATAGTCATGATTTGGAATATCCATTGATACTTTTATAAGAACAATCAAAATTATAAACAAGTTTAAAGGTGAAGGATATATTTAGAAAATGAATTCCTAAAATTAATTACAGAAAAAAAACATAATTCAATGAAAATTGGGTATTTTATAAAATGTTTTTATGGTCATTTTAGAAAAAGCTATTATTTTAATATTTATAAATTATAAAATGTCAAACTAAACTTTTATATCATTAAAAATCTTCATATTGACTAGAATGAACAAGAGGTTCTCACTTTCTTGGAGAAAAGAAAAAAAGGTAAGAAATTGTGACCTATTTAACATAAATGGTCATATATGTTAAAGTACAGTCCTTCTATACTTATTCTTATTTACAGATTTGCTTTAGGTATTTTGTTTTTATTTGGGGCCACATACTTGGTAGTGTTCAGAGAACTACTCCCAGTCTTGCTTGAGAACTGAAAGGGTATGACTGAAACTCGGTGAGGGATTCCAGTTCCCTTTACCAATTTCATTGTTTTAGTCATACATGAATATTAGATCTTCTTGCTTATTTCTATGTTTATTCATAAAATTATGTGTTTGTAACTTGTTAAGATTTTCTTATGCAATATAGTTTTATTTAGGAAGTGTAAAGACTTATTAGGAGGAAATGTTTCATAGCATCTCTCAAGTTAATAAACACTGCTCTAATATATATATATATATATATATATATATATATATATATATATATATATGTAATGAGATAAAACAAAACTGAATATTGATTATTTCAATGAATAATATCATTTCTATTACACAATACAGAATGTGCACACTCTTACTGATTCTACTTTGACTGAAGAGTCTAAAAATAATAGTACATATGTATTGTTCTCATTTGACTGAAAAATAATTTAAAGTGTGAATTATGAATTCTCATAAGATAATAATACATATTTTTCAATATTTTAATTTTTTAAAATATTTTTATTTGAGATATAGTGACTTATGATGCTTTCATGTTAGAAACTCATGCATAACAATCCCACTCCCCACAAGTGTGTTTCCTCCAAATTGTCTCAACTTGTCATCCTTATTCCTTTCTCACATTTATTTCTGATATGTGAAGTTGCTATTGAATTAGAATATTCTTAGATAAGGATGTTGCCTAGGAAACAGAGCCATAACATAGTGGGTAGGGCATTTGTTTTGCACATGGCCGTCCCTGGGTTTGATTCCTGGCATCCCACATAGTTACTGGATTCTGCCAAGAGAGAATTCTGAGTGTAGAGCCAGGAGTAACGCTGAGCATCACTGGTGTGGCTCCAAAACTAAACTAAACAAACAAAAATGTTCCTAGTACTTTGAAACATTATTTTTTATAAGTTGGGTTATTTTTGTGGGGGTTGTATCCTTGTTTTCAGACTGAGTTCATTGTGTAGTGTCCTGTGTTTCTTTCCAGAAGTTTCATAGTTATAAATCGTTTATTTATTTAACTGTGAATTAATTCATGGTATCAAACAGTGTTGAAGATTATTGTATTTCATAAAAATTTTATTATTATATAGTTAAAATATATATGGGTAAAACATTCTATGAATGTGTATGCTTATTTTCTGGCACTATTTTCTTAAGATAATAATATTATTATTTTATCTTGGAAAAATCAGTTAAAACATACATATATGCAGCATTTATGTGCAAATGTTTGTGTAATTTATATGTAAACATTTATATGTTGCTTGTACATATATGTAACATTTATATGTAAAGAATTCATTTATAGAATTCATCAATATTTCCAACCTCATGATAATATCTCTTTTTTTTTTTTTTTTTTTTTTTTTATTTAAACACCTTGATTACATACATGATTGTGTTTGGGTTTCAGTCATAAAAGGAACACCACCCATCACCAGTGCAACATTCCCATCACCCAAGTCCCAAATCACCCTCCTCCCCACCCAACCCCCGCCTGTACCCTAAACAGGCTCTACATTTCCCTCATACATTCTCAATATTAGGACAGTTCAAAATGTAGTTATTTCTCTAACTAAACTCATCACTCTTTGTGGTGAGCTTCCTGAGGTGAGCTGGAACTTCCAGCTCTTTTCTCTTTTGTGTCTGAAAATTATTATTACAAGGGTGTCTTTCATTTTTCTTAAAACCCATAGATGAGTGAGACCATTCTGCGTTTTTCTCTCTCTCTCTGACTTATTTCACTCAGCATAATAGATTCCATGTACATCCATGTATAGGAAAATTTCATGACTTCATCTCTCCTGACAGCTGCATAATATTCCATTGTGTATATGTACCACAGTTTCTTTAGCCATTCATCTGTTGAAGGGCATCTTGGTTGTTTCCAGAGTCTTGCTATGGTAAATAGAGCTGCAATGAATATAGGTGTAAGGAAGGGGTTTTTGTATTGTATTTTTGTGTTCCTAGGGTATATTCCTAGGAGTGGTATAGCTGGATCGTATGGGAGCTCGATTTCCAGTTTTTGGAGGAATCTCCATATCGCTTTCCATAAAGGTTGAACTAGACAGCATTCCCACCAGCAGTGGATAAGAGTTCCTTTCTCTCCACATCCCCGCCAACACTGTTTATTCTCATTCTTTGTGATGTGTGCCATTCTCTGGGGTGTGAGGTGGTATCTCATCGTTGTTTTGATTTGCATCTCCCTGATGATTAGTGATGTGGAACATTTTTTCATGTGTCTTTTGGCCATGCGTATTTCTTCTTTGTCAAAGTGTCTGTTCATTTCTTCTCCCCATTTTTTGATGGGGTTAGATGTTTTTTTCTTGTAAAGTTCTGTCAGTGCCTTGTATATTTTGGAGATTAGCCCCTTATCTGATGGGTATTGGGTGAATAGTTTCTCCCACTCAGTGGGTGGCTCTTGTATCCTGGGCACTATTTCCTTTGAGGTGCAGAAGCTTCTCAGCTTAATATATTCCCATCTGTTAATCTCTGCTTTCACTTGCTTGGAGAGTGCAGTTTCCTCCTTGAAGATGCCTGTAATGTCCTGTAGTGTTTTGCCTATGTGCTGTTCTATATATCTTATGGTTTTGGGGCTGATATCGAGGTCTTTAATCCATTTGGATTTTACCTTTGTACATGATGTTAGCTGGGGGTCTAAGTTTAATTTTTTGCAAGTGGCTATCCAATTGTGCCAACACCACTTGTTGAAGAGGCTTTCCCTGCTCCATTTAGGATTTCCTGCTCCTTTATCAAAAATTAGATGGTTGTATCTCTGGGGAACATTTTCTGAGTATTCAAGCCTATTCCACTGATCTGAGGACCTATCCTTATTCCAATACCATGCTGTTTTGATAACTGTTGCTTTGTAGTACAGTTTAAAGTTGGGAAAAGTAATTCCTCCCATATTCTTTTTCCCAATGATTGCTTTAGCTATTCGAGGGTGTTTATTGTTCCAAATGAATTTCAAAAGTGTCTGATCCACTTCTTTGAAGAATGTCATGGGTATCTTTAGAGGGATGGCATTAAATCTGTATAATGCCTTGGGGAGTATTGACATTTTGATGATGTTAATCCTGCCAATCCATGAGCAGGGTATGTGTTTCCATTTCCGTGTGTCCTCTCTTATTTCTTGGAGCAGAGTTTTATAGTTTTCTTTGTATAGGTCCTTCACATATTTAGTCAAGTTGATTCCAAGATATTTGAGTTTGTGTGGTACTATTGTGAATGGGGTTGTTTTCTTAATGTCCATTTCTTCTTTATTACTGTTGGTGTATAGAAAGGCCATTGATTTTTGTGTGTTAATTTTGTAGCCTGCCACCTTGCTATATGAGTCTATTGTTTCTAGAAGCTTTTTGATAGAGTCTTTAGGGTTTTCTAAGTAGAGTATCATGTCATCTGCAAACAGTGAGAGCTTGACTTCTTCCTTTCCTATCTGGATTCCCTTGATATCCTTTTCTTGCCTAATCGCTATAGCAAGTACTTCCAGTGCTATGTTGAATAGGAGTGGTGAGAGAGGACAGCCTTGTCTTGTGCCAGAATTTAGAGGGAAGGCTTTCAGTTTTTCTCCATTGAGGATAATATTTGCCACTGGCTTGTGGTAGATGGCCTTCACTATATTGAGAAAGGTTCCCTCCATTCCCATCTTGCTGAGAGTTTTGATCAAGAATGGGTGTTGGACCTTATCAAATGCTTTCTCTGCATCTATTGATATGATCATGTGGTTTTTATTTTTCTTGTTATTGATGTTGTGTATTATGTTGATAGATTTACGGATGTTAAACCAGCCTTGCATTCCTGGGATGAAACCTACTTGATCGTAGTGGATGATCTTCTTAACGAGGCATTGAATCCTATTTGCCAGGATTTTGTTGAGGATCTTTGCATCTGCATTCATCAGTGATATTGGTCTGTAATTTTCTTTTTTGGTAGCGTCTCTGTCTGGTTTAGGTATGAAGGTGATGTTGGCTTCATAAAAGCTATTTGGAAGTGTTTCTGTTTGTTCAATTTCGTGAAAGAGTCTTGCCAAGATTGGCAGTAGTTCCTCTTGGAAAGTTTGATAGAATTCATTAGTGAATCCATCTGGACCTGGGCTTTTGTTTTTCGGCAGACATTTGATTACTGTTTTAATTTCATCAATGGTGATGGGGGTGTTTAGATATGCTACATCCTCTTCCTTCAACTGTGGAAGATTATAAGAGTCCAAGAATTTATCCATTTCTTCCAGGTTCTCATTTTTAGTGGCGTAGAGTTTTTCAAAGTAGTTTCTGATTACCCTTTGAATCTCTGTCATATCAGTAGTGATCTCTCCTTTTTCATTCCTGATACGAGTTATCAAGTTTCTCTCTCTCTCTTTCTTTGTTAGGTTTGCCAGTGGTCTATCAATCTTGTTTATTTTTTCAAAGAACCAACTTCTGCTTTCGTTGATCTTTCGGATTGTTTTTTGAGTTTCCACTTCGTTGATTTCTGCTCTCAGCTTTGTTATTTCCTTCTGTCTTCCTGTTCTTGGGTCCTTTTGTTGAGCATTTTCTAGTTCTATTAGCTGTGTCATTAAGCTACTCAGGTAAGCTCCTTCTTCCTTCCTGATGTGTGCTTGCAAAGCTATAAATTTTCCTCTCAGTACTGCTTTTGCTGTGTCCCATAAGTTCTGAGAGTTTGTGTCTTTATTGTCATTTGTTTCCAGGAACCTTTTTATTTCCTCCTTGATTTCATCTCGGACCCACTGGTTATTGAGCATGAGGCTGTTTAACTTCCAGGTGTTAAAGTGTTTCTTCTGAGTCCCTTTGGAGTTCACAAATAATTTCAGAGCCTTGTGGTCAGCGAAGGTAGTCTGCAAAATTTCTATCCTCTTGATCTTATGGAGGTATGTTTTATGTGCCAGCATGTAGTCTATCCTGGAGAATGTCCCATGTACATTGGAGAAGAATGTGTATCCAGGTTTCTGGGGATGGAGTGTCCTATATATATCCACTAGGCCTCTTTCTTCCATTTCTCTCCTCAGGTCTAGTATATTCTTGTTGGGTTTCAGTCTGGTTGACCTGTCCAGTGTTGACAAAGCCGTGTTTAGGTCCCCCACAATTATTGTGTTGTTGTTGATATTATTTTTCAGATTTGTCAGCAGTTGTATTAAATATTTTGCTGGCCCCTCATTCGGTGCATATATGTTTAGGAGAGTGAATTCTTCCTGCTCTACGTACCCCTTGATTAATATAAAATGTCCGTCTTTGTCCCTTACAACCTTCCTGAGTATAAAGTTTGCATTATCTGATATTAGTATGGCCACTCCAGCTTTTTTATGGGTGTTGTTTGCTTGGATAACTTTTCTCCAGCCTTTTATTTTGAGTCTATGTTTGTTCTGACTATTCAGGTGCGTTTCTTGTAGGCAGCAGAAGGTTGGATTGAGTTTTTTGATCCATTTAGCCACTCTGTGTCTCTTAACTGGTGCATTTAGTCCATTGACGTTGAGAGAAAGAATTGTCCTGGGATTTAACGCCATCTTTATTTCAAAATTTGGTGTGTCTTTTGGGTAGTCTTGTCTTAGATTAGGTCTTTCAGTTTTTCTCTTAAGACTGGTTTTGTGTCTGTGAAGTTTCTGAGCTGTTTTTTGTCTGTGAAACCATGTATTCTTCCATCAAACCGGAAAGTGAGTTTTGCTGGGTATAGTATTCTGGGTGAAGCATTCATTTCATTCAGTCTTGTCACAATATCCCACCACTGCTTTCTGGCATTGAGCGTTTCTGGTGACAGGTCTGCTGTAAATCTCAGGGAAGCTTGCTTGAACATGATTTCCCCTTTTGATCTTGCTGTTTTCAGAATTCTGTCTCTATCTGTGGGATTTGTCATTGTGACTAGGATGTGTCTTGGGGTGGTTTTTCTGGGGTCTCTTTTGGTTGGTACTCTTCGGGCATGCAGGATTTGATCACATATATTCTTTAGCTCTGGAAGTTTCTCTTTAATGATGTTCTTGACCATTGATTCTTCCTGGAAATTTTCTTCCTGGGTCTCTGGGACTCCAATGATTCTTAAGTTGTTTCTGTTGATCTTATCATAGACTTCTATTTTCGTCTGTTCCCATTCTTTGACTAATTTTTCCATTGTCTGCTCATTTGCTTTAAGTTTTTTGTCCAATCTCTCCTGCTGTATGGAATTGTTATGTATCTCATCTTCCACAGCACCAAGTCTATTCTCAGCTTCTGATACCCTGTCCCAGAGCTTATCCATTTTGTCATTCACTTCGTTTACTGAGTTTTTCAGGCCTGTTAGTTGACATGTTATTTCAGTTTGGAGTTTTGTCATTTCTGCCTTCATATTTTCTTGGTTCTTATTAGTGTTCTGTTCAACTCGATCCATGGTTTCTTGGAGTCTGTTGAGCACCTTCCATATTGCTAGTCTAAAGTCCTTATCTGAGAGGTTGATTAGTTGTTCAGTCATTATCTGGTCCTCAGAATTGTCATCTTCATTCTCTATGTCTGATGCTGGCCTGCGCTGTTTCCCCATTGTCACATTTGTATTGTGGGTTTTTCTACGTGTTGTAGTGGTATTCATTGTCTATATGATGTAGGCAGCACACTCCTCTGGCTCCTCCCTTTCTGGATGGGCTGACTTGCCTCTAAGGGAGGGGAGTCCTCCGTGGATGAAGCCTCACACTGGGTCAAATCTTAGGCCCGAGCATGTAACAGAGAAGACAGTCCAGAGAGAAATGTTTGCTTCTGTGATATAACGCCGTTCTTAGTGTGATTTTTCCTTCTTGTTGCAATGGAGTTCTTTCCTTAGAAAGAGTGCACGGCCGCGTAGCGAAGCGGAGCGGCCGTGCTCCTCTGAGCCTCTTTTTGCCCCACTCACAAGAGTTTCACGCAAGAGGACAGTAGACAGACATAGACAGGTCACACTCACAGTCTTTCACAGCTGAGCCCCACTGGGCCGGTGTACTTTCGCGGATTTTCCCCGCCTGGTGTCACACACAGGGAGCCAGCTTTTGCAAAGGATAGCCGGTTTTTATGCTCTGAAGTCCCTCCCTGAAAATGGCGTCTGGGCGAGCGAGGTTTCTGGAGGCTCTTTTTGCCCCACTCGCAAGAGTTTCACGCAAGAGGACAGTAGACAGACATAGACAGGTCACACTCACAGTCTTTCACAGCTGAGCCCCACTGGGCCGGTGTACTTTCGCGGATTTTCCCCGCCTGGTGTCACACACAGGGAGCCAGCTTTTGCAAAGGATAGCCGGTTTTTATGCTCTGAAGTCCCTCCCTGAAAATGGCGTCTGGGCGAGCGAGGTTTCTGGAGGCTCTTTTTGCCCCACTCGCAAGAGTTTCACGCAAGAGGACAGTAGACAGACATAGACAGGTCACACTCACAGTCTTTCACAGCTGAGCCCCACTGGGCCGGTGTACTTTCGCGGATTTTCCCCGCCTGGTGTCACACACAGGGAGCCAGCTTTTGCAAAGGATAGCCGGCTTTTATGCTCTGAAGTCCCTCCCTGAAAATGGCGTCTGGGCGAGCGAGGTTTCTGGAGGCTCTTTTTGCCCCACTCGCAAGAGTTTCACGCAAGAGGACAGTAGACAGACATAGACAGGTCACACTCACAGTCTTTCACAGCTGAGCCCCACTGGGCCGGTGTACTTTCGCGGATTTTCCCCACCTGGTGTCACACACAGGGAGCCATGATGATAATATCTCTTACATTTAATTATAGAGCTTTATATTGTTCTACATTTAGCTAAAGTAGATCTTTTAATACTGTTCTCATTTTTCAAGACTAATTTGGTTATTTGAGGTTTTTTGGCTTTCCATATGAACTTACCAACTGCAACGATCTAACTTGAAATGCCCGGGAAGAAAATTTGATGTGAAGAATCCAGCTGGAACCACTGTACAGTCTCCTGTCTCAAAGGTATAAAATATAAAAGGTATTTACATTAATTTTATTCAAATACCAAGCCTAGTAGTAACTATACTTTATATTTTGCATAATCATCTGTTCTTGCATAACCTATAGAATGAGCACCTCTGAAATCTTGTACTGTCACCACCTCTTTGTTTTCTCTGTAGTGCCAACATGATGTAGAACAATGACTATAATTTTAATCATTCTAGAAGTCAACACCAAGAGAGGACTAGGAACCTGTTACTCATTTTATATGCAACATTTTATTATTTATATTTTCAAGTAGCTGTTTAACGATTTTTAATTTTTGTAACAAACTATTATTTCTGGTTTCTGTGGTTCTGTTTTTTATAACATGCTCAAATTTTATAAAGTTATGTTACTGTCCATAATTCCTCAAACCCCAATTTCGAGGGGAAAAGGGAAGTGGGTCTGGAACAGGGTTTATGCAGAAAATAATTCAAAACAGGCTAAAGAGATGAAACATGAAACTGGAGACCTGTCCACCATGTGTGTGTGTTTGTGTCTGTGAGTAGTGTGTGTGTGTAGTGTGAAAGAGAGAGAGACAGAGAGACAGAAAGAAACAGACACACATGAGAGAGGCAGAGAAAGGGAGAAGAGAGAGAGAGATAGATAGAGAGAGAGAGAGACAGAGACAGAGACAGAGACAGAGACAAACAGAGACAGAGACAGAGATGAGAGAGACAGAGATGTAAGAGCCACAGTTTTTATTGGGAAAAATAGGACCACTCCAATGGGTAGAGAACAGATTGGGGTAAATAACCTATCTAGAAGATCTTCTCTCCCAAGTTGAAATAGATATGTAAAGAGGAAGCCATCTTTGATTAGGGTAAAAAAAAAACACAATTAACCCAACAACTAATATTGATGTGATAAATTTGTAAATGTTGAACTGGGGAGAGTCTAATTGTCCTTTAGAGTAAATTTAAAAAATAAGTTGTTCATTAAAATAATTGAGTAGAACAGAATGGAAATTTTTGTTGCAAGAAACTTACTTTTTCAATAATTTTTATTGTGACCAAAGTGAATTACAGATCTTTCACAGTAATATTTTAGGTACATAGTGACATTGAATCAGGGGAATTCCCAAAACTAGTGTTGTCCTTCCTTCACCCCTGTTCCCAGCATGCATCCCATATCCTCCTTCTGTGCCCCCAGGGCTGCTAATATAAGTGGTTCCCTCTGTGTCTAACTTGTTGTAGATTGGGTATCAATTCTGTTGTCATTGGCTTTAGATTTGGTGTTCAAATACTTACAAATAAAAGAAATGGAGTGATAAAATAGTCGATGGTAAAGTTTAAAATTGTGGTATCTTTGAAGAGTTGCATCAGAGGGACTTCTGAGATGTTAGAAATATTTCCTCTTGATACATGAAAGTTTCATAAAAGTAGCAACACAAAAATCAATTTTAAAAAGTAGCAACCCACAAAAAAAAAAAAACCAAACGTTTAGATTTACACATTTTATTGTAAAATATATACAGTTAAATACACAAATAATTTGGTGCAGAAAACAATGATCTAACTTTCCTTTCTTATTTTACTTTTTAAAAGTTGAAAATCAAACTTTAAATCATTATCATTCTTAAAATTTTACATATTATTTAAGCATATATGAGGATTTAAAATATATTAAATTTTGACTTTGTATTTTAAAATATAATTTTAATTTCTATAAAAACTTAAAAGTATTTTAAATGTAGCCTTAAGTATGTAAATTTTACATAACCATTTTAAACAAATTTATTTAAGATATATTAATTTTTGTATTACTATAATAAACCACCAATTCATAAATTAGTTCTATCATAATTGCAAAAGAAACTAGGATTGTATTATATAATATTACTTTATTTAATTAAAATCACTTTTTTCATAATTTGCCCCTCATTTATAATGAAACTTTCATACTAGACATGAAACTATGAATGATTTCATGTAACAGTAAAAATTATGCATTTTTATAATTTTAAGTAGCACATATGGGTCTATGAAACTTTTATTTAAAGTTACTACAAGGTCATTCAAACTCTTGAATGGTTCTTTTAAATCACTATATTAATCATACTCCTTAGCCACTGGGCCAGATATGACAGCATGGAAAAGGAAAAGGAAGGGAATTGAATAATGCAGTAAATTACACTTGTGATTAACTGAGTCTGTCACCATATGCATGGTTGGATTTTCTGAAAATTCACTATGGCACAATTCATGGACATATCTACATAAGAGGACATCAGAAATCAGCTTTGTCCACAATCACTGGCACTAAATAGATTTTATATGGTACTTTAATATAGAAACTGAACATTGGCTTCATATTTTAAAACCCTAGATCTTTAAGTACCTGTCCTTTGTTGCTTTACCTATTTTCTTTATTTCTTACTAATAAATTCCCCTAAATAAACATTCCCTTCAATTTCTTTCAATTGTTCTCTGCAGCAACAGTTTTATTAAAGAAGTCAACTTTTTATGCCTATTTAATTTCAGCTCACATTTGAAATAGTTTGTTATCATCATTACTTTAAATACAAATATATTTTAATATACCCTAAATATGCTTTAATAAATTTAATTATAAGATTTTATGTTGATATTTTACTTTTTTTTTTTTTTTTTTTGGTTTTTGGGCCACACCCGTTTGACGCTCAGGGGTTACTCCTGGCTATGTGCTCAGAAATCGCCCCTGGCTTGGGGGGACCATATGGGACGCCGGGGGATCGAACCGCGGTCCTTCCTTGGCTAGCGCTTGCAAGGCAGACACCTTGCCTCCAGCGCCACCTATTTTTATATATTCAAGTGTATGTATGTCATAATCCTGTAATGGATTATGTGAGAAAAAACTTAAAAATATGATACTTATACTTTTTTAAACACTGATACAATATTATTTTTTTCATGGTATATTTTATTATTTAAATAGAATTTAGATTATCAATTTGGAAGAAAGAAGAGTTTGTATTTTTGTTACTTTCAAACTATAAATACCTAATTTTGACAATGTCTAAATCATTGATAATTTTAAATACATTTTGTTTTAGCTATTCCCTCTCATTGTCCCACATTTATTAATGATGTTGAACCTGGCTTGTTATAGTCATCCTGATCAGATTATTTTACATTTTCTCAAAGTCCAAGTTGTCAACACATTTGTACCTTGTTTCACAGTTCTCTGACTTTTCCATTTTTATTGCTGGGAATTCTCAACTAGTGGAAGTGCTTTTGTCCTTTTACTTATATAATTTGAAATAACTGAAAAAGAATAATACAGGAAATTGCCATGTGTTGTATCCAAATTCTACATTTTAAAGTAGTTTACCAAGTGAAATATAAATTTAATATTTGTGATAAAAAGAATTAAAAGAAACAATTAAAATACATCAATTGTAGTTAGCTGTGAGCTTTTATGATTTTATAAGCAAAATATTGATTAAAAACAAATGCAATATTACAGTGTTTATATAGAGGTCAAGAAAAAATAAAAAATAAAATATTACATATGAAGTCATATTTTCATGCTAAAATAGCAACATTTATAAAATAAAGTCTTTTTTATTATTCTGAGAAGAACAACTATAATGGAAATTCTGAGGTTTTCATATTGGAAAATAGTGTTATTGCTTTAATAAAGAAACAAAAACAATATACTATAGAAACATTAGAACTTTTATCGTAACAACACAAATATTTTAAGAGCAACATTAGCATCTTTAAAAGATTCAAGAATTTTGTAGTGATAAATTTGTATCTATCTTTAAGAGTACTCACAAATCTAAGAATAAAGGTCTCATAGTTATATTGGATCATACAATGTTCACTTTGGAAACAGGGAGTCACATATTTTCAAATTATTTAAAGTTCACAGTTGGACAAGAATAATTATTGCTGATTCAGTTTGTTTAGTTCTATCCAATAATCAATGCAAGTGGAAAACAAATTGAACTTGTACTAAGATTTGAGGGATTCCAATACTGTTTCTCTTAAGTACCTTAGGCATCACAAGAAGTGAAACCCATAATCAGCTTCCGTTTATATTTGCCTTCATTAATTATACACCGTGAGCAAACTTTGAGCTTGCAAATTTAGATTCTTTGTTGTTGCTTTTGTTAGTAATTATTGTTGTTTATCACCTGTAAAATTTAACACTTTCGATAACTATAGAGTACACATAGTAGAAGATCCTTGCAGAAATAGAAACAGAAATTGTATGTATTCAGAAAATATGAATGGAAAATTACTGATTTGTTCTTTAATGCATAATCAATCAATGTGTAATATATCTATTTAGCAAATAGTTGGATTTTGGCTTATAATTAGAATTATAGTATATGTCTTAAAACTAAATATTAGTGTTCACTAAATACTAACATAATCAAAGAAATATACAATAACTCTTACATTGCAATTGATGCCAAAATTAATAAACTGAATTTGCATTAATCATAAATTAAAATAAAATATTTAGAAAAAAGTTAAAAACTGCTTTTCAAGCAGTGGTATACTATAAACTATATATCTATAAAACCATTTAATTCCATATAACATGCCTAATAAAGAAAATAATTGTCTAGGCCAGTTTTCCTACATGTATTGCTGGATTGCATGAACAAATTTACTTACTGTCTAAGATGTATTTGTTCTGAATAGTTCTTTTTTAGAATGAGGTGCTTTTTATTTAAATAACCAATTCAATGAAGTACATAAAAATATGGCTTTTTTTCATTTTACTTGATAAAATAATGGCTGCCTCTTCCATTGCCTTGCAATGTTGTTTGAAAGGCAAAGTGTTTGAAATTTACAACCATTTATGAACTTCCT
Organism: Suncus etruscus; assembly: GCF_024139225.1. NCBI lineage: Eukaryota > Metazoa > Chordata > Mammalia > Eulipotyphla > Soricidae > Suncus > Suncus etruscus. The sequence continues at coordinate 133,566,097 of NC_064852.1, forward strand.
CTAGCAGTAGTTTTAGTTTTGTCTACTATATCTTTTCTTATCCTACCTATCAAGATCTTTAGTACTTTTGTACTATTTTTTACTAATAGCCTTTTTGATTCCAAATTATATTGTTATCCTTCACTTAGCATTCTATAATTTTATATTAAAAATTATTTCCATTATTATTATGCACTTACTTTCTGTAAATTGAGTGATAAAGATCAGAAAAATTAAGTTACTTCTATTTATTATTCAACAATATAATAAAATAAATATAAATAAAATTTTTCATTAAGTTTTGAATTTAAATTTTTCACTAATTTATGTTAAAATGAAAATATTTTCTCATATTAATGTCACATACATTTTATACCAGTGATAAGTTTTTTATAAAATACTTTGATTATCCCATAATATTATTGCAAATGTGAAATCTTTCAGAAAGATTCTACTATAAAATCATACTTTGAAAGATTTCTTAGAAAATTTCTGAAAAACATTCTTAAATTAATAGGATGCATCTAATCGTCTATCAGCAATGTTGAAATAGTAAAAGGCAGTAAATTTCCTTTATGCCTGTAAGAGCTGACCAGAGTTTATTTCATCTGGGACTGGTAAATTTGTCAACAAATGCAAGTGGCAATAATCCCCTGTACCTAAACAATATATGCTGTTAAAATTGAAAAAAAATCAGCACGCTTAGCCTGGTATTTACAGGAAACATTGTTCCAAAAAGGTCCTCAACCCAGGTCTCTCATAACCTAATATAAATTCATTACATTATGCTTGTTCTGTGCCTTCCCTACTGTAATGCAAATGATACTTTATTCCCATCTACTGGCACAGTTCCTGGACACATGAATAAATGTATTAAGTGTTTCTAACACTTTTCTTTTGTAATAAATCCCACTACTTTTATTTAGTTACTCCCTCACATATCTCCCACACCTTAATAGAAGCAAGAAAAGGATTAGATAGGGCAGCATTAGGCATATGGCCCAAGGAGATAAAATAGCAGTATGGACTGTCTTTCAGTAGGATGGGAGAATTGGTCTGAGTGGTGCCTGTCTTCATAAATTTTATATTTTTCTCTTGCTCACATAGGGTAAAAATATTGTAGGAGAAAATAAGGGGGAGAGCACTATGGTAATGCAAGTTGGGACACACAGTCTCTGGAACCAGAAATAGCCTGAAGATGTATAGGCTTTTAGTACAAAGAACAGGTCTCAAGAATCTAAAAAGCCATTGAAATTCTAAATTCCAGGCCAAGGCCAAGGAGACTTCCTGAGAAGGGAGGTGGTTGCCCCACTCCAGCTACTTAGGAAAAGAGGCTTCACTGGGGTAACAGGTCAGAACTACTGCTGCTAGTCCCCCTTGACACTAGCAATGGAATGAGTGGTGGTGGGGAGTAATATTTGGGAAAACTGACCAGGGGAAGAACATGCATGTGATTCCAGTTTAGAAAGCCCATGACCATGAATACTGGCACATATAGCCATTAAGCAAGTCTCCCCATCTCCCACTTAGGATGTGTATTTTTTGGCCTTCTCTGCTCTGGAGATTCCCAAATTCACTCTTAGCCACTTATCTCATACTTCCTTTACTTACCTAATAAACTTTCTTTATATACTTCACTGTCCATCTCCTTCTGCAGTTCTTTACCGTGAGACAAATGCAACAAACCCAAAATTCTTGGGTAGGATTGACTTTCCTAGTCTGAACTTGGATATTTTTTTTATCAGTGAAACATCAAGAAATATATCAATTTATTTCTAAGCTATCAGTCCTGTTCTATTTACCTGAGTGTTTTATTCCAATACCATACAAATTTAAATGTTTTACTTTGTAATATAGTTTAAAGTGAGTTAGCAGGACACCAACACTTTTTTTTGTTTCCTTTTTTAAATTATAATTATTAAATAACCTTTATAATTTTACATACCTTATTATCTTTCTCTATTATCATTATGATTTTCCAGTGTCATATTACTTTGATTGATTTGTGCTTAAAATTTGTATGTTTTACAGCATAAATCTTTACCAATATACCAATATAATATTTATACCAATATGTTTGGTAAAATGGAATTTTTATTATATAGTGTTTTTAAATCCTTAATATCTCTTCTATATTTTAAAAATATTTTATTTTAATAATGCAGCTATTTCATTTAATTTGTAAATTTATTTCTAAGTATTTAGTTATTTTGGACATTATTATAAATAAGATTGAATTTTGGAAGAGGATTTGTGGTAGTACTCAGGGTTTACTTCTATATTTTTCAAGGATCACTCTTGTAATTTTCTGAGAAATTGGGGTGTTATAGATCAAATCTGGGTAGGTTTTGTGAAAGGCAAATGCTGCTAATGCTCCTGGCATTTAAAAATTTTTTTTCTTTCACAGTCATTATTATAGTAGTATGTTCTTGAAATATAATAAAATTTTATATTAATTTATAGCAAAATACTTTGCTGTAATTAGTGATTGTTTCTAAATAATTTAATGTCAAAGCTAGACTCTTTATATTTATCATTTACCTATAAATAATGAACCTTATATCTTTTGTTCCAGTCTGTATTATTTTCTTATCACTATTTGCCTACTTAGTGTTATATTAAATTAAATACTAAAGGTTAGAGTTTTACAACTTTTTCTTCTCTCTATTTTAAAAAAAATAATCTTGGGACCAGAGAGATAGCATGGAGGGAAGGTGTTTGTCTTCCATGCAGAAGGACGGTGGTTCGAATCCTGACATCCCATATGGTTCCCTGAGCCTGCCAAGTGAGATTTCTGAAGGTAGAGCCAGGAGTATCCCTGAGCGCTGCCAGGTGTGACCCCAAAACCAAAACAAACAAACAAAAAAAAAACCTTAAGTTTTCCCTCAGTGGATATATTTTGCATGAATTTATATTATCTGATCTTTTTATGCAGTTTATTCTATCACATTTAATTGAGTTTTTAAATGTAAATGGGACTAAATATTTTAGCTTCTTAATATTTACTGATAGTATATCACATTTTTTGTGGATTCCATAGGTATTGTACCACATTTGCCATATCTACTGTAAAATTTTTATTTTGATATTTTTTTTAATTTTTATTGTGACCAAAGTGCATTACAAATCTTTCACTGCATCATTTATGGTACATAGTGACAATGAATGAGGGTCATTCCCACCACCAGTGCTGTCCTCTCTCCGCTCCTATTCCCAGCATGCATCCCACATCTCCCTCCTCTATCCCCCAGTATGCCAGTGCAACTGGTCTCCACTTTACAATTTGTTGTAGATTGAGCATCCATTCCACCATCATTGGAGATAAAAAGGATAAGAAAAAGGGGAGAAAAAATTTGGTGACAACTACCAAAAAAAGAAAGGAGAAAAGAAAAAAAAAGAAAAATGGAAAAAAAAAGAAAAAAATTGGACCCGGCAAATAAAAATAAAAATAAATCTCTAAATAATAACCACAAGTGTGAAAAAAAAAAGAGAATTACTCAATGTCATTTGACAATCCGATTTGCTATCTTTCCCCCTTTGTGATATCTTATTGATTCAGTATATGTTTATTTTATGACTATTGTTTGTTCTTTTCAAGCTTCTTTATATCACTTTCTCTATAGAACTGCTTTACAAATGTATTGACATATTAACCAATAAAATATAAATGAATTAAATTGGAAATGTAATAAAATATTACTCTTTGGAATGATGCATACTAATTTATAAAAAACCTTATTAATGCATTGAAATAAACTAGAAATAATGAGTAAGGAAGGTTTAGGAGTAAAAAAAAAATCAATCCTTATCATGTCTATTATAGTCTATCTAAAATAAATTTACATATATTTACATTCAATAACTTGAAAGAAAGTAAAATTAAGAAATAAGGAAATAAGGGCCCGGAGAGATAGCACAGCAGTGTTTGCCTTGCAAGCAGCCGATCCAGGACCTAAAGTATCCGGTATCCCATATGGTCCCCCGTGCCTGCCAGGAGCTATTTCTGTTTTTTTTTTTTGTTTGTTTGTTTATTGGGCCACACCCGGTAACGCTCAGGGGTTACTCCTGGCTATGCGCTTAGAAGTTGCTCCTGGCTTGGGGGACCATATGGGACACCGGGGGATCGAACCGCGGTCCATCCAAGGCTAGCGCAGGCAAGGCAGGCACCTTACCTTTAGCGCCACCGCCCGGCCCCAGGAGCTATTTCTGAGTAGACAGCCAGGAGTAACCCCTGAGCACCGCCGGGTGTGGCCCAAAAACCAAAAAAAAAATAAATAAATAAATTTACAGTTGAAAAAAATTTTAAGAATTATGTATATAATATCCGAGAGTAATTCTAACAAAGATGGAACATATACTCACTAAATAAGGGAAATGAAAAAATAAAAGAGTAGAATCAAAGGAGTAACCATTACCTATGTAACTGCTTTGCCAAATGCAATTAGAAATCCAGAAGATCTCATCAAATGACCATTGGCTTTTTTTTAAGGACATAGAACAAGTATTTAAAATGTGTACAGAATCACAGAATATCCACCTCCAAAGCTATAATCAGTCAAAAAAAGAAAACTGGGAACATCACATTCCCTGATTTTAAATTATAGTATAAAACAATTGTAATCAAGCCAATATTGTATTGCAGCAAAAACAGGCACATTGACCCAACAGTAGATATATTTTTAATTTTCATTTCAATTAAAAATATGAAGTGCAATTTTAATATTTTCTTCAATCATGCTATAAGTTGGAAAATTAGCATAATTTTATTATGGAAATTTTAAAAGTTAAAATCAGTTATAAACTGAAATCTGTTCCCTAGACATTGAGAATCTTTTCTATTTCTTATGCTTTCTTAGCATTCCAATGCTTTCTTGGTATCATGTTATTTATATTCTTAAGGTTTATAAATTTATCAAATCTATTTTGTCAATTTGAGAACATACTTATCCATAACATATCTATCATATTTCTGCCTTCTCTGTTTTACTATTTTTTTCTTTTTCTCCACTGTTTCCTTGTTTTGGGACTACACTCAGTCATATTTTGTGGATTACTCCTGGCTCTGCATTCAGGAATTACTTAGGAGTAAAGTACTTTGGAAACCATATGAAATGTCAAGAATTGAACCCTGGTACAAGACAAGTAATCTCCCCACTATAATATCTCTCTAACCTATGTATTTTTATCTGTGTACACTTCATTTTTACATTTATTTTACCAGTTAGTACCTGACTAATAATCTCGTATGATATGTTGCATTTCTGAGTTATTTAAATTTTCATTTCTATAATGTTAGTTTTTGACATTATTTTCTAATTTAAGTTCCAGAAATCCTGTCTTTCAAATTTTTTTTTTATTCTCACTGTCCATAGAATAAAATCAGAGATTTCCATAGTCTAAAAGTCAGAGTTTTAGGAACTCTGTGTTAGTCTTTATGGGAGCTATATGATTTCTAATTTTCTTATTTTTTAGGATATTGTTTTCAGTGATCTCAAAATTTGTGTAATCAGATTTTCTCTTATCCATCCAGTAGGGGTTCAGAAAAGTCATATAAGATGACTGTGTTCATTTTACTTTCACTAAGAGTAAATGCTTTTTCAAAGCATATTAGCTTTGACAGGCTTTATTCAATTGTATATTTGATAGGCCTAAATGTGATCATATAAGTGACACATAAGAAAAAGTTAGTGTGGATATTTGTTTGTTGCCAATTAGTACAGACAATAGACTAAATAATCATAAAACTGTGTCATATAAAATTTAAAAAATTCAAATATCTATCATACCTAAATGTTGTGAATATTATTAATGTGCCTATCAAGAAAAAAACTGCTAATCATTTTCTTATTCTTCTCTACCCTAATATACATAACTAATTCATCCTAATAAATATTAACTTAAAGTGCATGGGAGTTTGGGTTGCATCAATGTTTTTAAGAAGAGTACAATTTTTAAAATAAATATATTAATTTATTATTTAATTTTTACCAAACCTTGTGTCTAGAACTGATGTTCAATAATTCACAGCAGGGGAGCTGCTCTGCTACATAGAAACCCAGACCCAGAAGCAAGTCATTTAGGAATGGTTTAGCACTAGGTGTCCAAAGGACATGATTTGTGTCAGGGTAAGGGCCCTCAAACCCCATACCCAAAACAAAATATTGAACTGATCTTTTTTATCCACGTTAATCAAGAATAAGCTAGAAAACTCAGAGCATGTTTTTAAAGTTGAGAGATATTTATTACACTTGAAAAAGATTTAAATTTTTCTTTAAAAATAAAAAATCTTGTGCTTGATTGATAGCAGGGGATAGGGTATTTGCCTTGGACACATCCAATCTGGGTTAGATTCCAAACATCCCATTTGGTCCCCCAGTCCTAACAGGAATGATCCACCCTTGTGGCCCCCCCCCCAAAAAAAAAAGATTCTTTGGAATAACAATTTGATTATTGCAATGGTAACACTCCTCTAGCAATAATTAAGACAAACATCAGGTTTTTATTTAAGTTTATAAATATTATAAACATAAATGTATCTAAGAAACCTTTGATTTTATTGAATGTATGTGTTTATATATAATTTTAAATTAATTGATATACATTTAGTCATTCTGACTATCATATTCTTTTTGTAAAATAAGATTAAAATATGACCTTTATTTTTATTCTATAATCCTACTGTGCTTATTTAGCAATTTTTACTACACACAGTGTAGAATATTTGCTAACTCCAAGAAAACTGGAATTATTATTTATTTGGTTACTCTGTGTATAAATAATGTTTTCCTCAATAGGTATTCTATTATACTCAGTCAGAATGCCTGTTTACTCACAATGAATTTAATTCTGTATATAGCAGCAAATTGCCCCTTAATCATAAATGTTAAATATAAAGTCCCAAAAGTATATTTTTCTGGTTTCAATTACTAAGGTAATAAAATCATAATTCAAAAACCTATATATATGATGAGTATACTGACTATAGAAAACTTGGCTTTGGTTTGTTCTGCTTTTAATAATATAGAAATGACATCTTAAAACTGAGATTTTATTTGAGGTTTATAATTAGACACCTTGAACTTTTGCAATTTGAAGTTTTATATGAGTTGTTGACTTTTACAATATTAAAGTTTCTCATATTTTCTATATGTCTGCATTTCTAGGCTCCAAAAAAGAAGTGAAATCATTAGGAACACTCCAAGAGTATTTCTAGCCTGAAGGGAAGCAGCAATCACCAGCAATCTAATAATAACGCTAATATTTAAGAGGTTGATTTCTTGGATTTTTGCAGACCTAAGATGTTTGGTGAGTTTTAATAAGCTGAAGTTTGGGGTACTTTTAAATTCATACTATACTGGGAATTTTTTTATAAGTAACAATATCTTACTTATTTTTTGATACTAAATAAAATGATATCAGTGTCTCACAGAACAATTTCCAAATACTGTGTCCAATATAATAGTATTTATACAGTAAATTTTGTTATCTGTCATGCTTTGTAATGCAAACTTTATGCCACCTTGTTTCGCAACACATATAAAATTTTACTGAGTTTTTGTTAGAATATATTATACAGAAATAATAATTCTTAAATGGTTTATAAGTAATATATACCCAAAATTATATATAGTAACATATACAAATTTTATTTGGGTACAATATCTTCAAATTATATTTTTGCTAATATCCTTTTGTGCTGGGGTTTATGACTGAGATGGTGCCTATTGTTTGTCAGTAACATACTATCTTCATGGAAGAAAGTATAACTTCTTTGTATTTTGATATGTATAGTCTAGGGATACATTTTCTACAGCTTGTAATTAATGCCACTAAATTTATAACAATAAGCCTAAATTTTTATATACCCTTAAATTATTTTTAAATTTCTTTTTGTATTAATGCTTTTAATATCACAACAATATCATGAGTTGCTTCCTCCAGCACACACTAGAAAAAATTGAAGAACAATTAAAATATCATGACTGTCTTAGCCATTAACAAAGATTAAATTCTGTGTTTCACAACAACTTAGGTACAATCTGTGGAAATTAAAATAAATTAAATGAGTCATACAATGAAAGATAAATACCAGATGGGTTTATCCATATGTGAAATAAAAATTGGCAAACTATTAATAAGATAGCAAGATTCAACATAAGTAACAAAATAGTAGATAAATTCCATGACCAATATATGTATAACAATATATAAGAAAAGTCGCATTTTATTAGTACATAAAATTTATTTGATAATATATTTACTACCAGAGATTAATCATAAAATTAACATATGTTGAAATTTATGCATGCAAAAGTTCAGATATAACATTAACAACAAATAAGTAAGTAAATGTAAAGATAGAATATAGGATATTAAGTCATAATTCTGTGGAATTAACATTCTTGAATACTGTTCTACTATATCATAATACTCAACTCTTGTTGCTTTTAAGTTAAATCAAGTGCTGCAAATATATATGTCTTTTATTGCATTTATCACAAAACCCATAAACCTTGAATTATACCTTGGTCCTTATACGAAGTGTCACTTTGGAAACTGTAACTGCTTCAAAGAAACAAAGAAATATCATGACATTATAAGAATTGTAATCATTCTTTTAACTTTAAGATTATATTGATATATGTACTGAGTAACAGAGCATCTTTGAGTCAGCTGATGAAAATAATTCCCTAAATATATAAAGTATGATAATATAAATATATATTCTTCCTTGTGATTTCAATAAGGTTTTCTAGATTTTATTGTAAAAACAGAACATGCAAATCATATAATCTCTATGTTTCATAGGTTGCTTCATATATATAGATATAGATATAATATATTATGTGTTCTATACTGGGTTGTTTTCATTTGTATAACATATACTTTTTTGTGTTTTGTTTTTTTGGGGCACACCCAGTGACGCTCAGGGGTTATTCCAGGCTATGGGTTCAGAAATAACTCCTGGTTTGGAGGACCATATGGAACTCTGGTCCATCCTAGGCTAGTGTGTGCAAGGCAGACTTCTTACTCTTTTTTCTTTTATTTATTTAAATTATTTCTTTATTTAAACACTGTGATTACAAACATAACTATAGTTGGGTTTCAGTCATAACAAGAACACCCCTCTTCACCATGCGACCTTCCCATTACCAATACCCCCATCTCTTCTCTCCCCTGTCCCCCCACCCCCGGCCTGTATTTGAGATAGGTTTTTTACATCCCTCACTCACTGACATTATTATGAGAGTTCACAGAGTAGTTATTTATCTAACTGCATTCACTATTTTTGTGAAGAGCTTCATATCTTGAGCCAGTCCTTCCGGCTCTCAACACTGGGAATTATTTCTTTTTTTAATATTTTATTTAAGCACCTTGATTACAAATATGATTGTAGTTGGGTTTCAATCATGTAAAGAACACCCCCATCATATTCCCATCACCAATGTCCTGAATCTCCCTCCTCCCCACCCCACCCCTGCCTGTACTCTAGACAGGCTTTCTACTTCCCTCATTCATTCACTTTGTTATGATAGTTCTCAACGTAGTTATTTCTCTAACTGCACTCATCACTCTGTAGTGAGCTTCATGTCATGAGCTGGACATTCCAGCCTTCCTCTCTTTGGTCTCTGAGAATTATTGCAAAAAGTATCTTTTATTTTTCTTAAAACCCATAGATTAGTAAGACTATTCTGCGTCTTTCTCTTCCTCTGGCTTATTTCACGCAGCATAATAGATTCCATGTACATCCATGTATAGGAAAATTTTATGACTTCATCTCTCCTGAAGGCTGCGTAATATTCCATTGTGTATATGTACCACAGTTTTTTTAGCCATTAATCTGTTGAAGGGCATCTTGATTATTTCCAGAGTCTGGCTATTGTAAATAGCGCTGCAATGAATATATGTGTGAGGAAGGGATATTGCATTTTTGTGTTCCTAGGGTATATTCCTAGGAACATTACCTTTTTTGTTGTTTGTTTTGCTTTTTGACCCTGAAGGGTTATCCTGGCTATGAGCTCAGAAATCACTCCTGACTTGGGGGAACATATGAGATGCCAGGTGATTGAACCAAGGTCTGTCTTAGATCGGCCACATGCGAGGCAAAAGCCCTACCGCTGTGCTATTGGTCAGGCCCCAATAACATATACTTTTTACTCACTATATTGTCAGTATCAAAGTCTAATATCAGTTTATTAATAAGAAGTAAAAATATATGTTTTACATTGTATGAGGCTAAGTGTCTGTCATTTATCTGTATTGTACTATACTCAACTGCAATCTGAAAAATATCTTAATTATAATCAAACCAAAAAGCAAGTGTGCCAAAGTCAAAAAATGATATCTTACGTTTTGTAGTTTGTGTGATAATTATAAAAGCAAATCTTTTTTTCAAAGCAGTGTGTGGTCTTTGGGAAAGTTATCACATTCTTAGAATTCACATTATTATTTATGAAGGTTTTCTTCAAAAATGTCAGTTCACAGGGCCAGGCGGTGGCACTAAAGGTAAGGTGCCTGCCTTGCCTGCAATAGCCTTGGACGGACTGCAGTTCGATCCCCCCGCCCCCGTGTCCCATATGGTCCCCCAAGCCAGGAGCGACTTCTGAGCACATAACCAGGAGTAACCCCTGAGCGTCACCGGGTGTGGCCCAAAAACCAAAAAAAAAAATAAAAAAAAAAGTCAGAAATCTTACACAGTCAACTGATAAACAAAACCAATAATCGTGTCTGTTTATAAATGTCCAAAGCTTTCCTGCTTTCGATTTACATCTGCAAATTCTATGAACATAACATATTATAACACTTAAAGCATCCTTACCGTTTATGTTTATTTTGTTATTGAGCCAACCAGAACTTCATGAAATTCCAAATGCACAGGTGTTGATAAACACCTCCTTAAATCAGTAATGTGTATCATTATGATTATAAGTCAAAGCTGTATAAAATAATAAGTAAATGTGAAATACTGAAGTTATTCAATGGATATTGTTATTTAAAAGTAAGATTTAACTTAATCAGTAATTTACAAAAATTAAAATTATGCACACTTTTAGAATAAGCTCTGTGTCAAATAGAAATCATATATTATTGAGTATTTTCTGAAAACACTTTCAAATACAGTACATTTTATGTTAAAGTAATATTAAATTATTGAACTCACAGAATATTTGAAGCATAAATATATTTTTATTTTTAAATAATATCTTTATTTAAGCAACATGATTACAAACAAGTTTGTATTTGGGTTTCAATCATAAAAAGAACACCCCCCCACCAGTACCGCTTTAAATCTAAAGAAAATAAAAGATCACATATTTGATTTTTTTGAGCTTTAATGATGATAACATAATGGAACAGATGCTTTGCATGTACAAAAGGTCTGAGTTCTAATTCCAATGCTGTGTACTTTCCTGCACCTTCAAACCAATCTTTCATAACTCTGGTAATGATTATGCTTTCTAGTGGGTCCCATTGTGAAGTTTAAAATATCAGCTCTACACTACTGCACCATCAAATGGAGTATAGTCATCAGTACTAATTGAACCACTAAGTTTTATTAAAATTTTCCCAGTTGAAAAAAAAATAGACTTAGCCATCTCTATAGAGAATATCAAATGGGCCTGAAGAGATAGCACAGCGGCGTTTGCCTTGCAAGCAGCTGATCCAGGACAAAACGTGGTTGGTTCGAATCCTGGTGTCCCATATGGTCCCCTGTGCCTGCCAGGAGCTACTTCTGAGCAGACAGCCAGGAGTAACCCCTGAGCACCGCCAGGTGTGACCCAAAAACCAAAAAAAAAAAAAAAAAAAAAAGAGAGAGAGAGAATATCAAATAAAGTTACAATCAAGGGAGTAATAAACACATATTGCCACAATATAAATATGGGTAAGCTTCTATTATAAATTTGATTATTTCTGAAGCTCTAATATTAACAGGTTATTTTTAACAGACCTACATTTTAACAGAACAGCTTTCTCATAATATATATTTTTATTTGCCTTTCTTAGATATGTAGTTACTTTACAAGTGATTAAAATATAACCATAAATTTTCTGATGAACTTTTATTTTTATACATATATAACAATGCAGTTATAAACTAAAGATAAACGATAATTAGTGTTGAATTAAAATATGTGGTTTAAATAACCCTTCATACATTTTGTTTTATGTTATAGAGCTTTCAAAGTACACCGACAGAAAAACAATTCAATGGGCTGAGCACATGCTTTGCATGCAGGAGGCTCAGATTCAACTCCAAGCACTGTATGTTCCTCTTAGCACTAGCAGGAGTGGCCCCTGAGGTCTGAGCTGGGGTAGCCGCTAAGCATTATTGGATAAATCCAAAAATTAAAGACAAAAAGTTTCCATAACTAGAAATCAACTCCAATGACAAATATAATCTATTTTGTTTCATTGAGTTAGGGAGAATGATCTATTTTAGATACAAAGTAAAAATTATAAGTTAAAATATTATGTATGAACTTTGCAAAGATCAATGAGAAATCAGTTACATCCTCCTAATATCAGGTGAAATAATAGTAATGATTGAATATTTTGTCATTCTAGCTGCTGCAAAATAAGATGCTACTGGTTATTCAATAATAATTCATATATGTCAAATTACTTATATATTCAACTATATAATCATCTATTATTATAATCAAATACAGAAGGAACTAAACTTGAATTCTCATATAACATAGTTATTTTAATTTTGATATTTGTAAACTTGTTTAAGACAAGTTAGAAGCAAGAGTAGAAAAAAATAATTCTAACCTTAAATTCCACTTGGGCAGAACAAGTTGGCAATGGTTATGGAGGTGCTGAAATTCTCCAGATGTTTTTAATGAGAGTAATTAATTTTGTTTCCTCTAATGACATTAATTGTTTAACGCAAAACACAAAGGATATGGCCTCTGAGAAGAAGGATTCAAAATCTGCTGTAAGAAAACAGATTTTTTTTCTTTTATTTGGGAAACTAAAAGAAATCAACAAGTAGTTTGAAATAAATTTATAAAATTTTAGAAAGTAAACCTATTATAACCATAGAACATGAATCATCTTGTTCTGCCTCATATTTCTATGTCTTTTTACAAACTGAAAAAAATAAAAAAAAAAGAGTGGATAGTACCAGGACAGAGCAGTCTCATGAGCATTGAGTGTAGTTAAAGAATGATCAGAATAAATGCCCAACCCAAAGTAAATGATAGTGGACTTGGGAGACCCAAACTACAACAAGCTGTTCTTGGAGGGGACCTCTTGCACTGGCAAACTGGGGGGCTGGGGATGGAGGCATGAGAAGCATGCTAGGGACAATAGAGGAGGGGATCAACAACTGATGGTGGAATTGTCCTTATTTACTGTCACTATGTATCTTAAATATAACTGTGAAAGACTTGAAATTCACATTGGTCTCAATAAAAAATTATATAAAAAAGTAAATCTGTTAAAATATATTGAACAAAAAATATTAACTTCATTTACATACAAATATAGTAAGAAAAGTAAAATTTATTACTTCTATATAGGAACTTAGAATATTACTGTTTATTAACAACAACTCTAGTTGATAGGAAGCTCTAAAAGTTTTATTGTATACTGCTATTACCTATTATACTGCTTTTTATTATTTTAGGATATTTAGGAAACTCCTAAATTAAGTTATATCATAAAAAATTATTTAGGAATATTTAGAATATTATAAATATTTATAGAATAAATATTTAGGAAACTCCTAAATTAAGTGTTATAATCAAAATATAATTATATTTTCTGATTATAAAATATTATTTTATTATAACAAAACAATATCTCTCTAGGAAGGTAAAAAATATATATTCTTATATATGTATACATACACAAAAAGTCTCTAAGTATATAGAATTAGATTTAATTGTAGTGAGTGGACAAACTCTGACTTCATGAAGTCCTATCTGGAACTATCAGAATAACAGAATAAAAAATATCAGGACAATTTATATGAAGCAGGGAACCCAAATAATGAAAGAACTTGAAATTAGAGCAAGATCTTTGGGTCTTGTCCTTTTATTATTATATGCAATGTTGTTCCATTTGATTTTATTTTGTTTGATTATATATGGGTTTCCTGGATCTGTGCATGAGACTCCCTTTTAGATTCAGGTGTCTCATCCATCATCTCATCAATGAGATATACTCCTCTCTCTTTTTCCTTTTCTTATGAAAATTCTGCTCCTGTTTTGAGTATGACTCATGCTATTTTTCATTTGAATATCTTAAATTTTCTTAATTAAAAATTCTTTTAATAAATATCATTATGTGCCTTGTCTTCAAACTACTAAGATTCTGACTTTCATCCATTCTGTTATAAGACTGTTTCTGTGTGATTTAGCTCCTTCATTTCAATTGGAAGGAGTCTTTGCATATTTTCCTAGAAATATTTCTTTGAATTTACCATATCCATATTCCAATAATTTGGAAATATTGTTAATTTGAAGCCATATTCAAGCATCATAGAATGATTTGATGTATTTGAGAAGTCCTTGCAGGTTCACATGGCAGAACCAGAATAGGAAAAGCTATGTCAAGAATTTTCTCTCAGGACTGGGGTGAAAAAAGGCAGGCCAAGGTCATGGGGAGTTTTGACAGTATTCACCTGGTGGGACTAGCTGGATGAAACTAGACTTGTACAATTTTTGATAGGTCCAGTTAACACAAGGAAGAACTGGGTCTTGGTTCAGTAATATAGCAGTCAGACAGGCTGTATTAGGGACAGGATACATAAAATACTTGAAGAAAAAAGAGAACAATCATATTACTGGAAATGGGAAAAGGCACTCATTATATTTTTATAAATAAGGACTGGTATATATTTCATACAGATAAAAAAGTAAGACTGTTTTTCAAAATATTTTACTTAATGTTAATAGTTATAAAATGATATTTTAGAAATAAATGTTTAAGTTAATTTTAATAAAATTAATATATTTCACCAGTTTTATGATATGATGGAAAGACATGTAATATATGTGATCATCATCTCAATACTACATTTTTAGAAAACATACCTATCAGTCTACATATGTATCATATGTATCATCTTATTATTATATATATGATCTTAATAATACATTTTAGAAGAATATATCTATTAGTTATTTTGTTGTTATTAAATAATAAAAATTAAAACAAACAGTTGTATGCTGCAGCCAGCGGTGTTCTCCCTTCTGCTACTGGTGGGCCCAAGTATAGACCTTGCCTGGCTGCCTGAGTTGAGCAATCTGTAGCCTGGGAAGCGCTACCTGGAGACCTGATTGAGTAGGATGCCAGACTTCGGAGCTGGGGAATTAGAGGGTGGCTTTTGCTTCAGGAGATGCTATTCTTGATCTGGGCCTGGGAGACCCACTTGTCTTGTCCCCTTCCTTCAAGCGTTCAGATGTCTCCTCAGTTTTAGACTAGATATCCCAACGTCCATAGAAATTTTGGAGATGAACAAGGTTATACATTTTGTATTATTCGATGTCTCTTCAACATGAAGAAGCATAGCATGACTGGAATATAGAAAGTATATAATAAGTACCTGTGAGGCTGGTGAAGTGTGTTTCCACTTGCTCCAAATTAAGACAAGCTAGAATATTTTTGTTTTGCAGCTTCGAATCCTTTAAGCACCAGGAAGAGTACTTGGTTTGCTTGTTTGTTTGTTTTACACTCTGTGTTAATTAAGAAGCAATACAGGACACAGAGTGTTTGAATTTTCAAGTCACTGGTCCAATAAAAGGCTTCTTCGCTCCCTGCCTGCTTTCCTGCATGAGGCAGTTAAAAAGACAGCAAACAGTATATATTTGGGGTCACAACCTGTTAGTAAAAACCACACTAGAAGTTTGGCAATGGGGAAACAAGGCAGGAAAACACCATGCATAGAGAATGACCAGAAAAGTAACAACCACCTATTTCGCCCTTTAGATAAGGAGTTTAGAGTAGAAAAATGGAGGATGTTCAGAGAACTCAAAGAAAGCATAGATCAAGCTGAACAGACCACAAAGATAGAAATCAGAAAACTCCAAGCTGAAATAACTGGACTGAAAAGATTAGTAAATGAAATGAAAGCCTTAATAGAAGCTTCTCCAACAGAGTAACAACAGTTGAGGACAGAAGCAATGAGCTGGAAAATAAGAATACACCATACAGCAGAAGAATTTGGAAAAGAACAAATCATATGATCAGACGATGTAAAAAATTCTCAAAGAATGTGAGAAGATAAAATATAAATTTTTAATAAACTCAG
The DNA here is from genome assembly GCF_024139225.1 of Suncus etruscus. Taxonomy (NCBI): domain Eukaryota; kingdom Metazoa; phylum Chordata; class Mammalia; order Eulipotyphla; family Soricidae; genus Suncus; species Suncus etruscus. The sequence continues at coordinate 133,582,340 of NC_064852.1, forward strand.
CAAAAGCAACATAAGAATCATTGGAGTCCCAGAAACTCAGGAAGAAAATCCCCAGGAAGAATCAACAGTCAAGGACATCATTACAGAGAAACTCCCAGAGCTAAAGACTGTATGCAACCAAATCCTGCATGCCGGAAGAATACTTGCTAAGAGATTCAAAAGATCAAAAGCAAGATCAAAAGATTCAAAAGCAAACATTGGTTCTTTGAAAAAATAAACAAGATTGATAAAGCACTAGCAAAATTCACAAAGAAAGGGAGAGAGAGAAACTTAATAAACCATATTAGAAATGAAAAGGGGAATATCACTACAGAATATATTGAGATCCAAATTGTAATCAGAGACGACTTTGAGAAACTTTATGCCACGAAACATGAGATCTTGGAAGAAATGGGGAAAAAAAGAAAAGAAAAAGAGAAGACTTTATTGTAATAATGCCCAGAGACAATAAAGATTAGGGCTGGAAGGACTGACTCACTATGTGAAGCTTACCGCACCACAAAGAGTGGTAAATGCAATTAGAGAAATGGCTACACTAAGAACTACCATGACAATGTTGATGAGTGAGAGAAGTAGAATGCCTATTTCGAAAATGGCAGGGGGGTAAGAGTGAAAAGGCTGGCATTGGTGGTGGGAATTTGCACTGGTGAAGGGGGTTGTTCTTTTTATGACTGAGGCCCAACTACAAACATGTTTGTAATCATGGTGCTTAAATAAAGACAAAAAAAGAAGAAAAAAATTAAAGCAATCTATTGACATAGTTTAACTAAGCTATTTCTTCTCAGTCTTCTGTGACATGTAAAATATTCTGCATTTGCTTTTTGGATGGGCATTAGCAAAATTATTCAAAATATTATCATGACTACCTAATATTTAATCATTAAAATATTTTGTGGAGCAGATGTTTTATCTTTCATATTTAAACACTTTTGAGATTTGTTTTGACTTGTATAAACAACATTGTGCATTACTAAAATTAGTTATTTAATTTTAAGAATAATTAAAGACTGTTTCAGATATGTTTTTCTAAAATTATTTTGTAAATCTCTGTTAAAACACTAATTTTAAGTACCATTTTCTAGCACCAGCATGATTTGGAAAAATCAGTCTGTTTTGATAAAAATATTAAAGTCCATCTCATAAAATAAGCAGTACTTTTAATAACAATGACAATACATTCATGTTATAATAAATAATGCTCTGATATTGATAGTATAATAATTCCAGTATAAAAACTTTGATAGGGCAACACTAAATAAATCCCAAATATTTAAAAAATATATTTGAATATTAGTGCATTTGAAATTTACCAATTATGAAACATGTTATGATCTTTGTTTAGCAGATCTTGATCTAAAAGTGCAATAATCCATCAAACAGTACTCAATTTGATTTCAGTTTTACTGTACAGCTTTTCTCCTAAAATGTTATCCTATTTATATATATTATTTTCTTAAAGTATATTATTTAATTATGTAAATTCTATTTTATATAATTATAGTATAAGTGAGTAATTTTATATAGATTATATATTATGAGGTAGATTTTTATGTAGTGCAACATTCAAAGTTTAAGCCCATCACTTAATAGACATTACATAGTTCTAAAACTTAAAATATAAGATCTTTAATACTATCTTAAAAAGTTCCACTGTACTCTTCTTGTCAATCAACATCTTCTTTCAAACTATAATCTGAGAACGATACGTAATTATTTAAAAAAGATAAAAATAAGTAATAAATTATGTGAGTATAATAAATTGCTTAAAGATAATATTAAAATGTCTTGAAGGTTTAAATATAAATTAAAAATATATACATAATGATACAAAGGACATAAAGTAGTAAAATTACATCAAAATGTGCCTGAGATTTGTATAATTTTTGTTTTTAAGTTGTTTTAAGCTTGTGAATAAAATATAAAGAAATAAACAAATTTTCCATATGTCACCTCTCTCTACATATGCATATAATTAACCTCTCTATAAAAATTATACATCTATAGAGTATATTCTTAGCACAAAAGAACAAATATTGACAAATTATAATCACACCAATTTTATGTTTTTTTCTCTTATTTTTCACTTTTATTGTTCTACATTTTTTTGTCTTTGGGCATATGTTAAAGTATTTATTTCTCTATATCTACTATACATGTATGTATACTTTGTATGATATTAAATATATAGATAATAATGTAAAGTGTCTTCACTGTAATAGAATTATCTGAGTTCTTTATATCCTTTTTTAACTAGATCTCCAACTGATCCCAGACAAAATGTATTGCCTCCATAGTATTGATTGAAACAACCTAAATACCCTTGTTAGATTCTTCTTTGTTACTTTCTAATATGCATTGAGATTCATCTATATATTTTCAAAATTCAGTGGTTAATGTTTTAGATAAATAAAAAAAAATTATTTGGATATACCAGATCTATTTATCTATCTACATATTAAGCTTGACTTCTCATGCTTAAAAATTATTTTAAAAATACAGCAATAAATATTTATGTATTTTTCTTTGGTTTTCTAAGATAAATTACTGCATACTGGGTGACCTAAATAGAAAAATATTGCTAATCATTTTGGTTTCTAAAAGCCTGAGATTGGAACGACAGCATAACAAAGGAAAGGTATCCTTCTAGTTGTAACCATCCCCTTGTTCTACAAATGACAGAGACACAAGTGGAATCTATTTCATAATACTGATCCCATAGATGTGGAGTCTACTTTTATGAGAAATAGCATCCCAATGTCTTCTTCTTTATATGTCATCACTTTTTGGGCTTAGTATTTCAACATATTATTTAGAAGTTTGAACAAACACTAGGGAAATAAAAATTTATAGTTAGGGTTTTTTTTGTATTCAGATTTTGAGCAGTTTTGCACAATATGTGGGTGCGGTTGCTAACTTATTCATGCAAACCTATAAAATTCTTTAAAGACTTCTAGACCTTACCTCCGAAAATACAATTTTAGACAACGTAATTTTAGAAATGGTGTAATTATAAGTCATTTGTCATTTCCAAGTTCAGACTGAAAAAAATGAAAGGATATTACCATTTCTCATCTTTTTCTTAATTTCTGAATACAATGGTATCAATTTATAATTGAAAATAATAAGTCAATTGATGATGGAAATCAACAATATTAAGTTAATTCTTAGTATCTACACTTTAGAAACATTCATAATTTTATAAGTCCAGTGTCTAAATGTAAAGAATTTAGGCAGGACTGCAGCCATAGCACAGTGGGAATACATTTAACTTTCATGCTGCTGACCTGGGTTCAATCCCCAGCATCTCTTATGGTCCCCAGAGCCTGCCAGGAGTGATTTCTGAACACAGAACCAGGACTAATGCTTGATTGCCGCCATTTGCCTCAAAATCAAAAAAAGAATGTAGGTAATTTCCCCTCTAACTCATTATATTTCTTATTTGCAAGAAGAGAATGATAGGGCCTTATGTTCTTGCACAATGGTTAAATGGTATATGTGCTGCCAAAGCAAGCACACAATGGTTGAAATGGACTGAAATAATTTTAACATAATTCTAAGTACAACTGGCAAGGTTCAGTAGTTTGAGATTTAATCAAATATAAAATTCAATTATTGCTAATTAAAACACAAAGCCCTTGTCTCTGAGAATACTTTCTTCTCTTGAATATTTCATAATTCTTTTAATTTAGTCATCATAAAATTTTAAAATTATTCATGATTGGGTTTCAGGCATATGATGTTTTGACACCAATTCCTTCACCAGGGTCCACTTCTTTACATTAGTTCTTTCCACTCCCTTTGTCCCCATCCATTAGTTGTCGTTTGAAGGTCTTTTTGTAAAAAGTATTATAACATCCTAATATATCAAGATGTTTATAATACAGTCATTTCAGGCATTAAATGCTCTAACTCCCATCCCACGCAGAGTGTGGTACTAGAATGCTGTGGCTTTATGCAGAAAGGAGACTATCCTCACCTCTTCTAAGAGGTCCCAGAAGGACCAGCTTTGAGCAGACTACCTGAAAGAAAAGGAAGAATATTTCTTCCTGGAGATTAGTAGAGGAACTGGCCTTGTTCCTGTTTATTTTACTATGTTTTTGCACTGCAGTTCAAAGTTCTGTTTTATATAGGGTTTCCTTCATAACATTACTGTCATTCAGCTCTTATTCCTCCTCGAGATTACCACTTTCCTCCACCATAATTGTTGTTCCTTTTTGTCCGACCCCCTAGCCCCACACCAAATGGTTTTCCTTCTGAATGTCACTTATGCTTTTTTTGTCTACATTTTCTTTGGACATTTATTATTGCATCATTATGTGCCCTCACAACCCACATATAAGAGATCATTCTATATTTCTCTCTCGGATTAACTTCACTCAGCATTATGCTCCTCAGAACCTTGCATGTATCAAAATTACATGATTTTATATCTTCCTATGACCAAGTAATATTCCATTGGGTATATGGACCATATAGCACATAGCTTCTTTGGGTTTTTTTGGGGGGGGCGGTGGGCCACACCCAGTGATGATCAGGGATTATTCCACTTCGAGATTAACCACTTTCATTCACCATAATTGTCCCTTTTTTGTCCGACCCCCTAGCCCAGCCCCAAGTGGTATGTTTCCTTCTGAATGTCACTTCTTATGCTTTTTGTCTACATTTTCTTTGGACATTTATTATTGTACTATTATGTGTCCTCACATCCCGTGTATAAGATAGATCATTTTGTGTTTCTTTCTCTGATTAACTTTATTCCAGCCCTGGACCATAGCTTCTTATTCCAGTCATTTATTCTTACACACATGGGTTGTTTTTAGATTTTTGGCTGTAGTGGATAGAACAACATAAAGTTACAAATGTACTTTATTTATTCAATATGTACTTAGGTATATTGAAAATTACATCTTAGATGAATTCACTTGGCAAATATATATATATATATATATATATATATATATATATATATATATTGTTTCTAGCACTGGTTTTAAAAATCAATGTTTGTCTTTCAAAAATGTGTTTGTTTGTTTTTTTTTTTCAAAGCCACAGGCATCTGGCCTTGCTGGCGCTAGCCAGGATGGACTGCGGTTTGATCCCCTGGCGATTATATGGTCCCTCAAGCCAGGAGCAATTTCTGAGAGCATAGCCAGGAGTAACCCCTCAGCATCACTGGGTGTTTTCCCCGCTCAATTTTTTTTTCTTTTTATCATAAGTGCCTAGTTTGATAATGGCACATATTTTGAAGATGAATAAATAAGTCAACTTATTTTATTGCTTATTTAATTTATATACAAATCTCTTTCATATATAAGTATTGTCATGGCATATAAACTGTGAACTCTGCATTCATTCATTCAGCAAATGCTTAGTAATATCTACTGATCAGTATTTTATAATATTAAATAATATGTAGAAAATTAGCTGAAATGACGCATCTTTTTAATTTTTATTCTCTTTACTATTATGATTTCATTTATCTTCACTTTCAAGGTTATGAAGACCTGTCTATATATTCAAAAGACATATTTACTGAATATCATATATACATGATCAAATAACACTGTTTTTAGGAATAATTTATTCTTAGATTAAATCTAGGTTGGAAATGATTTATTGTTGGGCAAGTCATATTTAAAGCCATTTTGAGTAAGATGAAACAAGATATTTAATAACTCAGAACTGAGAGATATTAAGAATTAGCAAATACAGTTTTCTATCCAAGAAGTTATTTTAAAATAATTTTCATTAATTTTGTTGATTTACCAATAATATCAGATATTTGAACTGCCTATGGAATCTCAATCTTGGAGTTTTCTGCCTATATTTTCTTCAATGAACTTTATCGTTTCTGATCAGATCTCTAAGTCTTTGATACACTCTAAGTAGTCTTTTGGTCTGAAATTTGCCTTGTTCGATGATCTGATACTATTAGTAAAGAAAATTAAATTAAAAGTTAAAAATAGATATATACCAAATTTTTCAAAGCAAAAATAAAGAAACCAAAAACTTTGGGCTAAAACTAAAATACAGTTAACTGAATGGAAAATTATTCATGTTCAGCAGTTCAGATAAAGGCATAATATACCCTGGACATATAAAGTACTCACAAAGCTGAACAAAAAAATTAAAAATCTTATTTTAAAATAGGGAGAAATAAACAGGCAGATACTTCTTCAAGAAAGAAACAGATCACCAGTAGCACATGAAAAAGTGCTCAGCATCATACTTTATTAGGTAACTTCAAATCAAGACAAAAATTAAATATCTCACACCTGTGAGACTGACACATATTAAAAATTGTTAGAATAATTTGTTCTGGTAGGGATGTGGTGAAAAAGGAACTCTCATCCATTGCTGGTACGAATGTTGTCTGGTTCAAGCCCTGTGGAAACAGTAAGACACTCCTCAGTCAACTTAGTACAGAGCTGCCATATGACCCAGAAATTCCATTTTGGGGTATCTATCCTCAGGACTTAAAAACATTCATTCAGAATGAAGTATGCATGACACTATTCTTTGCTGCAGTTAATGAAATTAATGCAAATAGTTAAGATATGGAATCAATATAGGTGTCCAGTCACTGTTAACTGGATTATGAAGATGTGCTACATAAATAAAATGTATAATCATTCTATATAATAAAATCATGCAATTTGCTGCAACCCCATTGGAACTGGAAGATACCATGTTGAGTGAAGTAAGCCAGAGGAATGTAAACACAGGATTGTCTCATTAATTTGTAGTATATAAAATGATTGTATTAGGAAAAATAATGTAGTAAGGGGGATACCTAGATTACCCTTGACCCTAGAACCTAGGAAGAAGGAGGACAAAAAGGAAAATACATTAAGATGGGAAAGGAAAAGATGAGAAATGAAAATAATGAGGGACCAGGTATCTGGGCTTAGGTTATATTGGGGTGTGAGTGATATAACTATATATAGAATGCACAGATTCAACAACACTGAAAATGAGATCTAAGCTGAAACCACCAAAATTTAAGTTTTCTGACAATATGGAGACTCACGAACTTGGTGGATGACAGAGTATGGGAGCACTAGTGATGGGAGCTGACACCAGTGGAGGGATTGGTATTTAAAATATTATATACCTAAAATTCAACCATAAATAACTTTGTAAATTACAGTTCTTTAAATAGAAAATTAAAAAATAATTTGTGCTGCTTTTCTCCTACTTATTAACTTCTACAATTATATTCATTTAGTTACCACCCAATATATTGATGAAATTATATGCGACAAATGCTAGAGTTGTACCATTTGCATCTCCCTGCTCAAAATTTATCAAGCATACTCAAATATGTTCATTTAAGTCATAGGAGAAAGACTTTTTTCCACTTATCCTGTTAAGGTCTCCATTTGCAGTAATATTATGCCTGTTTTCTGAAAGAATATTGTAAAAATACAACAAAATATAAGTATAGCCATACATAATTATATATTATACTAACAGATACAACAATTAGAGTGCCATGATGGAATGCTTTCTATATTATATAAAATGTGTTCACATATATTAATATTAACATTAGGAGTTCTATTAAGTTTACAAGATTAATATTGCCATTTTAAACAAGAGCTTTATTTTTATCAGTTCATAAACATGAATGTATTGTTTTCACAAATATTCAGGAGGCAATTATTCCCCTTTGTTGCTCACTATTATTTTTCCCTTTGCTGTAATATCTTGTTTGTGATAATTCCTCATTTTCACCTGGCTTATATATGCTAGGATGCACTTGGTACAAAACCAGTCTCAATCTGTAATCCGCACAAATGTTTACTTTCACTGCATTTAAAACCTTTTTTTTTTCTTTCATTGATTCCAATTAGTTCTTAGGCTGAATTCATATGCCAATAAATGGAGAATACCATTCAGATGAATACCTCAACACTGCTTGATTACTATGTTTTCTCTAATTTAAAATTAGCTTGTTATTTAGAAGAGGGCAAAAAAGATTGCTCATACCCCAATTCTAGATAGATGGCTTTTTAATGACATCCAAACTGTAATTTGACCTTCATTCACTTTAATGAGACTTTAGTTACATTATACTTAAGTTACATTAAGTTACTTAAGTAACTTCAATTGTATAAATCAAAGGATTATTCTTGTTGCTCTGGTTAAGTAACTATATTTTTAACTGTGCAAGGAGTTATAAATTGCCTAAGGGCAAATTCAACACAGTATTATCTCATTATGCATATAATTTGACCCTTAAATAATAATTTTTCCCTTAGGTTAATAGAGAAGGTTTCATTTCAACAGAGGTGGCATAATACAAACAAATGGAAATTGAAAAACATGTAGTTTATTTTGGTAATTGCCTGGACAAAATCATATTTTTTTCTTGTATTAGCACTATTGTATGTTAGTTATTTCCATGAAGACATTTTTCTTTCAAAATGTGGTATAAAATTCATAGAACAAAGGAAACATTCTTAAGTGTTCACTTATTAAGCTTTATATTCATCAATTCCAATAATCTCATGATTTTTAGTAACAAAAGCAACATTGTAAAATAATTCTTCTAAATATTATTTGAGTTACTTAGCACAAAGGAGAAATGAGTGGATTTTTGTTAGGTAGTATTTAAACATTGTTAAAAAATTTTATAAAACAAATATGAACTCTACTGCCCATCTCAACTTACTTATGTCTTCTTTGTTGCTAATTTACCTGTTGAGACTAGCAGGAAGAATAAATTTGCCACAGTCTTTAGGAGATTATAGTTTATACTAGTTTGTCTAGGTTAACTTTTTTGTTTGTTGTTGGGTTATGCTTACAATGCTCAAGGGTTACTTCTGAACCTGTGCTGAGAGTCTTTCTTTGCAGTATTAGGAGTACCATATGTACTGCAGGGCATAGTGACTGTATCAGTCATGAGCTATGCAAAAGGCAGTTCCTATGTTCTCTGTACTCTCTTTAGCAAAAGTCAGAGAATGTGGGAAATGTATTTTGTTAATTGATTTTTATCTAGCTGTTCATTAGAAAATCCATTGTGCAACTTTTGTTCTTATTTACTCTTCAAAAAGAGGACATGCCATATTTCACTTGAATATTTTAAACAAATTAACAGTTCTTCATGGTAGAGAGAACCCTTCCTTTAATAAATGTGATCACCAACTATCAAGTGAATTATATGCTCCTTAAAATAATACACTTTGGAAGTCAATGGTTGTCAAATGAATTCTTTCTTATTGGAATAATGTCTCCTCCAATTTAAATATTGAACTAAGCTGCTATCAAATTACATGTTAATTAAACATTTCAACATTTGAACGCTTGGAAACAATTGCTCTGTAGACAGTCAAGGAAGTCATTTTTTTTTTGGAAATTCTTAAGACAAAGGTATCTGTCTCTATCATCCCTTTCTCATATCTCAATTTCTTTTTATATATTAAATGTATCTGAATATATCTCAATAGGAGACAATGATTTATTTTGATGAATTAATATAAAATACAAATAATACTAACCTATAATCATATAAATACATTTAAACACATAGAACACATTTAAATAAAGCTAAATATGTTTTCTGTCATCTGATTACATTAGTACAATATTTTCCTAAAAGTCTATTTATATTGTTATCTACTTAAGGTACCACCATAAATATTTTATTTTAAAATTTTAAGTGACTAGTCACTAGATTAGTTAAGAGAATTGGGTTGAACATGGATTTCCTCGGTATGGCTTCCTTAGCACTGCCAGGCATGAGCCTTAATCATCTCTAAATGTGGTCTAAGGCCCCCAGCCGTTCCCCTATTTCTCCCCTTTATTCCAGGCCTTCCCAGGTTGCCGGCTCAGTTGGACTCTATAGTGGTCCTCAGTCTTTCCCCCTTTCTCTCCCTACACTAAGGAGGGGTGGAGGACGGGCTGATGCAGCACTGGTGTATGTCGTGACCTTCACCGGTATTTTTTTCTCATTGCTCTCCATTTTAAAAACCGCGCAGGGGCGCTATATATTCAAAATAAAAATGGGAGGATGGACTCTCAGGCTGGGAAGAGACCAGTTCGCGTGGGGGTACCATATATATTCAAAATAAAAATGAGAGGATGACTCTCAGGCTGGAAGAGGCCAGTACTCTTTTCCTACATGTTTACTCTCAGCAGCCTCTTGGCCTCTTCCTTTCTTCATTGTGTAACTGTGGTTGCTAACATACTAGGTTTCTGATTAGTTCCCACAAACGGTGATAATTGAGTCCACTGTCTTAAGTTAGATTGTTTATTTTCCCCACTTTTTATCCCTTTGTTATCTGTTAAATAAGGAAGTTTGTAGAAGTGTCCCTCCATTTAACGTTTATATAAGAACCAAGTCAATTAATTGGATTGTTGGACTTGTTCTAGCATTCCCATAGGCACCAATCTCACCATGTGATACTGTGCTTCCTTTGCATAGGCACATTAAAATGGGAAATTATATACAAACAGGTTCTTATCTTATAGAGATGGGAATACACAAATCTTGTAATGCAGTAGGCCCTTACACCCTGAACATTGTCATAAAGACTTGGTTCATGTCTTGAAAGAATGGGTATTGTCCATTTACCACTGAACCAGGGATGCCATCTACAAAGCAACCATGGTTGTGTACTACATCACCTAGATGCAATCCTTTACCAGGGAAGGACCTTACACTGGCATAGACCTATTCAACAGAGACTTCCCTTTAACACCCAGAGAAATCAACAACAATAACAACCTGCTTTAAAGACTGAGCTCTCTGCATCACCTCTAATTGTGAGTGAAACTAAAGGGTGCTCCACATCACCCTGACTCTTATATAGGATATGGACATATTCCGAGATCCTTGGCTACAGAAACCTGACACCAATGACTTGGGTTGGACAGCCTAATATGCCTGAAGCCTAGAGTTGGTCTTATGCCAGAAAACTTCAGGGGTAAGATCTTCTTGTATTTAGACCAAGACTTTTTCTTTCCATGTCCCCTATATTTTGCTGGGCCTATGCAAACAGTTTCCACACTAACACAGTCGCTGTGCTCCTTTGACTCATTTTTAATGAATTATTGTATTATGATCAATTGTGTCAACAATACTACAACTTTTAATGTTAAGGGAGTTGCATAAATTTTTTGGCTTTGGATTGCTTTGTGTAAGAAATATTATAATGTACTACAATCTGGGGGCTCGAGGGACAAAGTAAATGTACATGTTTAAATAAATAAATAAATATATAGATAAAGAAAATAAAATATAGATAAATAAAATAAAAAAATAGCCATTGCAACTTGTTTTACACTATGCTTTATGATGTAATTTAATGTCTTTAGCCATTTAAAAACTTGAGCACTTAATTTTCTTCCCCAAAAAACTTATTTTATGACTGCAAAATATAATTCTTTATTAAATCATATTAGTCAGCGTCAAACTTTTAGGGTATGTACATAATAGACATATGATGTAAAAGATAAAAATATATAATATAAATAATAAAATGCACCAGGTGATTGATGCACCCTATTCATGTTTACAAGGTTCATCTACTTCTTCATTTTGTCAATTTGTTTGCTATAAATCATTTTTTTTTGTTTTTTGGCCCACACCCAGTGATGCTTGGGGTTATGTGCTATATGCTATGTGTTCAGAAATTGCTCCTGGCTGTGGGGAACCATCTGATAAGCTGGCAATCGATTTGAGGTTCACCCTGGGTCAACAGCATGCAAGGCAAACACCATATCGTGTGAGCCACAGCTTTGGCCCATTTCCTATAAGTCTTGCAAGATAATATATCTGAAGCTGCTAATTTCATTGATTAATTTTTCAGAAAAATATTTCAATAAGTTATATTTTATGATAGTTTACCATTTCAATCACAATTGTTACACTTATATAATAAACTTCAAAATAAAGTACTATATTGCTGATTTAATATTGATAGTGATAAGTTTTTCTAAGTAGAAGAAAATAATTATATTGGAATATAATAGATAAATAAAATATTTAATAATTTTTATTAAATTATAATGGCCAGGTTCTAAGTGAAAAATTTGAAACCTCATGTCAAAATAATGTAAAAAAACTGACCTTTTTTATTCCTTATTTCCATTCAGGTTCATGAAATTTAACGTGCTTTAAAAAGACATAAATTTAAAGGATGTGTGTATAAATGAATAGAACTAGAGAATTTATTAAAAACAGAAATGTCGGGTGAAGCAATGGCACAGCGGTAGGGAGTTTGCCGAAAAGATAGCACAGTGGTAGGGAATTTTGCCTTGTATGCAGTTAATCCAGGACAGATGGTGGTTTGATTCCTGGTGTCCCATGTGGAGCTATTTCTGAACATAGAGCTAGGAATAACTCCTGAGCACCACCTAATGCGACCCATTGATCAACCAACCAAATAAACAGAAACCTCCAAAATCCACATTTTCCCAAAAATAATATATGGAGAGAAAAATCTCTTCTTTTCAACTTTTTACATGTAGAGTTATAATTTCATCATTCTGAATAAGAGATATTGAATATTCAGAATAAATGATGAAAAATCATCCGGAGGGGAAAGACCTATACAGAAGGGCTCAAGGATGGGGATCCCTGGACTTGATTCCTGGAAGGAAAAAGACCTGGACTGAGCTAGGAAGACTCAGGACTGGTCTGTTCAGGGAAAGACGTGCTTTCCTTCTGGAGAAATTCCTCTCCACGCTAGGCACTGGCATTCCAAACCACCCTGTTGGGAGAGCATGGTGGCTGGAGGCACTCTCGGTGTCCGTCCAGGCCCTTAACAAAGGCACTGGTCAGTCCCCATTGCTTTGTCATCATCATTCCACTGACAGGAGGTGGGGTTCAGATCTCACACGGGGTTCTGGATTTATCACTGGCCAATGAGGCTCAAGACTGAGCTCCACCCACACTCACACATAAGGTGCCTTCTTTGGTCTCTGTGGAAAAATCTTTTGTTGTGGAGGATCCTGGTGGAGACCCACTATCAGACGAGATGGACCCCCAAATCCCCTCCCAGTCCCCCTCCCAAACTCCATACCTCAAACGGCTCCTTGAACAGAAGAGGCAGATATAATTAGCTAGAGCCAAAAAAAAAAAAAAAAGTAAGAAATCAAGTGCTGGGCTGGATGGCTGGACAAGCCTAATGTGCTTTTATGGAACCATGATATCAATGCGTGTGGCAAGTGCCCCAAGATTGAGCCCCTTGACAAACTAGGTCGGGTACCCCCAAGGATCCCCTCTACTGGATCCATTCCCTCTTCCATTCACCTCTTGGGCTCAGGGCTCCAAAACCCTGGGTAATGTTCATAAGGTCTCCTCTGTGAATTAAGAGAGGGAGGAATCAGGACTGTCCCCCTTTAGTCTAAAGTCTGTCCTTGGACTATTTTCCCTTGATCTCAAGGTCCTATCTAGAGTTTCATCTTTTCTTTATCTTAATATGTTACTATGTCCAGTGGGTGGATGGATGGATGTATAGATGGATATATAGATATAGATACATAGAATTATAGATAGATAGAATGATTGATAGGTAGGTGGGTGAGTGGATGAATGGATAGATGGATGAATGGATGGATAGACAGAAAGATTGATGGTAGATCAGTGGATGGATCAAGAGATGAAAGATGGATGGATGGAAAGATAAATTAATGGATGGATGAATATATACTATATCTAGATATATAATATATAGATAAATAGATGGAAAGATATAGATAGATGATAAATACATAGATAAGTGATAGATAGATTGATTGATAGATGGTAGATATGTAGCAATAGATAGAATGTGTTTGGACTCTAGAAACTGAGAGAATCCCATTCAGACCAGGTTGGTGTTCAAAAATATGTTGAGTTGGGATTGTCTCTTTCTGAGTGAGGCTCTCTAGAATGAAGTCACCCCAGAAATTCTCCCACCATAGTTTCCAATGATTTTGGTAAAAATCCTGGGATTGAGTTTCACTGAACCGCATTGAATTCAGTGCTCATCTTTAGACTTGTCATTGTAACCTGAGATGGAACATACTATTGGATCATCCCTTCATGTGGGTCATGTGGAGAAGGAATGATCTACATCTGAGATAGTTACTGACACTCTTCTAAATATAAAGGTCCTGTTAACAGAGAAACAGAGGATGGACACAGAGGAAAGACAAGTGATTATGTCCTGGTATGCAAGGAAGGGGGTTTTCTGCACACCTCAGTTTCAATTGGGACCTGTGCACCTTCTCAAGATATAAGAAGCATCCCTACTACTCTCTGGAAGACCTTCTCAACCTTTGGAAATTGAGAGCTCTTCAAAATGAACTGTTTTAATATCATGGGTAGAAACTACTGTTGATTTTGGGTTTTCAGTTTTAAATACCACCCTCTTTGGCTCTAAAAACTTACTTTGGGCTCACTTCGGCAGCACATATACTAAAATTGGAACTATACAGAGATTAGCATTACATTCCTTCCCTCCCTCCTTCCTTTCTCCCTCCTTCCATCTTCCCTTCCTCCTTTCTTCCTCCCTCCTTCCCTTTCTCTTTCTTCCATCCCTCCTTCCTTCCCTCCTCCTCCTTTTCCCTCCTTCCTTCCTCCCTCTCTTCCTCTCTCTTCCTTCTTTCTATTCCTTCCTCTTTTTTCTTCCCTTCCTTCTTCCCTCCCTTCCTCTGTTCCTTTTATTCCTTCCTCTTCCTCCCTTACTTCCTCCCTTTTTTCCTTTTTTCTTCATCCTTACCTTCCTACCTATTTTTTCCTTTCCTCCTTTCTTTCCTTCTTTCTTCTTCCCTCTCTTCCTTCCTTCTTTTCTTCCTCCCTCTCTCCTTCCCATCCTTCCTTCCTTCCCTCACTCCTTTCTTTCCTCCTTTCTCCTTCCTTCCCTCTTCTTTCCTTCCTCACTTTCTTCTTCTCTTCCTTTCCCTTCTCTCATTCCTTTATTCTTCCACCCTCCCTCTCTCCTTCCCTCCCTCACTTCCTTCTTTCCTTCATTTCCTTTTTCCTTCTTTCCCTCCCTGGCTAACAACATGAGTTTTAATAGTTTACTGAATGTTCAGAATAAAATGATGGAAAAAAACATCTGGAGGGGGAAAGACCTACAGGGTAGGGGATAAGCTTGGGGTTCCCTGGACTTGATTCCTGGGAAGGAGAAAGTCCTGGGCTGAGCTAGGGAAAGGCAGGACTGGTCTGTTCAGGGAAAGACGAGCTTTTCCTCTGGGGACCCTTCTCTTCTCCAAGGTAGGCACTGGCGTTTTAAACCCCCATGCTGGGGAGAGAGAGCATGGTGGCTGGAGAGCATCTCTCATGCCTGTCCAGACCTGTGACACAGGCACTGGTCAGTTCCCATTGTGCTGTCATCATCCAAATGATGGGGCTTGGGTTCAAGTCTCACACAGGGTTCTGGATTTCTCACTGGCCAATGAGGCTCGAGACTCTGAGCTCCACCCACCCACACACATATAGTGCATTCTTTGATCTCTGTGAAAACGTCTTTCGTTGTGGAGGATCCTGGTGGAGACCCACTATCGGACGAGATGGACCCCAAATATCCTCCCAACCCCCCTCCCAAACCCCATACCTCGATCAGCTCCTCAAACAGAAGAGGCAGATACAATTGGCTAGAGTCAAAAAAATAGTAAGAAATCAAGTGTTGGGCTGGATGGCTGGACAAGCCTAATATGCTTTCATGGAACCACCTTAACAATGTGTGTGGCAAGTCCTCCAAGATTGAGCCCCCTGACAAACTAGGTTGGGTACCCCAAAGGATCCCCTCTACTGGACCCATAACCTCATTTTACCTAACCCTAACTCTTGGGTTCAGGGCTCCAAAATTCTGGGTAATGTTCATAAGGTCTCCTCCATGAACTAAGAGAGGGAATAAGAGAGAACTAGTCTAGAGTCACCCTCTAGACTAGAGTCTGTACTTGGACCATTTTCCCATGATCTCAAGGGCCTACCTAGAGTTTCATCTTTATCTCATGTGTTACCATGTCCAGTGAGATGCTAGGAAAGTTGGCTATCTTACATGTTACTATCACCCATATCTGGCCTTCATTGTGCTAAAGAATTACCACTTCACATGATGGCTATTTTGATTGGTGCTTACACTAAATTGTGCTCAGATTCTCACTTGGTGAAACTTTGGCACCATATGCTGTGCACAGGATTTGAGGCAGGTTCCTACAACTTCCCTAATACTATCACTTCTTCCACTGCATAAAAATTAAGTTGAGTTTATTCCTGTCTTTTTATTCTTGAAGAATTTGGGCACTTTTTGCTCATTTTTTTGCCCTCACAGTCTCATTGCATACTATCAGGTAGGCTCTCTAGAATGAATTTAGGACTGATCCCTTAAAGTGAACTCCGAGTAGGTTCTATTCCCCCTAAACAAGACCCTTACAGGTATTGTGACTGCCATAGACTAATTGGGCTCTTGATAGATCCAGATTTTCTGGCTTCTCCTGAGAGAAAACATTTGATACCAACAAAACTTTGGGATATGAGGTTTAGTGTCCTGACTTTCCCTTTGCTTAGCTCAAGCTCCAGTGATAAGATTGAGGCCAGCTGTGACAGTGGCTTTAAGCAAGATCTAAACAAGATGTGACCCACCACCACCACTCCATCCAAAGACTTACATGCTCAGTTCTCTACTACATAAACCATGGATTTTCCTAAGAGTTTTGGAGTGGAAAAAAAAGCAAATAAAGTTACATAAATGCCTCCCCAATCCCCACCTAAGTTTGAGCCCAATTCAGTTGAAAGTCATTGGGGGTTCTACATCCTGTCATGTCACTGTCCTTTTCTAGGAACAATTAGTAAAGAACTTTGTCAATAGGCTGTAAAAAAAAAAAGGAGAATATTATTTTTAAATGGCATTAACAGGGGCAGTACAGGGATTATAGTACTCGTTTTGCACATCTATAAATACTGTTCAGTCCCTCAAATCTTATTTTCTTCTGAACAGTCTCAGGAGTATTCCTCCAGTATGATGTTGGGCGTAGATACCACCTCCCACCTAGATGGCCCATATTAAAATTAAAATATTGAAATAGAGATTTTTTCAAACAAGACAAATGAATGATCATTAAATGAAAAATAAATGCTTATAATTATATTCAATAGTGGGGTGCAAGAAATTGATCCACAATAAGATAATGTGTGATACTCATTAAATTACTTAAAAGATCACACTCGTAAAAAATAGAGTACAGTGAGCATGTGTAGGTCCTGAAATCTCTATATGACATACAAAAAATGTACAGTACTTAAAGTTGTTACATATAAATTTCTATTATTAGTTGCCAAAAGCTCAACTTTTAGGTATATAACCAAGAGAATGGAACACATATATTCACAGACTTGTATTTAAATATTCATAATTTTGTTCCTACAAACAAAAACCAAGTGACTACTTACTGGTAAAGGATAACTAAACTATTGTGTGTCCTGTGATAGTTTAATTAGAATCTATTAATACATGTTATAAACTTGGACTAACCTAAGTAAAATAGAAAGAAACCAAAAATTCTACTGTAATCATTGGAAACTGTGGTGGTGGGAGAGCCATCTGGGAATTTCTCGGGTGACCTCATTCTAGAGAGCCTAACTCAGAAAGAAACCAGCCCAACCCAACATACTGTTGAACATGAACCTGGTCCCAATAGGATTTTCTCAGTTTCTAGAGTCCAAACACTATCTCTACATATCTAACATATCTAACATATCTATCTATCTATCTATCTATCTATCTATCATCTATCTATCATCTATCTATCATCTATGTCTATCTATCCATCTACCCATCCACCTACCCACTCACTCACCTACCCACCCTCCTACCTACCTGCCTACTTATCAGTCTCTAGCTCTTTTTCATAGGTATAGTAAGTAGGCTTTCACCTATAATTATAGTAGGCTAGCTCATCAGAGCATAGTAAGCTACCAATAGATTTACGTAGGTAAAAATACCCCTCTCCAGTAAAGAAAATGCACATTAATCACTTAGCACAACTACTGACATTTCTAAAACTTTTCTTAGCTTTTGAGGTCACTCTTTTCATCAGAACCAGGAATAATCATTTTTCTGGTCAACATTTTTCTTTGTTTTTGAGCCACATGCTGCTGTAATCAGGGGTTACTCCTGATTCTGCAGAAAATCAGGAATAACTCCTGGTGAGTGTAGGGAACTATATGAGCTGCCATATAGTAAACCTTGGTCAGCTGCATGGAAACAAGTGCCATGCCCACTGTACTGTAGCTCCAGACCCTTGGCCATTTTTAAAAAATAAATATATAATAAAGATTATAAATATATTATAATTATAAATATATAAATAAAAATATACTTATAAAGTTGCTCATGATTGAGTTCCCATCATACAATTTTTTTTTTTTGGTTTTTGGGCCACACCCGATAATGCTCAGGGGTTACTCCTGGCTATGTGCTCAGAAGTTGCTCCTGGCTTGGGGGACCATATGGGACACCGGGGGATCGAACCGCGGTCCGTCCAAGGTTAGTGCAGGCAAGGCAGGCACCTTACCTTTAGCGCCACCGCCCGGCCCCCATCATACAATTTATAACACTCATCACCTGTGCACATTTCCTGCCACCAATGTCCCCAGTTACACTCTTTGTCTCCCTCCTGCCTTCTACTCTCTCTCTCTCTCTCTCTCTCTCTCTCTCTCTCTCTCTCTCTCTCTCTCTCCTCTCTCTCCTCTCTCTCTCCCTTTCCTTTTTCCTATAAGGCAGTGTGGCTTCCTTGGCCAAATTTTTACAGCTTAAATATCTGTAGGTTGAAGTTTTTTCTTTCTACCACTCAGGCTTATAAATAAGGCATGATGTCCCCACCCATCCCCAAAAAAGAAGACTATAAGGGGAGAGAGATAGTACAGTATCTTATTTCTTCCCAAACTTGCTCCAAAATATTCACTGTTCTGTAAAAAATACTTAAAATTTTCAATGAGCTGTAGGAAGCCCAGGATGTTTTAGTAGCTAAAGGTACCTGCCCTTAAAGCCTGAGGCCCAGAGTCCAAACCAAATACTGCCCACATTCACTTAACATAGACTCTACAGCTCTGCTTCCAGGGACCTGTGGCACTAAAGTAGAGTATATGGTTTTTGGAATACTACAGTTCAGTGTGTCCAGGCACTACAAATGAGGGAGAATCACCTAAGGTGAGCTGTGCACAAGTACCACAACCAAAAATGTGTGACCCCTGTGATACTGCAAACAAATATAAATTAAAATCAAGTGTCTTGTGAAGGCAAGTCCTCCCAACAGCAACAAAGAGAAGGAAAATAAATTTAAATATTAAAATAAAGATTTGAGGAAGACTTGGATAACACCCAATGCTGCTGATACTAGTAGCTTACTCATGGCTCTTCACTCAAGAACTATTCCAAGCAATGCTCAAGAACTTATACGATGCTGGGGATCAAGCACTGGTTGACTTCATGGAATGCAAACACTCTACCCACTATCCTGTCACTCTGGCTCCTAAAATATTTCTTTGTCACTATACAACCTTCACCACTATAAAGCTCTTGTCAGTGAAAGCAGAACAAGTTGACTAAAGAATTCTTCTTGGACCTGACTAAGAGAAGACTACTATATCATAGGTTCAGTTTTCTGGGAAGCAGATTCTGGAAAAGATTTGCTTGCCAGAATATCATTAAAGAATGTTCTTGGGAGAAAACTGAATGAGCAAAGGAAAAAGACAACTAAAGCTGTCTCAGAGCTGCAGAACACTCTGGATTCCAGATGGACTTTTAGAATAGTCTGACTTAGGGTAATGACATTGTGTCAATTCTTATCTATTAGTCATGAATCTACTCTTGTAAGGCATCAAACTCCCACTTCCCATGATAGCTTGTGCTCCGTTCCCTGGTTAGTAAACATAAAAGTTGACATACATTTACAAAATGTTCTCACTTCTATGTGGGATATAGAGAAACAAGCAATGTCTGATTTTTGCAAATCTTTAGATTCTTTTGTTTTTTGGGGGGGAGCCACACCCAGTGACATTCAGGAGTTACTCCTAGCTATACTCTCAGAAATTGCTCCTGACTTGGGGGACCATACAAGAGGCTGGGCATAGAAACACAGTCTGTCCTGGGGCAGCACTCCTAATAAAAATGTGTATACATGCATTTTAAATATTTTAGAATGGACAGGAGTGATTCCTGAGTGCAGCAAGGTCTGGCCCCCCAAAGCAAAAATAAGCAAACAAAAATAGACAAATTAATAGAAACAGAAATATTACAAAAATTCATATACGCCTGCAATGTTTTTCTAAATACAGAACTTCATACATTACCCATTTCTGAAAAGAAAAGTATACAGAAATATTCTTGAGATATTTTCTTTAAAATTATGGGTCTTATATTTGCAAAATACTTTTCCTAAATATTAAATGCTAGGATAAAACAGAAATTAATACAATTTTTAGAAATAAATGTGAATAATATGAGTTATATTTTTATAATTAGTCATACATATGAAAGTCAATCCCTCCTCAAACTAAATTTAGGCATTTTATAATTTAAACTGATCTTGACTCTAAGGTTAATAGACTTTGGCACCTGGATGTTGTCATATCTATTAGGACATTATTTGTAACCAAGATGATAATTAATACAGTTGAGTAGAAGACTAAGACTTTGTTATGTACAGACTCAGACTGTATCCAATGTTTGTGACTTATTTTCCAGTAAAATGATAAAATGTAAAAATTGCCTTCAATAAAGAAATATTCATAAAAAAATATTCATGTTGATGCACTGAAATACTGGAAAATATTTATCTTCAAATTATCATGTAAAATAGAATACCATTGAGACTGAAGATACTATAGACTATTAGGTTCTATTAAATAATGCATACTATTATTTTAAGATTTAAAAGCTATTATAAATGATGAACATTTAACATAGTATAAAAGATACACATAGTACAATATGTGGAATATGAGGCAATATAAGTAAGGAGAGATAGTTGTGGGCTCTCAGTTTTTCTTATAGAGATGATATTATATTTAAGGTCAAATATTCAAATGTATTAAGGTACAAGGTTAAAAGGTTAAGCTGTTAAAATTTCTGTAAGAGTCCATGTGTTTATATTAATTTGTAATATACAATTTTAACATGTATTTTAATTAAATTAACATAATAAAATGTTTTTATTTTCTTATTGTATAAATCTAGCTTCAAATTTTCCCCACAGACATCTAACAGAAAATAATAGTACATTTTGATCAGGTCTATTGCTGGCTCAATACATTTACTATTATGGTTTAATACATTTAAAATGTTAAATGTATTCTTAAAGCCAAGACAGTTCCAAAGTTAAATGGCATATAATTTTGTATTCAAGCTTATTTTTGATGACAGAGTTTAGAGAAAATAAATATGGTAGATGAAATAGGAACAGATTCCAAAGAGGGAAGCAATGTGGCAAGAGAGTGCTTTCAGGAGAGTACGAGTGAGAGTACAGAGATGATATGGAGTTCTAGGTAGTTAAAGAAATTGGAAAGACAGAAATGTTTTGCAGGTGCATATAGAACTGTGTATCTAAATTATAAGCCAGGAACTGAACTTAATGGAAATATAGATTCTAAAAACAACTTTTGAGAATCACACTGTGAAAAGTCCCAATGTTTAAAAAAAAAATGGTGATTCGAATCTGGTACAACTCTTTAATGGAATATATCCATATTTCTTACCTAATAGGTAAAATATAGTTAACAAATATGTGAAGTTGAGAATTTAAATGAAATTGCTAGAATTGCTACAACTAGGTAATTCTTATTTGGGGGCAAGTATTTAAAGCCAGCATTTGGCCAATAGCAAGACTCACGAATTACAAATATCTTTTAAGAGCACTGCTAATAAAAATGTGTATACTTGCATATTAAATGTCTTAGTATAGATGAATGAAATCTTAAATACCTTCAAGCAAATAAAAATAACTATTAGCAACACATACAACACAAAGTCACAACTATCTTGTTTTCATCATTCTGAATAGGAGATTGGTAGAATTTAATTATTTATTTACATAGAAATCAGGCTAGAAAGCATTTTTAAACTTATTTATGATTTTAAATCTAAATGACTGGCTATAGCTTTTACATAGTCATAAATAAAGCTCTCTCTAATGCTAGGTATAATTAAATATAAAATTACACAATTATTCATTTTGTACATTTATACCTAATGTCTCAAGAGATTACATTATTGGTCATGAACTACTAAACCATATTTAATCTACATCTATTGAAATTGAGTTTTATGGACTTCTTAAAATTTAGATTAGCATTAAATTTTATACATTGACAATGGTAAGATTGACAAGTACTTATAGGATTTCAATAAATACACTCAGCTAAAATCAATAAATGTGGCATTTTTGCAAATGTAAAATTTAAATATTTTTAAAGTTTTTGTCACAGTCCTGATACCTTAATTTTCTGTATATATAATTGTATTTGTATTAAATTATTCTATTGGTTCCTATTAGATTTTTCTTTATTGCTTCTCTCTTTTCCCATGCCACTACATTTAGTTAGACAATCTAAATTAGTCAGAATAAAGTGATCTATTTAGTATATGCAAAGTCACAAAAATTTCAATGTAGAATTTTAGAATAAATAAAACTCAAATATAAAGTCATAAATGCAAATATTGGTTTGTGAAATCAGATAAAATATATTAAAGTCAAGAATTACACCACTTAACTGCTAGACTCAGCACTGCCTAAAAAAAGAACTGCAAATAATTAAAATACACATGAGTTACAATCAAAATATTCAAGAGAAAATTTAGTGACTTAAATGCCTTTAAAATATTCATTGAATATAATGGGGCTGGCGAGGTGGCACTAGAGGTAAGGTGTTTGCCTTGCAAGCGCTAGCCAAGGAAAGGACCACAGTTCGATCCCCCAGCTTCCCATATGGTCCCCCCCAAGTCAGGGACAATTTCTGAGTGCGTAGCCAGGAATAACTCCTGAGCATCAAATGGGTGTGGCCCGAAAAACCAAAAAAAATATTCGTTGCATTTAAAATAATCATTACAGCGCTATTTACAATAGCCAGACTCTGGAAACAACCAATGTACCCTTCAACGGATAAATGGCTAAAGTAACTGTGGTACATATCCACAACGGAATTGTATGCAGCCATCAAGATTGATGAGGTCATGAAATTTTCCTATACATGGATGTACAAGGAATCTATTGTGCTGAGTGAAAGATAGACACAGAATAGTCTCACTAATTTATGGATTTTAAGAAAAATTAAGGACATTATTGTAATAATGCCCAGAGACAATAGAGATGAGGTCCGGAAAGACTGGCTCACAATATGAAGCTCGCCACAAAGAGTAGTGGTGCAGTTAGGGAACTAACTACACTAACAGCTACATGACAGTCTTAATGAGTGAGAGAAGTACAATGTCTGTCTCAAATACAGGCAAGGGTTGGGAAGGAGGGGGGAGAGCATTGGTGGTGGGAATGTTGCACTGGTGAAGCGGGAGTCTTCTGTTTATGACTAAAAACCAACTATAGTCATGCTTGTATCATGGTGCTTAAATAAAGATTTTATATATCTATATAAAAGAGAAAGAAAGAAGAAGGAAAGAGACAGAAAAAAGAAAGAAGAAAGGAACAAAGAAAGAATGGAAAGTGTGAGAATAAAAATTTCCCTTTAGCATTCCATCTGATTATGATTTAAGAGAGTTCATTTGTTCTTAAGGAAGGAATTCCTTTTTGTTTAAGTGATTTCTTAGCAGTTAGGTTAATTATGCTTTTAGCTTCTGTTCCTGCTTGCTCATAGGAAATTGTATGATGGAAAATTACAACCCCTCCACATGCGCACAGAACAGGGTGTAGCCGCCTCATAGAGATAAGCAGACCCTCTTCACGGGTCTCCTAGGTATGTCGCAGCCCCATGTGTGTTCCCAGCGATAAGCAAATACCTCTTTCCCGCCATGGCCATAGCTGTCTGTAACCTCCTCCTACGCTTGTTAAGGTTTCTCTATATAAACCCTGTTGAAACCTTTGAGGGGGGTCAAACTCCCTCTGCTCATGCATGGAGTATGAGGTTTGGCCTCAGCATGCTGATGTGTGACTTCGTGCTCTAATAAACCCTCCTGCGATTGCATCAAGTCGGTCTCCGAGTCTCCTTGGGTGTCCTTGATTCCTAAGATTTGAGGAAGGGTCTCTCTTTGTGAGATCCTTCATTTGGGGGCTTGACCTGGATTGGCGCGACAACCCAGAGACCCCAGACCCACTTGGAGGTGAGCATCCGTGTTTTTTGTTTGCCCGGTTAGTCTCGTCTTGTTTGATCTCTGCTGGTGTGGTTTTGGATTCACTTTCTGGTTCGCGCAGAGCTGACTTTTTGTAACTGGTTTGCAACTACAGAAGCTGGTTATTGATGTTGCCTGTAAGTTAAGAACTACTCCGTAAGAATTTAAAGTTGTGCCTCTAAGTGATTCTTTGATTCCTCCCTTATTGCCTCCTTTGTCTGTCTGTCTCGACAATTCTAAGTCTGACTCAAAAATAACCCCCCTCAATTAATAGCCAGAGGGCGAGGTCTGGTATCAAAAACCTTGTGAAAGGATAAGGGGGTCTCAGCCAAGCCTCTCCAGATAAAGGCTTGTCCCCCGCAGAAGAAAAAACTGAGCACCGATTAAGAACATATTGGTTTAAGCAAAACACAAGCCCCTTATATCTGTTGGACACTTCCTTTTTGATCTACACTTTGCTTCTTAACAAATTCGGTTTCTGGATCTGATCTTGGTAGGTTATGACTTTGTTTTCCTATGTTTTATGTGTCATCCTGGAAACCTGTTGTAATTCTGTCATCTCTTTAGCTATTCGCCTATACTTTTGATTTTCTGGGACAAGCGATCGCAGTGTTGGGTTACGGACGCTCGATACTTTCGGGCTTGGTGGATAAGGACAGATGCGTCCAGGGGTCCACATTGTCCATCCACCCTGGGAGACATCCCGGGGGACAGGAGGGAGGACCAGGGATGCCTGGTGGACCCTCATTCGGAAAGCTGTGAGGAGATTCTTCTCCTCATCGGCTGAAGCCGCAGACAAAAGGGTCGGCCAGGGTCGGCCATCTGACTCACTTCGGTGCCTCTGGGCAACGCTTGAATGGCGCCTTTTCTGGTTTATTCTCCTTCTGATTATTGTATCTGTGTCAGTTTTTCTTGAGATCAGGTCCAAAATGGGACAGACTGTGACGACTCCCCTGACTTTGACTTTAACCCACTGGACTGATGTTAGGACTAGGGCCCGCAATTTGTCTGTTGAAATACGGAAAAGGCCTTGGCAGACTTTCTGCTCTTCTGAATGGCCCACCTTTGTGGTTGGCTGGCCCCGGGAAGGTGTTTTTAACCTGCCCCTTATTTCTGCAGTTAAGAAGATTGTTTTCCAGACTGAAGGAGGACACCCGGACCAAGTCCCCTACATCCTCGTCTGGCTGGACCTCGTCCTAAACCCACCACCATGGGTCAAGCCTTGGGTTCTCGAACCCCCTGAGGCAGCCCCCACAACAGTGGCGGTCGTCTCAGACCCAAAACCAGAGGCTACTACCTCTCCACGGCCCTCAGCTCCCCCACCTCTTTATCCTGAGATAGACAGCGACCCCCTTCTTGATCTCCCTCTCCCTCCCCCTTATGCTCAACCCCGGCTTCCTCCCCAGCAGGCCCAGCCAGCACCACCAGGAGAGCATTTCGACACGAGACAGTCCTCTGTTGCAGGTTCATCAGCACCAGGACCGGCAAGGGAAACTTGAAGCCGAAAAGGCCGTAGCACAGAAGCTGAAACTATCACCGTCCCCCTCCAGGCGATCAGCATCCCACCAGGGGAAGACCAGCTCCCTCCTCTACAATATTGGCCTTTTTCCTCAGCCGATCTCTATAATTGGAAAACTAACCATCCTTCCTTTTCAGACAATCCCTCAGCCCTCACGGGACTTCTAGAATCCCTAATGTTTTCTCACCAACCCACCTGGGATGACTGTCAGCAGCTCTTCCAAGTCCTCTTTACAAAAGAGGAAAGAGAGTGAATCCCTTTGGAAGTCTGAAAAAATGTCCCTGGTGCCTACGGGACACCAACTAACCTCCCCAATCTTATAGATGAAGGGTTTCCCCTGATCAGACCTGACTGGGACTTCAACACCGCAGAAGGTAGGGAGCGTCTCACCGTCTACCGCCGGGCTCTGATAGCGGGTCTCAGAGGGGCTGCAAGACAGCCCACCAATTTGGCTAAAGTAAGGGAGGTTATTCAGGGTCCTACTGAGCCGCCCTCGGTCTTTCTGGAGCATTTAATGGAGGCCTATAGAAGGTATACCCCTTTCGATCCGACTTCGCTAGGGCAGCAGGCAGCAGTAGCAATGGCTTTTATCAGGCAATCTGCCCCAGACATAAAACGAAAGTTACAGAGGCTAGACGGACTTCAGGATTACTCCCTACCTGATCTAGTGAAGGAGGCTGAGAAAGTGTTTCACAAGAGGGAGACAGAGGAAGAAAAGAGAGAAAGAGAGAGGAGAGAGGTAGAAGAAAGGGAGAATCGGCGAGACTGCTGACAGGAAAGAAACTTGACTAGAATATTGGCCGCAGTAATAGGAGACAGTAAAATTAACAGAGAGAGCAAAGGACAGGCAGGGTACCTGGGAGACTGGACAAAAAGACCCCCAAGGAAGCAAGGACCACCACTGGATAAGGATCAGTGTGCCTACTGCAAAGAAAAGGGACATTGGGCAAGAGAATGCCCCAAGAAACACTCAAGAGGACCTAAAGTTCTGGCTTTGGATGAGGACTAGGGGAGACGGGGCTCGGGCCCCCTCCCCAAGCCTAGGGTAACACTCTTAGTAGAGGGGACTCCTATTAATTTCCTAGTGGACACCGGTGCCAAGCACTCAGTACTCACCAGGCCCTTGGGCCAGCTAGGACAGAAAAGAACTATGGTGATAGGAGCTACCGGCAGTAAATTATACCCCTGGACAACTAGAAGAAAATTAGACATTGGAAGAGGCCAAGTGACCCGCTCCTTCCTGGTCATTCCCGAGTGCCCCGCACCCCTCTTAGGAAGAGACTTGTTAACCAAACTTAAGGCTCAGGTCCAGTTCACCCCTAGTGGGCCGGAAATTACTTGGGGAGAAACTCCTGTAACTTGTTTAACAGTCCAGTTGGAAGAAGAATATCGCCTCCACTAGCCTAAGCTCAGTCAAACAGTCGCCCCAGAATGGCTCGACAAATACCCTAAGGTATGGGCGGAACAGACTGGAGTAGGCATGGCAAAAAGAGTGCCTCCAGTAGTGGTGGAGCTCAAAGGGGGCGCTTCACCCATCTCAGTTAGGCAATACCCCATGAGCAGGGAAGCGAAGGAAGGAATTCGACCCCACATTAAGAAGCTTTTGCAGCAAGGCATCTTGGTGCCCTGCCAGTCTCCTTGGAATACCCCTCTCCTACCAGTACGAAAACCCAGCACCGGTGATTATCGCCCAGTGCAGGACTTGAGGGAAGTCATCTGGAGGGTCCAGGACTTACACCCTACTGTACCAAATCCTTACAACTTGCTCAGCTTCCTCCCTCCCACCAGATCGGGTGTGGTATACCATGCTAGACTTGAAAGATGCCTTCTTCTGTCTCCGGCTCCACCCTAACAGTCAATTGCTGTTTGCCTTTGAATGGAGAAACCCGGAAGGGAGACATACAGGCCAGCTGATGTGGACCAGACTGCCTCAGGGATTTAAAAACTCCCCAACGCTATTTGACGAGGCGCTCCACAGGGACTTGGCTACCTTCAGGGCTCAAAATCCTCAAGTCTCGCTCTTGCAGTACGATGATGACCTGTTCTTAGCTGCGGCCACTAAGGAGGCATGTGAGCAGGGAACTGGTAGGCTCCTCGAGGAACTGGGTGAGTTGGGATACCAGGTATCAGCAAAAAAAGCGCAGCTGTGTTGCACTGAAGTGACCTATCTAGGATATATACTGAAAGACGGAAAGAGGTGGCTAACGGAGGCAAGAAAAAGGACAGTGGTCACTATCCCAGTGCCTACAACTCCGAAACAGGTACGAGAATTCCTGGGGACAGCAGGTTTCTGTAGGCTCTGGATACCTGGTTTCGGGAGCCTGGCCGCCCCCCTGTACCCACTCACTCGAGATCAAGCCGCTTTTGTCTGGACCCCAGAGCACCAGAGAGCTTTTGAAGGGATAAAAACTGCCCTGCTCATGGCCCCGGCCCTAGCTCTCCCGGACTTGACAAAACCATTCACTTTATATGTAGATGAACGAGCGGGTGTGGCTCGGGGAGTATTGACGCAAACCCTAGGGCCATGGAAAAGACCCGTAGCCTACCTCTCAAAGAAATTGGACCCTGTGGCGAGCAGATGGCCATTGTGCCTGAAGGCTATAGCTACAGTTGCTCTCCTGGTGAAAGATGCCAACAAGCTCACTTTGGGACAAAATGTAACTATAATCGCCCCTCATGCCTTGGAAAGCATCATCAGGCAGCCCCCCGATCGATGGATGACCAACACCCGGATGACGCATTACCAGAGCCTCCTGTTAAACGACCACATCGCCTTCGCTCCTCCCGCCACTCTCAACCCGGCAACCCTTCTCCCCGAAACTAATGAATCTTCCCCAGTACACTCCTGTGTCGACCTGCTGGCCGAAGAAATCGGAATTCAAAAGGACCTGTCAGACTTGCCCTGGCCAGGAACACCGAGTTGGTACACAAAAGGTAGCTGTTTTATGGTTAATGGAAAGAGAAGGGCCGGAGCGGCTGTGGTAGACAGGAAAAAAGTAATCTGGGCCAGCAGTCTGCCAGAGGGAACTTCGGCACAGAAGGCGGAGCTCCAAGCCTTAACAAAGGCTCTCGAGCTAGCAGAGGGAAAAGCCATAAACATCTGCACTGACAGTAGGTACACGTTCACCACTGCCCACTTTCATGGGGCTATCTATAAACAAAGGGGGCTCCTGATGTCTGCTGGTAAAGAAGTTAAGAATAAAGAAGAAATTCTCACTCTCTTAGAAGCTGTACATTTGCCCAAAAAGGTGGCTATTATCCACTGTCCCGGGCATAAAAAAGGAAAAGACTCAGTAGCAGTGGGAAACAGAATGGCTGACCAGACCGCAAAGTTGGCGGCACAAGGGGCAGTCTCCCTTGCTCTGAACGTACCACAAGGAGAAAAAGAAGAAGGCCCCTCAGTGAATGACACCCCTGACTTAAAGTACGCTTCAGAGGATGACACCCCTGACTTAAAGTACGCTTCAGAGGATGACACCCCTGGCTAAAAGTACACTTCAGAGGATTGGAATGAAATCAAAAGCTTAACGGAAAAAGGAATTACTAATAGCCTATGCCACCATGGAACTGTCATCACCAAGGAAGGGAAAATAATCTTACCCCATCAAGAGGGAGAGGTCTACGTAAGAGCTATCCACCGTATGACTCATTTAGGGGCAAGAAAACTGTGCGACTTAATTAAAACCTCAAGCTATCACCTCAAATTACAGTCTATAACTGAACAAATAACCAAGTCCTGCAGAGCTTGCACCCTAACAAATGCTAGCCACTCATCTTTTGAACCAGGGAAGCGACTACGGGGAGACAGACCTGGAGTCTATTGGGAGGTAGATTTCACAGAAGTCGTTCCTGGCAGATATGGTAACAAATACCTCTTAGTTTTCATAGATACTTTTTCAGGCTGGGTTGAAGCCTTTCCTACTAAGAGTGAAACCGCCCAAATACTGACGAAGAAAATCTTAGAAGAAATCCTGCCCCGGTTCAGAATTCCAAAGGTAATCGGTTCAGACAACGGGCCTGCATTCATCGCCAAGGTAAGTCAGGGATTGGCCAAGCAATTGGGGACTGATTGGAAATTACATTGTGCATATAGACCCCAAAGCTCAGGACAGGTAGAAAGAATGAATAGAACTTTAAAAGAGACCCTCACGAAATTGGCTGTTGAGACCAGCGGGAAAGACTGGGTGACCCTCCTTCCCTTTGCGCTCCTCAGGGTTCGAAACACCCCGGGGCGTTTTGGACTTTCCCCTTTTGAAATCCTCTATGGGGAACCGCCCCCTTTAGCCGGGCCAGGCGGAGTATTGGACCCCGCCCTGGATCCTCATTCACCTTCTGCTCTGTTTATTCACCTCAAGGCTCTGGAAGCTGTCCCCACCCAGATCTGGATCCGGATCAAAGAGGCCTATGCACCTGGAACTCCCGTAATACCCCATGGGATTCAAATAGGCGATCTAATTTTGGTCAGGAGACATCGGGCGAGTAACCTCGAACCCAGGTGGAAGGGACCCTATCTGATACTGTTGATCACCCCGACGGCTGTCAAGGTGGATGGAATTGCAGCCTGGATTCACGCTTCTCACGTGAAGAAAATCCCCGTTGAACAGAGTGATGAGTGGAGAGTGGAAAAGACCGATAACCCTCTTAAGCTTCGCTTGCACCACCTTACTCGCCCGGAGCAGTAATCCACACGCTCCTATGACTCTGACTTGGGAAGTTTTATCTCAGACCTCAGAAGTTATTTGGAGTACTTCGGAGGTGAGGCCCCCGTTCACTTGGTGGCCCCCCTTGCTCCCGGACGTTTGTGCTTTAATCGCAGGAGTAGAGGCCTGGGATATCCCTGACGAGTCACCTGAGACAGTCCCTCACGGTAAAGTGGTCTATCAGAAGCGAGCCTTAATACAAGGAGTGAGCTTGCAAGGACAACATGTAGCAGACCTACCGGGTTGTAGTAGCCTGGCTAAACAGAGGAAGCTAGGTCAAGGACCCTTTTATGTGTGTCCCAGAAAAAAAAAACAAAAGAAAGGCTGTGGAGGAATAGAAAGCTTCGTCTGTAAAGCATGGGGGTGCGAAACTACTGGCACCATCTATTGGAAACCCACCTCCAGTTGGGACCTCATTAGGGTGTCTAAAAGTAGCAAAGGCTTTAACGCCCTAAACATCACGTTTACAGAACCAGGAAAACGGGAGAAGGAAGGGTGGTTGAAAGGAAAGCAGTGGGGCCTCCGATACTATGTGGGTGGAAGGGACCCTGGGTTCTCGTTCTGGCTCAGGTTAAAGGTGCAAAGCCCTCCCACCAGGTCAGTCGGACCAAACTCCTTTCTGGCCGGCTCCCAACTGTTATGGCCCAGAACTGTTATGGCCTAGACCTAACTTAAGGAGAAATTCCACTCCACCCCCCCCAACCGAAGGTGTAACTTTAGCCAATGGAGTGGCACCTATAGCTCCCCCAAGAATGCAGGAACGTCTTTTAGGCCTAATTGAGGGAGCCTTCCTGGTACTCAACCGAACCAACCCAACCATCACTTAATCGTGCTGGCTGTGCTATGCTGCGTCCCCCCTTATTATGAGGGAATTGCTCAGAATAGAACTTACAATACAACCCGAAGACCCTCCAAGTGCCCTTGGAGAGAAAACAAAAAGCTGACTCTAGAGGCCGTCTCAGGGAAGGGTCTGTGTCTGGGCCGGGTCCCCCTTAGCAAACAACACCTCTGTAACCACACTCTCAGACCCAAGTCCAACAGTGAGGGCCAGTATCTTGTCCCTCCGCCAGACACTGTGTGGGCTTGCAACACTGGGCTTACTCCCTGCATATCCACCGCTGTTTTTAACGCATCTGCAGATTTTTGTGTTTTGGTCCAGTTAGTTCCCCAGCTTTTGTACCATGACAGTGATTCTTTTTTTTAATGAGTTTGAAGGAAAATACCGCCGGAAGAGAGAGCCAGTAACTATTACTCTGGCAGTCCTTCTAGGGTTAGGAGTAGCAACCGGAACCACTGCCCTCATACAGATACCCCATTATTATGATGAGCTACGAGCTGCCATGGACACAGATTTGGGCATAATAGAACAATCCATTACCAAACTCAAAGAGTCTCTCACCTCCTTGTCAGAAGTAGTCCTACAAAACAGGAGAGGATTAGACATTTTGTTCTTAAAAGAAGGAGGGTTATGTGCTGCTCTAAAAGAAGAATGTTGTTTTTATGCCGACCATTCCTGGGTAGTAAAAGACTCTATGGCAAAGCTAAGAGAAAGGTTAGACATGCGCCAGAAAGAAAGAGACTCTCGTCAAGGGTGGTTCAAAGGATGGTTTAATCGGTCCCCTTGGTTAACTACCTTAATTTCTACCCTAGCTGGTCCCTTAGTAATCCTGTTCCTTCTACTTACTTTTGGTCCTTGCATCTTAAATAGGTTGGTTGCCTTTGTAAAAGATAGAATAAACACAATCCAGGTGATGATTCTTAAACAACAGTATCAGAACTTACAAATGGAAGAAGGGTCGCTCTAAGATTAGAGCTATTTACAAAAAAAAAAAAAAGTGGGGAATGTGAGAATAAAAATTTCCTTTTAGCATTCCATCTGATTATGATTTAAGAGAGTTCATTTGTTCTTAAGGAAGGAATTCCTTTTTGTTTAAGTGATTTCTTAGCAGTTAGGTTAATTATGCTTTAAGCTTCTGTTCCTGCTTGCTCATAGGAAATTGTATGATGGAAAATTACAACCCCTCCACATGCGCACAGAACAGGTCGTAGCCGCCTCATAGAGATAAGCAGACCCTCTTCACGGGTCTCCTAGGTATGTCGCAGCCCCATGTGTGTTCCCAGCGATAAGCAAATACCTCTTTCCCGCCATGGCCATAGCTGTCTGTAACCTCCTCCTAAGCTTGTTAAGGTTTCTCTATATAAACCCTGTTGAAACCTTTGAGGGGGGTCAAACCCCCTCTGCTCATGCATGGAGTATGAGGTTTGGCCTCAGCATGCTGATGTGTGACTTCGTGCTCTAATAAACCCTCCTGCAATTGCATCAAGTCAGTCTCCAAGTCTCCTTGGGTGTCCGCGATTCCTAAGGTTTGAGGAAGGGTTTCTCTTTGTGAGTTCCTTCAAAAGAAGAAAGAAAAAAGAAAGAAAGAAGAAAAAAAGAAGAATGAAGGAACAACCTAATATTTTACTGCAAACAAAATTTTATACCTTAATTTCTTCCAAGGTAGCATTGATATTTATTAGATTATTCTTTTAAAAATTACTATCAAAGATCATGTACATAACATACAAAAGTGATATTTAGGAAGTCTTTAGCAATTAGACGTTAGGAGATCAGAGAGATAGTAAAGGGGTTTAGGCACTTGTCTTTGCATACAACAGACAAGAATCACATTAGATGCCAGCACCATATGGTCAACTCAGCCTAATAAACCTTGAGCAGAACCATATCCTCAGACTCTAGCATTGAACTGGCACATCACCAGTTGAGACCCACTCTATCTACTCAAAACACGAAAATAATTGACTTTGGTTGCATGCTCAATTTTCTAAACTTTATTTTAATAATCTATTCTCACTTCACCAATGGACTTATTATGACATGATTATTCACTTTCTAGCATTTGCGAAACAAATATGTATTAAGGCTTTATACATCAAGAAAATAACACGACTTAAAATTACATGTGATTTAAAAATATAAATTCTTCTGATTTGTAATCTGCTGCAAGCGGCTTCTGTCTTGCAGCGCAAGTGCAATTTTGGTGAATCCACTTCAGGGAGAGTGGGTTCCTGTGCCAGCGTACAGAGAAATATGAAAAGAATGAAACCACACCCAGAGAATGTGGGGTCAACACGTTTCTGGCAGGAGTGCGACAAGTTTATTTTCCAAACAGGGGTTTTATAGGAGTAAGCCAGTCACAGGTGAAGAATAATTATAATCACAAAGCAAAATACAACAGTAACAATACCTAAACTATGGGTGTGACTGTAAAAATTCTAAATTACAAAGAGAGAAGGTTACAACTCAAGGCAACTCTTTGCAAGCTTACTTTAAATGCAAAATCAGGATTAGGAGGAAGTAGGAAATATCTATAAACTTGATCTTCCTGGGCTGGACTCTATTGTTTTAGAGGTCAAGTAAAGGAAAGAGCCAATTCCCCCAAAATGTGTTTAGGTGTGGTTCCCCTTTTCTAAGGAGTCAATAGCCCAGGGGTCTGCTCTCTGGCTTCACCCTTGATCACCAGAAACTGCAGCTGCAAGGAAATATTTGAAAAAGAGAAAAAACATTGTCTTTGCTTTAGGGTTAAATATTATCCAGAAAAGGGGTTCTCTTAGTAATCTTTGGTGCTGGAATGTCTGAGCCAAATTATTTGATAGAGGTCACAGTTTTTCCTGAAATTTACAAAGGAGAGAAGCCAAATAATGACCGAAAATGTAATGCCAAGCATCTCTTCAGAAATCCGTCAACCATCCACTCAGGGGAAAAAGGCGTCCACAGCGGGCCTTTTGAGGAACCCCGTGGGAGTAATTTCAGTTCTCCCCACCAGGAAAATCTGAGGATACACCTGGTGGGCTGAGTTCCCCTAAAAGTTTATATATGTGTGGCAGTAATCAAAAAGAATTCTTTGATTTATAAACTCATAGATAGCAGTCTAGTGGATGACATGTGAATGCTACTACATAATAGAAGGGGTCAAGAAAAATCACTGAGATTTTCACACACACCTAAAAAAATAAGCTATATGAAGTTCAAAGAAAATTACCAAGGCACTTGATTCTCACTCTTGAAGCTTGACACTTAATCAAAAAAATTCTTCTTACAAATACAAAGTGTTGTCTAATAAGTGTTTAATAAGTGATTTATGCAATCAGTTCGAATTCAATGAGATAGAGCTATATTTTGTATCTAAAAGATATCAATTTTGATATGAAAGTAGCAACTTTAACCTTTTTTATGCTTAACTCATAAAAAATATCCTGCAATTTTCTGTAGCAAGAATAAATAATATCTTCTAATAGTAAGCTCAAGGTTCTTTCTATCTCAATATTTTATTACTTGGTTGGATGCTTCCACATGAAATCATAAGGTATTGGCTATCATTAGTTTAATATCCTAGCTTGAAGCCTTCTAGTGAACTCAAGAGAAAAGAAATTACAAGAAATTTCAGAGACAGAAGCTATTAGGTGAAAAGTATATTAGCTAACAAGTCTCTTGTGGTTAAAAAATAAATAGTACAGTGAAATTTATGAGGTACATTTTTTCAGAATTCTTTTTTTGTTTTAATTCAAGTTAAAAAGAAAATAGTCCTTTATTCTTGTCACTCTCAACTTCCAAATGGACCCTCTATGTATAGACCCGAAGTGACAACTATGTGTATTTTCCCCCAACTTCTATATCAGATATTTTCTTAGGTCCAAACTCAAAATTAGAGAACAAGAATGTTATCTGTACAGACATTTTGTTATACAATATTTTATATTGTATAAAAGTATAACATGGATAGAGAAACATTTAGCAAATCTATTTGAAATTTGTTTAATATTACATTCTAATAATCGAAACAAAGAGTCTATAGAATTTGATAATTGTTTGAATCTATGATGTCATAGAGCTGAAAAGCAAGTAGAAAGAGAAAGGATAATTTTTCTATACAGAAAGTATCGCCAAGTGCAAAGACACAAAGATAGAAGAAGTCCTAATAATGTATTAGAAACACAAAGGGTTTCAGTGGTATCAGGTCAATGACTAAAATTTAGAGGGATTGATATGAAATATGAATACTTAAAGGTGAGAACACAAAGACTTTCATTGAAGAATAGAGATGATTTTATGTAAAATGAAAGTTATCAAAATTGTTTATTATCACCGGAGAAATAGTAGGGTGGAATTTTATTTTAGAATGCAAAGAAAGAAAAATATATTATTTCATCTATCCAAACAATGTAACAGTGAGATATGAGATAATAGTCGCATATAGGGAACTAACTAGTTATCATTCAGTAACTACAATTAGTGGAATGTTACAATAAAAATATGAAAGTCCCATAAAGATAAAATGTAATTAAACTAGTAGATAGATCACATGTATCACTTGTGAGATCTCTAGTTTAATCCTCATTGCACAAAAAATATGATAATAATTGAAAGGAAATTTTTTATGCTTTCAATATATATGTTTCATATGAATATAGATATAGGATCAGTGAATAATTTAGATAAGGATAAGATACCTCAGAAATATTTTTGAGGATTACAATTTGAAAAACTAAGTGGATGATCATGCTATTTACTAAGGACTCTTTTGTAGTCCTTTTTACATTGTTTTTGTTGTTTTATTTTGTTTTAATGCCACACCCCATGGTGCTCAGGGCTTACTACTGGCTCTCCATTTAGGGACACTCATGGATAGAATCAGTGAACATTGGGATTGCAGGGTATTAAATCCATGCCATCTGTATCCTAGGTAATGCCCTACCTGCTATACTGTCTCCTGCCCCTGGAAGTACTTTCTACATACAGGGGTTGATTTTGTTTGCCAGAAGTCTAGTGTCATGGATTAAGTGTCAAGTTTCAAGAGTGAGAATCAAGTGCCTTGGTAATTTTCTTTGAACTTCATATAGCTTATTTTTTTAGTTGT
Source organism: Suncus etruscus (assembly GCF_024139225.1). Lineage (NCBI taxonomy): Eukaryota > Metazoa > Chordata > Mammalia > Eulipotyphla > Soricidae > Suncus > Suncus etruscus. The sequence goes on from NC_064852.1 coordinate 133,618,752, forward strand.
ATGTGAAACTCTCAGTGATTTTTCTTTGGGGTCCATTATGTAGTAATATTCACATGTCATCCACTAGTACTGCTATCTATAACTTTACAAAATTTTGCCAAGTGGTTCCTGCTCATAAGTGTAATCTATTCATAGCTTATAGTTTCTGACTTCCCATTGGAGTTATTTTTTATTGTATAGCATTGAATTGCACTGTAGTGGACTATTTTCTTTTGTATTGCATTGTATTGTATTCTATTGTGTTGTATTGTATTATATAGTGTTGTGTTGTATTGTCTAGTATTATATTGCATTGCATTTATGGTGGTGCAATCAGATGCTTGTACAACTACCGGGCTTTGCCCCTGGATTAATTTGTGCATTTTAGTAATAACATCCTGTTTGAAGTTCACTTTCCTGTAGTAGCTTCTTTTCCTTAGAAAACACTGTTGTCTATCTCCAATCTGTCTGAATAGTGTCCTTCAATCCTTGCTGTAGCTTCTTTATTCTTCTAGGCTTCAGACTGGTTGCTTCAATGATTTGTTCAGGTTTTGGCATAGGAAATTGCTGGGGAAAATATACAAAAAAATTTCAGCATAGGTTTCCCCTAGTCAACCATTTGGTCAAGTTTCTGGGAAAAAAAATCTTGCAATATATTAGCAGCAAGGTTTTATTTTAATCTATAATAATAAATGATGTGTCCTTTTCTAAAAACAAATACCTTACTATACTAAGTTGTGAATTAATAGCACTTTTCATAGCAATAATAAAATATTTTTCAATTGTAGTTCTAGTGTGATTCTAGGACACCAAAAGTTGCATTACTGACAGCAAAATCAGCAGGGGTGTCAGACAAATGTGCTGTAGCTGGGTAAGGAATAAATGTCTCTAGAAATGATGTACATTTAATGAGTGAGTAGTTTTAGAACAAATGCATGCATAACTTACCTTCTACATATGAACAACTATGAAATTTGGCATCAGAGATTATTAAAGAGAGTAGTACTAAGGAACTGGGCACTGTATATATGTAGAAAGGTTATTGATGACAATAATTAAAGTTATTTTAGCGAAGAATCATACTTTTGGTGTCTAAGCTATAATACCTCAAATGTGCTTTTTTTTCTTTTTCTTTTCTTCTTTTTTGGGGAGGGGGAACACCCGGAGGTGCTCAGAGGTTACTCCTGGCTCTGTGCTCAGAAATCTCCTGGCAGGCTTGAGGGACCATATGGGATGCCAACGATAAACCAGGGTCTGTACCTGATCAGCAGCATGTAAGGCAAAAGCCCTATAGCTAGCTATGCTATCACTCAGGCCCCTCAATGTGTGTTTTCTTTTACTCTAATTACTCTATCATTTTGAATGTAAACCAGTACATTCTATCTTAGGAATTCTGCTTTAAAATATTACATGTATATGAATACATAAATATAAAGTTGCACACACATATAAATACAAGTATACATATATAGTATTTGTAATAGCTTTCATGGGTAAATACATCATAATTATATAAAGCATCATTAAGTTCACTAAAAACTCATGGAAATAATTTCTTTTATATTTTTTTTGGTTTTTCGGGCCACACACGTTTGATGCTCAGGGGTTACTCCTAGCTAAGTGCTCAGAAATTGCCCCTGGTTTGGGGTGACGATATGGGACGCCGGGGGATCGAACCGAGGTACTTCCTTGGCTAGTGCTTGCAAGGCAGACACCTTACCTCTAGCGCCACCTTGCCAGCCCCCCCTTTTTTATTTATTTTATTTATTTTTTTTTGGAAATAATTCCTTACACAGATATTTTAATATTAAGTTACTGGGGCTGGGTAGATAATACATTTGGTAAAGCATTTGCTTTGCTTGAAAACAACTCCAGTTTGATCTCCAGCACTATATATGATCCTTGAGCATAGCCAGACAAATAGCCCTAAGCACAGTCTGTATAGTCCAAATCTTCCTGAAAACATATATGTATATATTAAAAAATAAGATGAATATTTCAGATGAATAAGAAAAGTAATTTTCAAAAGTCACTGTTACGATCAAAAGAAAAATTTAATTTCTAAAAATAAAATATTCAGATCATAAGCAATATGTAAAAACCTAAAACATCAAAGACATTAAAATGGAAGAAATGGGAAATTTTGACAAATTTAAAACAAGACTGAAAAGTAAATGTAAATTTGCATTTTCAGAAAAATAAAACAAAAAATTGAAAGATGAATAAAACAAATTGATAGCTATTTCTTATAGGTACAAGTTAATTTATTAATTTATACATTTATATGCTTCTATATTTATATATCTTCAGTACTTATTTTATAATAGTTTCTTAAAGTTTAGTACTGATGTTATAAGAAGTAATTATGTACAATGAATCATTTTTTCTTTAGCTTCTCAAACTGTGATGTTTGGTTATTTATTTGTTTTTTTCTTAAATAGATCAATATTACAATAAACTTTCTCCTTATTTTTTGCTGTAACATACAAACTCTAATAGCTTGTATCTTCATTCAAGTTCATTTTGTGATATCCTTTCATTTCTTTCTTAATTTAATATTTATTTAATAATATATTGTTCAGTTTCCAACTGTTGGACCCTTTCCCCAGATCGTTTTTATGGCCAATTGTTGCCTTCATAGCATTTATATCAAAGAAGATATCCTATACTATTTTTATCTTTATTTATAGATCCTTTGATTATATTCAAGCATGTGGTATACCCTCAAGATTGTTACCTGTGCAGTGGAAAAAATGTGTACTCAGTATTCTTGATTAGGATGTCTTCTGCATGTTTACTAATCCCAGTATTTTTCAATACCTCATTCAAAGCTCTACTTTTCTCTCTAATGATGTTATTTTGTAGTTGATTAGTTCAGAAGATGAAGTTGTTAATGCTTCTTATTATCATTGTTTTAAAACTGATATATCTCTTTAGTTCTATTAGTAACTTTTATAAATTCTATTTCTTCTTCATTTAGTGCATACATATTGATATGGTTAAGTCTTAATTTATTGATCCCTTAACCAGTATGTAATATCCATCCTTATCACTTAGTACTTTCCTTAATGAGCACTCTATCTAGTCTTACACAAGAACAGCCATTACTGGCTTTCTTTTAAACTAGCATTAGCTTGTATGATTGTTTTCCCAACCTTTCACTCTTCGCTGCTGTTTATCAAGGGTAAAAATGCATGCCTCTTTTAAGCAACTGAATGTGGATTTTGTTTCCTATTCAATCCATCCACTTTCTACCTTTTGAAGGATGAGTTCTGTTCATTGATATCTAGATAAACTATTGAAATGAATATAAAGAGTTTGGTCATTTTTGCTACTGGGCATTTGTTTTATCTTCCTTTAATAATTTTTTTTAGTAATCTCCTTGCAGAGGACTGTGATCTATGAAATTTTCTGTGCATTCATATTTGAGAACTTGTTTGGATGTGCTCCCACAGCTACTCCTATTACCTTGACAGAAAGGTCTGGGTAAGACCAAGTTCTTCAACTGATCACAGAACTTCTGGAGCCAAGTTCAGAGAGCCATAGGGGAGGAAAGGGACAACCACCTTGCCATGCTAGCCGGATCAGCTACATCAACCTTTAGATCAATTGAGTGACACATACCACAATCAGTTCACTTTCATATCCCTGTGTGCTCTATGTTGACCATGCCTGAGTCCCCAAATACACTGCCTATGTCTCTGTCAGAAACTGAATCTGAGAATTCTTTCATCTCAACAAAAATAAACCAACATAGAAATGCAGCTAATAGGAGCCGGAACGATGGCGCAGCAGTAGGGTGTTTGCCTTGCACGCAGCTGACCCAGGACGGACTGCAGTTCGAATCTTCCACCCCCAGCCCCCACCCCTGGTGGGGTCCTCCAAGCCAGGAGCTATTTCTGAGAGCATAGACAGGAGTAACCCCTGAGCGTCACTAAACGTGGCCCAAAATTAAAAATAATATAAAAAAAGAAAAGAAATGCAGCTATTAAAATACAAAGCCAGTTAAAGAACTATGGGACTGAAAAACAAACACGATTTCTGGAACTATTTTATTTTATTTATATTTTAGTATGACATTTGTAATATTGTAATAGTTAATACCCCTATCACTTCATTAAGTGCCATTTCTTTTTTGTTTTGACAACATTTGAGATAAACTCTTAGTATATTTCAATTAAATTATATTGCTAGCTATAGTTACCAAGCTGTTTATTAGAGTAATAAAGATTTTTGTTTTTTGTGAATTTTTTTTTGTTTTTGTTTTTTCGGGCCACACCCGTTTGATGCTCAGGGGTGACTCCTGGCTAAGCACTCAGAAATTTCCCCTGGCTTGGGGGGACCATATGGGATGCCAGGGATCGAACCGCAGTCTGATCTTTCCTTGGCTAGCGCTTGCAAGGCAGAAACCTTACCTCTAGCGCCACCTCGCCGGCCCAAAATGATTACTATTTTTTTTGGAGGGGGGCACACCCAGCGGTGCTCAGGGGTTACTCCTGGCTGTCTGTTCAGAAATAGCTCCTGGCAGGCACGGGGGACCATATGGGACACCGGGATTTGAACCAACCACCTTTGGTCCTGGATAGGCTGCTTGCAAGGCAAACACCGCTGTGCTATCTCTCCGGGCCCCAAGATTTTTGTTTTTTGTTGAAAGCTTTTACCAACATCTTTGAGCAACATCTCTTGCCTATGTAGCCAATATTCATAATATTCACATTCTGTTTTTATGTATTTGATTCATCTATGAGTGATATGTAATTAACACCATATGCAATTTTCAACATCTATTTTATATATTTATCTTACTACAATGCCCTTAAGTTCCATTCATATTCTTGCAAATTGCATTATTTCTCTCTGTTTTATGATAAAGAAATATTCCATCTGTGTATTTGTGTAACATCTATATTCAATCATCTATTGATGTGTACTTAGGCTGTTTCTATATCTATCTATCATGCATAATGTAGCAATAAAATTAGAGCATGGTTATCTCTTTGAAATATCAAAAATTTTGAAACTATTAATACTTTGTATTAAATAATTAATGATCTAAACTTTAATTTTAACTAACTAATACTCTAAGAATTAACAGTACTTACTTTAAGACTTAGATATAATGGTCTGAATTAAAAATAAAATACATGAAATAAAATGTGCTTTGGAGTTAGTTAAATTTATCCCCCTATAAATTCACTATATTAAGAACAAAAGTGAAGCGATGATGAATTGTTGACTGACATGAATAGAAAGATATAAAACTAAGTATATGTCATTTTTGTACCACAAAATTATTCATAGAATAAAAATTTTTATAGAGTAAAATAAAAATTCACGGAATAAAAAATTTTCTTAACCTGTGTCAATTTCTTAAGAATAGACATTTAGGAATTTAATACATGTTCTATAACATACATTTAAAATGTATGTAATATATTTTGAGATGATTCTATAGTATGTACACAAAATAAATACTCAACTTATATAGTGAGAGAATATTTCACCTATATTTTATTTACAATTAGTACAGTTTTTTTTTCACATACATAATGGGAACAAATGAATGATTTTAAACAAAAATACTAAGTAAAGTTAAAATGTTTTGGGGTATTTTGTTTTTGTTTTTTGTTTTGTTTTGTTTTGTTTTATGGGCCACACCTGGTGGTATTCAGGGGTTATTCCTACCTCTGTGCTCAGAAAACACTCCTGGCAGACTCAAGGGACCATATGGAATGCTGAGGAATCAAACCAGGGTTAGTCCTGGGTCTGACCTGGTTTGGCAGCATGCAAAGCAAACGCCCTACCACTGTGCTATCACTAGGCCCCTCAAATGTTTAATTTCATCTCTTAGTTATTTCTAGATCTTGGCTACTATAAATAATGCTGCATTGATATTTTGGGCTCAAATTTTTTTTAAATTAGTGTTTTACTTTTCTTTAAACAGAAAAACTGTCCTCTATAAAATTTTATCATTTGAATACTCTCTTTATTGCTTGCAATAATAGTTGTACCTATTTACATAATCACCAACAACAGTCTGCATTCCTTTCTCTCTAAATTTTGTCCACACTTTTTATTTTTTGTTACATTGTCAGCAATATTACAGATGTGAATTTCCCAAATAGCAAGAGATTATGAACATCCTTTCTTTGTCTTTGGAGATGTGTATCTTCAGATTTTTGTTGTCAATTATTATTTGCTCATTTTTTTGTTTTTGTTTTTGGGCCACACAGTCAAAGATGCTCTGAGTTAACTTTTGGTTCTACACCTAGGAATAACTTCTGTTAGGATTAGAGCACAATGAAATGCATGGGAATAAAAGTTATGTCATCTGTGTTCAAAGCAAGTTCTCTACCCAACATACCCAATGCTCTATCTTGCCCTTGATGCATTTTCCTAATGGAAATGTTTCGGTTTTCTTTGTTGTTTTCTATTATTTTATATATTTTAAATATTATCTTCAACCTAAAATTTGTTAATAACTTCTTTAATTTTGTAGAATTTTTTAAATTTTGGTGATAGTTCATCTTATTTTAATTTACTCAGTTAAATGTTTTTTAGGGAAAAACAAACAATGCTACTTAGAATTTTTTACAAATGCAATTATATTGAGTACAAAAGAATAGCCATTTCAGACTGTAAAGATCTCTTGAGCATTTTAATTTATGTTAACTAGACCTTAATATGACAATAATTGAGAACAAATCTTTATGTAACTTGGCCAGGTTTTTTGTACCCTAAGATATAGTATGAAACATGTCAGATGGAAGAAATACTGGATTACATTAAGAACTATGTGTTAAAGGCAAGATAGGCAACTTATTTTTTAGTTTCATGCACAAAAATGAAAATTGGAATAATCTCCCTTACAGCTTGGAGATATTTAAATTCTTACCAGCATTTCTATAAAAGAAAAAAAAAATCTGAATTCAACTAATTTGGGCTGGCCAAAAAAACTACTTGTTAATATTGTGATTTTTCCAGGCTTTGTCAAGGAAAGGCAGACTCCCCTAAGAAAATGGATATTATGGACTATTTGCACTAGAGTTGCAGCTCTCAGGGAATGAGCACATTTTTTCCTTTGATATAAATACATAATAAAAAATTATCTTGTGACTTTCTTCTCCTTTTAGTATATGTGCTGCCGAAGCGAGCAAGACTTTCTTCTCCTTTTAAATCTACAAATAAAGTCAAGTAATGGTGTTTTTAAGTATCTTGTAGTATTATGAATTTACCAAACATATTTTTTAAATATCTTTATTTAAGGATCATGATTACAAACATGGTTGTCCTTGGGTTTCAATTATAAAAAAAGAGAACCCCCCCATCACCAGTGCAACCTTGTTCACTTTAAAAACTTAGTTATGTTAGAGCTGATTGATTTAAAATAATTTTCTTTGATGAAACCATCATAAAATTTCTCTTCATAGCCAATTACTTATTAGAACAAACAAATATTTATTTCCTCAAATATTTTCATCACACCACATCAAATTTAATGAATATAGTAGGAATTTAAAAGCTAAAGTAAGGAAAATTCAACTTAATTCTGCTGATTAAATATGTAACTCATTTAATTAGTATTATTTATCACATACCAACTGAAATTTTATTCAAAATAAAGCACAAAATCTTTATCTTTTTGTTTTATGTTTGGGCTACACCATGCCATCCTCAGGGCTTAATCTTAATCTAGTGCAAGGATCTCTTTTAGCTGGGTTCAAGAAACATATGGGTTACAGGAATTGAACTCGAAAAGCTGTGTGCAATACAAAATATTTTACCAGCTTTATAGCCTCTCTGCATTCTACATTTTTGCATGTGAGTTTAAATGTTATTGGATATATGTCTCAGAAAAAATATGTTGGTGATTTTTTGTATATTTATGAGCACAATGATGTGTATATAGCAAAGACTTTAGATCTTGTAATATTTTAGTAAATAAACATGATGTCTATAATATGTACACAGACCTAAATGCATCTTCACACCAGATATATTTATATACAGTGTTTAATGTTATATGTATACAGATATATCTGCATATTATTATAGATACATTTACATATATTTATAAATAGTATCATCCAAATATTTTCTAATCAATTAAAATTTGTTAACTAATAACCAGTGTTATTTTTAAATTATTTTAAGCATTATAAAATAAGGCATATTTTTGCTGAACATTGAAAATTAGCTAATTAATATGTCTAAAATAAAATATTTTTCTTACTTTTGGAGGGGCAATTTTATTTTATATTCACTTAATTTATATTCACTTAATTCTTTAAAATATCTGATCCCATAATGTTTTTAAATGGGATAACATTTAATGTGCCACAGAACTTAATACATATATGCAATCTCACTCAATTTTATTGCAGAGCCAGTAATGACTAGTTGCACCAGAAATAGCAACAGCATAGAAATATATAATGTTGCAAGAGTTAGCGGTTGAAGAAATTATATTTTGGAATGGAAATTTGATTTTAAAGTAAATGCTAAAATCCTTGTTATGACAGATGGACTCAGCAGCTTCAGAGGGGGCCCCTGCTGTCTCTGTCACACTCTTGGCTGCCTTGTGTAGGATCTAGTTCTTAAAGCAATAATGGTTCCTGTGGAGGGAAAGGAATATTGAATACCTAAAATAGCTATAAATTGTATGAACCCAATTAATTAATATGTAATTTTGTATTATTAAATTGACAAGTCACCTGAAAGCTATGTCAACTGTTAAAAAAAAACTGTAGGATTGGATGTAAATTCCAGGAGAATATTTTTATAATTTCCCCTATATTACAGCTTTGAGAAGTTCCTCTGTTCAATTTTATTTTATTTTATTTTATTTTATTATATTTTGTTGGTGTTTGGTTCACACATGGTGACACTCAGGGGTTACTCCTGGCTATGTGCTCAGAAATCGCTACCGGCTTGGAGGACCATATGGGACACCGGGGGATTGAACCGCGGTCTGTCCTAGGTCAGCCACGTGCAAGGCAAACACTCTACTGCTGCACCACCACTCCAGCTCTCTCTGTTCAGTTTTAATATGTAGTACCAACTTGTTAATAAATAATAGTTGAAAACTGTGGAATGTGTATTGTTGTAGTGTCAAATTAGATTAGAGGTCAATATTTTAAAAATTGTAATTAGTATATTTATTTTTGGGGATACTAAAGAATTATAATATAAAATATGTGATGTTTTCTTTATATTATATTATAATTATGTTATTATATTATAACTATTTAATAGAATTGTGTTTTGAGGTAATTAAAATATTTGGTTTCTTGGCTTACATCTTGTGGTATTCAGAACTTATTCTGGCTTTCAGTTTAGGAATCACTACTGGCAATGTTCAGGGGACAATACTTGATGCCAGGGATAGAAACTGGGTCAGCAATACGTAAGATAAATACCCCATTTGGTGTACTATCTCTCTATTCTCTAAGTTTCTTATAATTTTTTTAATATTTTTATTTACACACCTTGATTACAAACATGATTGTGGTTGGGTTTCAGTAATGTAAATAACACCCCCCTTCATCAGTGTACAACATCAACAACAAGAAAAATAAAAATCACATGATCATAACAATAGATGCAGAGAAAGCATTTGATAAGGTCCAACATCCATTCTTGATCAAAACTCTCAGCAAGATGGGAATGAAAGGAACCTTTCTCAATCTAGTTAAAGCCGTCTACCACAAGCCAATGGCAAATATCCTCAATGAAGAAAAACTAAAAGTCTTCCCTCTAAATTCTGGAACAAGACAAGGTTTTTTTACCATAGTACTGGAAGTCTCGCTATAGTGATTAGATAAGAAAAAGATATTAAGGGAATCCAGATAGGAAAGGAAGAAGTCAAGTTCTCCCTGTTTGCAGATGGCATGATACTCTACTTAGAAAATCCTAAAGACTCTACCAAAAAGCTTCTAGAAACAATATATTCATATAGCAATGTGGCAGGCTACAAAATTAACACACAGAAATCAATGGTCTTTTTATACACCAATAATGATAGGGAAGAAATGGACATTAAGAAAACAACCCCATTCACATTATTGTCACATAAACTCAAATACCTTGGAGTCTACTTGACTAAAGATGTAAAGGACCTATACAAAGAAAACTATAAAACCCTGCTACAAGAAATAAGATAAGACACATGAAAATGGAAGTCCATACTCTGCTCTTGGATTGACAGGATTAATATAATTAAAATGACAATACTCCCCAGAGCTTTGTACAGATTTAATGTGATCCCTCTAAAGATACCCATGACATTTTTCAAAGAAGTGGATCAAACACTTATGAAATTTATTTGGAAGAATAAACACTCATGAATAGCTAAAGCAATACTTGGGGAAAGGAATATAATTTTTTTTATATTTCAAATAAAATTTCCCATCTATAAAACAAGATTACTTCCTTACATACCATTGCTAAAATTTAGCTATATTTTAAAGTAATTTGCTGATCAATAGAAAAAATTAAAAACAAAAAGAATTCTTAGCAGGTTTTGTGGACAAATGACTGGTTTCTATATATCATAATTATTTGATCAAGTAGGACATAATAGTGTCAGATAAGTAACTTATAATGTATAGCAAAATAAATAATATATAAAGAATTAAGCACCAGTTATGGGTCAAAGGTAAATGTGTTATGAGACAGATATGCATAAATACATTTATATATACACAAATATAAATATTTATATTTAAATATATTTAAATATATATATATTTCTATAAGATATATTCCTATGTATGTATAGACATATGTATATATGTATATATAGAAAGGCAAAGGTTTCTCAACCTTCCAACTTGCACCCCTGTCATTTTTTCCTGAGAAGTGTATTGATGTATACAGTGAAAGAATATGTGTTTCAGTAAACTATTCTGGGCTTTCCTTCCCTCCATAATACAAGGCATTCATGAAAATAATTTTTCCAGTAAGAAAAAATTCAGATAAATTAAATGCTAGCAATGTGAGTTAAGAAGCCAATTTTTCATATGTAATTCACAAAAAAATTGAAGGTATCAGGTTCTTGGAGAAATGTAATACATAAGAAATGCTATATACAAATGACATTGCTTCCTAAGAATGAACCAAACCAAATAATTTTTTGTTTAACTTCAGAGAATTTTGACTGAATTTAGTAGTAGATTTAGGTAATTTAAGCAATGTCATATTTACTATTAGTCATTCTATGCTACTAATTTTTAAAGGCTTTTATTTAAACTATCTTCAATATTATGAATTATGTTCATGAATAAATTCATGAGATGATTATAAAAATAGAAATATGAGTAATATTGTGATAAATTAATATAGCTATTAAACTGACTTATTTAAAAGACATATATTTTAGGATCCAGAATAATAGTATAATGGGTAGTTATTTGACTATAGGTACATATTTGACTATGTATAAGTTGTTATATTGACCCTGGTTCAATTGAACCTTGGTTCAATTAGGGACCTATATGGAACCCTAAGCCTCACCAGGAGTAATTTCTGAATGAAGAATCCAGAGTAAATACTCAGCACCACATGGTGTGACCCAAAACCAAAATTATAAAATAAAATGAAATATAAGTTTTATGCTACTGCTACAGTAAAAAAGAACAAAGGAAATAATGGGCTCATATAATTCCCATTCTCTAATTACCTAATCAGATATATTACAAAGATTTGCATAAATATTAAAACAACAAAATGTTATAGAGTTTGCTGTCTTTTATAGAGTATTAAGAAAACTAAAAAGAGTTTTATTTTATTGACATAATGTAAGAACTTTGTTTTTATAAAGCACATAAACAGAGCTAAAGAAATAGCTCAGTGGTATAGTACACGCTTCACATCATGGAGCCTAGATTAGATCACCAGTACCAAAGATCAAAATACTTAAAAAACAGTATATTCGTATTTCCGAAAGAAACTTTTTAATTGTACAAAACTTATTTATTTGATACATTCATAATGTCTATGACTTTTAATATTTTTCATTGAGGTCAAGTTCTCTAATATTTTCTAATGTTAATATTATGGAAGGATTAACTCTATAACTTCTCTGTACATACTTTGAACCTTATATTTAAGTCTTTATTCTAATTCTATTTTGAATTAGGCTTTAACTTCAAACTTTTACACATACTGTCTAGTTTTCCAACAATAGATATCAAAGAAACTTTTTAATCTCCTTGTATGCCTTGGTTATTAAATTATGGATTAGATATTAAGAAAATGGTAAATTCATTTCTGGAACTTCCATTTATTGTGTTAACTCATGTAACTATTTTATTGCATTATTATACCATTTTAAGTAATTACTCTTATTAGTGTGATTTGAAGTACAATAATGTGCTTTCTCATTTTTCTTTTTCTTTTCTTTTTTATCTTTATTTACTTTTGCTTCTTGGGCCACATCCAGTGACATTCAGGGGTTACTCTGGCTATACATTCAGAAATCGCTCCTAGCTTGGGGACCATCTGGGACACTGGGAAATCATCCTAGATTAGTGCATGCAAGGCAAACGCCACTGCTCCAGCTCCTAATTTTGGTTTTTCTTTTCTCAGGATAGCTTTAAATCTCTACAATATTCATAGATCTATGTAAATCTTTGTATTTTTCTTTAATTTCTTTAAATATATTATAGGATTTTATTGTGATTTCATTAAAGACATATATAGCCTGTAATAAAAATAATATTTTGATTTCATTAATACTTCTATCATGTATATGGAATGGCTATAATCTCCTGCTGTTTTGTTCCTTATCTTTGAACATTTTTCTGTAATTTTTCTCTGTTGATCTTTCCCAACCATGCTAAATTGACTATTAAGTCTTGACTTTACTTTTTGTTTTGTTTTGTTTTGTTTGGGGGCCACACCAGCTGATGCTCAGGGGTTACTCCTGGATATATGTTCAAAAATTGCTCCTGGCTTGGGGGATCATATGGGATGTGGAGGGATTGAACCAGGATCCGTCCTAGATTAGCGTAGGCAAGGCAGATGCCTTACTGCTTGTGCCACCATTCTGGCCCCTTGAATTTGCTTTTGTTTGAAATTTAAGTAAGTTCCTTTTCTAAATTTTCTTGATAAATTTAGTGTTCTCGCTCATTACTTATAATTTTACCATTCTGATCTTTTATTCTGTCACTTTGTTCTACTCATCTATAATTTCTAGTAATTTTAATGGGATCTTTTATGAGAAAATTTTTTATTTCTTATCTAATACCTTTTTAAATTGGATATTAGAAAGTATAACATTTTTGCATAAAAAATAAATATTTTGAAGAAATAGAGAGACTCTCTAGAAATTATTAGGATCCAGGGACCAAAACTACAAGTACTTGGCCAACACAGTTGGGCATTTCAGTATTAGTGGCTGATGATACAAGGTACCAGATGGTTGTGGCTTTTAGTCATACAAGGGACCATAAAGCATACAGTGCCAGAGTCAAACCTGGAAACTAGCACATGAACTCTTACTCCAGGGTTTCTGAGTTACCTTTCCCAGCTTTGTTTTGTGAAAATTAGAGAAGTAATAATCTTGGCTTCTATTGATGGTCTATTTCAAGTTGTTTGATCATCAACTAATTAATCCTTAAAAACAAGGAACAACATGTAAATAATTCTGCAATGAATATAGGTGATGTGAGGTCATTTTTGTATTGTGTTTTTGTGTTCCTAGGGTATATTACTAGGAGTTGTATAGCTGGATCATATGGGAACTCAATAGTAGTTTTTTGAGAAATCTCCATATTTTTTTTCCATAAAGGCTGACTAGATGGCATTTTCACCAGCAATGAATACAATTTTTTTTCTCCTTACATCCTCTCCAGTACTGGTTGTTCTTTTTCTTTGTGATGTGTGCCAGTCTTTGTGGCATGACATGGTACCTCATCAATGTTTTGATTTGCATCTCCCTGATGATTAGTGATGTGAAGCTTTTTTTTTTTTTTTTTTTTTTTGGTTTTTGGTTTTTGGGCCACACCCGGTGGTGCTCAGGGGTGACTCCTAGCTGTCTGCTCAGAAATAGCTCCTAGCAGGCACGGGGGACCATATGGGACACCGGGATTCGAACCAACCACCTTTTGTCTTGGATCGGCTGCTTGCAAGGCAAATGCCGCTGTGCTATCTCTCCGGGCCCGATGTGAAGCATTTTTTCATGTGCCTTTTGATAATTTGTATTTCTTCTTTAAGGAAGTGTTTGTTCATTTCTTCTTCCCATTTTGATGGGATTAGATATTTTTAAGTTCTGTCAGTACCTTGTGTATCTTTGTATGATGGGTATTGGGGTGAATAGTTTCAACCATTCTGTATGTAGCCTTTGTATCTTAGTCACTATTTTCTTTAAGGTGCAGAAGCTTCTCAGCTTAATATAGTCTCATTTGCTTATCTCCATTTCCACTTGTTTAGATAGTGATATTTTCTCTTTGAAGAAATCCTTTAGTCTTTATGTCACGGAGTGTTTTATCTACATAATGTTCTATATACCTTAAGGTTTTGGTTCTGATATAAAGGTCTATAGTCCATTTGGATTTGACCTTTATGTATGATATTAGATAAAGTCTGAGTTTGCTTTTTTTCCTGTGGCTGACCAATTGTCTCAACACCACTCCTGAAACAATACAGATGCCCTTCAACAGATGAATGGCTAAAGAAACTGTAGTACATATACACAAAGGAATATAATGCATCTTTCATGAATGATGAAATCATAAAATTTTTCTATACACTGATAGATATGGAAACTACTATGCTGAGTGAAGTAAATCAGAGGGAGAGATATAGACACAGAATATTCTCACTCATCTATGGGATTTAAGAAAAATAAAAGACATTATTGTACTAATACCCAGAGACAATAGAGATGAGGGCTGAAAGGACTGGCTCATGATATAAAGTTTACCACAAAAAATGGTGAGTGCAGTTAGAGAAATAATGACATTAATAACTATCATGACAATGTTAATGAGTGAGAGAAGTACAATTCCTGTCTTGAATATAGGCAGGGGGTGGGAAAGGAGGGAAAAATGGGGCATTGGTGTTGGGAATGTTGCACTGGTAAAGGGGGATGGTTATGACTGAAACCCAACTACAAACATGTTTTCAATCACGGTGCTTAAAGATTTTTTTTAAAGAAACTACTAATTTAAAAGAATCAATGACAATGTTATTTTAAGTAATTTAAAGACAAAATCTATATGAAAATATGAAAAAGAGCAACTGATAAGAATTAAATTGAACCATATAATTTTTTTTTGCACTCAGGATATTTCTTTTTCTTTTTTTTTTTTTTTTTTTGGTTTTTGGGCCACACCCGGTGACGCTCAGGGGTTACTCCTGGCTATGAGCTCAGAAGTCACTCCTGGCTTGGGGGACCATAAGGGACACTGGGGGATTGAACCGTGGTCCGTCCAAGGCTAGCGCAGGTAAGGCAGGCACCTTACCTCTAGCGCCACCGCCCGGCCCCTCAGGATAATTCTTCACTAATTTGCAGTTGACATTTGTTTTCATGAATTACAGTTAGAAAGAAGAAGGAAGAAATCGCAAACAAGCCAAAGACCAACATGGAAAGATAGGATGAAATCCACAATTTACACGTTGGAATTACAATGAAGTACACATTCAGGGATGAGTCAAAGCATGAAGAACCTACTTGATACTCATGGGAGGGAAATAAAAATAGTATCCTCATGTTGAATAAAAAGAGAAATAATTTATTACTCAAAGATATAAATTTTGAGGGAAGGAATTTGGGCCATACCTGGTGATGCTCAGGGATTACTCCTGGCTATGAGCTCAGAAATATCCCCTGACTTGGGGGACCATATGGGACACAGGGGGATGAAACAGAGGTGTGTCCTAGGTTAGCATGTGCAAGGCAAATGCTCTACCACCTGTGCCACCACTCCACCCCTTAGTTAAAGATATAAATTTTAAACAGAAGCACATCTTAATAAACAGGTGCATGGACCAGAGAGATAGCATGGAGGTAAGGCACTTGCCTTACATGCAGAAGGACAGTGGTTCGAATCCCGGCATCCCATATGGTCCTCTGAGCCTGCCAGGAGCGATTTCTGAGCTTAGAGGCAGGAGTAACCCCTGAGCGCTGCTGCCGGGTGTGACACACACACACACACACACACACACACACACACACACAATAAAAATAAAAAAAAATAAACGGGTGCAACTGAAAATCAAAGTCCTCCCTGTAGTCTCAAATGTCCCCAAATCACAAGCTATGATTTTTGTCTGATGAGATTTAGATTCAGTTTCCTGGTAGACGTAAATAAAATTGTCTCTGAAGGAACATCATCATAAATATCATAATATATTTAAACTAATTAAAATCACTATCCAAATAAAATAAGCTAAATAAGTACAATTAAAATCAGTACATTAAGTAATAAGGTATATTAAAAAAGAAACTTTTAGAATATTTTAATTATAAATATGCAAATATATGTTAGAATTTTTAGATACCGATAGGTCATTTAATGTTTTAAAAAATAAACATTTAAGAAAGAAACCTTACTTTTTAATTAAAAGCTTTTTAAATCTTTGAATCACACACAATTATGCTCAGGATTTCTTTCTGGCTCTAGGCTGAGGACACAAGGACCATTTGATAGAGACCTGGACAGTAGCTTGTATGGCAAGCACCTTACCTGCTATGCTATCTCTCTAATTCCAAATTTTTTGAAAAAAAATAAGCATGATGCAAATATTGTCAAATTAATAGTAGACTATGATAAATTAACAAAGATAGTAAAAAATAAATATGTATATTTATAATACATCTATGTAAAATCCTATATTTGAAAACATACAAGTATATATAATTGAAATTTTTGTTTGGGGGCAGCCACACCCAGCATTGCTCAGGGGTTATTTCTGGCTCTGTGTTCAGAAGTCACTCCTGAAAGTCCTACGGAGACCACATAGGTGTGCCAGGGATCTAACCTGGGTTGACTATGTGCAAGCACCATCCTCATTGTGCTAAGGCTCCAGCCCCAAGTATATACAATTGAAAACTATATTTCCAGTAGGAAAAATATCGAAAGATTAAAATTCTGGTTTTAGTAGCATGCTCAATGAAGCCATGGAAAACTGAGAACAGCTGTTAATAAACTAAATAATATGAAGCAAAAAAAGAATATATAGACAATAAAACATACTATCTTTTATTTAATAAAATTTCTAGAAATATAAAGAGACAGGACAATGTTCAAATTGTCAATGATTACACGAAAGGTCATATGGTATCAGAATAAAGACAGAATATAGGTGTGAGAAAGGGATTTTTGTATTGTATCTTTGTGTTCCTAGGATATATCCCTAGGAGTGGTGTAGCTGGATCATATGGGATCTCAACTTCCAGCTTTTGGAGAAATCTCCATATCGCTTTCCACAAAGGTTGGACTAGACGGCATTCCCACCAGCAGTGAATAAGAGTTCCTTTTTCTCCACAACCCTGCCAGCATTGTTTGTTCTCATTCTTTCTGATGTGTGCCAATCTCTGTGGCATGAGATGGTACCTCATAGTTGTTTTGATTTGCATCTGTCTTATGATTAGTGATGTGGAGCATTTTTTCATGTGCCTTTAGACATTTGTATTTATTTTTGTCAAATATTTATTGCAGCCAATAGCCAGACTCTGGAAACAGCCTAGATGCCCCTTAATAGATGAATGGCTAAAGAAACTGTTGTACATATATACAATGGAATATTATGCAGCTGTCAGAAGAGATGAAGTCATGAAATTTTCCTATACATGGATGTATATGGAATCTATTATGCTGAGCGAAATAAGTCAGAGGGAGAGAGATAAACACAGAATGGTCTCACTCATCTATGGATTTTGAGAAAAATGAAAAACATTTGTGTAATGGTTATCAGAGACAAAATAGAGGAGGACTGGAGGGTCCAGCTCCTAACATGAAACTCACCACAGGGATTGTTTGGTGCAGTCACAGAAATAATTACACTGAGTACTGTCATAACAAAATGTTACTGAATGAGGGAAATAGAAAGTCTGTCTAGAAGAGTACAGGCCAATGTTTATATATATGAATAAATACAGACTCTCAGAAAATGGAATAGACTTGAATATTCTGAGAGACCCATAAACATCTGATCAATTAATCTCTGATAAAGGGGAAAGAAATACAAAGTGCTACAAGAAAATCTTTTTCTTCACAATGTGGTACTAGGAAAGGAAGTCAGTTTCATACAGAAAAGCAAATTCAGGTTTCTATTTAATCTCATGCTCAAAAATCAAATCAAAATGGACTAAAGACCTTGATATCAGACCTGAAATGATAAGGTCCATAGAGAAAAATGTAGGCAGAGATAAAGACATTGAAGTTAAAGGCATCTTCAAGGAAGAAAAGCCATTTTCCAAAAAAGTGAAAGTAAAGGATAAATGGGACTACATTCAACGGAGAAGCTTTTGCACCTCAAAAGAAAGGGTAACTAGAATATAAAGTGGAATGGAAGAAGCTGTTTATCCAAAACCCAGCTGATAATGAGTTAATATCTAAGTTACATGAAGAAGAAAGATTCCAACCCCATTAAAGAATAAGGAGAAGAAATGAACAGACATTTTCTCAAAGAAGAAATAGAGATGACCAATCAATACATACAAAAATATTCCACACCAATAATCATCAGAGAGATACAAATCAAAACAATAAAGTACCATCTCATGCCACAGAGACTGGCACACATCACAAAGAACAAGAACAAGCACTGCTGGCAGGGATGTGGGAAGAAAGGAATTCTCACTCACTACTGGTGAGAATGCATCTAGTTCTTCCTTTCTGGAAACGATGGATGTTCCTTAAAAAAATTGTAAATTGAGCTTCCATATAACCCAGAAATACCCACTCATGGAACACAGAAGCACAATACAAAAATGCCCTCTGCTCTCCTATGTTCATCACAGCACTATTTACAATAGTCAGAATCTGGAATCAACTCAAGTGCCCCCAAACAGTAAAGTGGTTAAAGAAACTGTGGTATACATATATACAATGGAATATTATGCAGCTGTTAGGAAAATGAAGTCTTAAATTTTGCTTATACATGGATATATCTGGAGAGTATTATCCTGAATGAAATGCATAAGATGTAGAGGAATAGACATAGGATAATCTCACTCATTCATGGGATATAAGAAAATAAAAGAATATGATAATAATATCCAGAGTCTTTAGAGAGGAAGATCAGGAGGACTTTTACATGGTAGGAAGATTACCAAATATAGTGGAGCAGTGATTATGGCAGAAAAGGGACCACTATTTACAATGATAGTTGAAACTGATGAGGTGGGACAATAAATGAGTGTTGGATAAAAAGTTATATGCACGGTACCCCTCTATTAACAATACTGCAAGCATAGTGTATAAACAGGAAAATAAAATGTAACAGAGAGAGAGAGAGAGAGAGAGAGAGAAAGAGAGAGAGAAGGAGGAGGAGGAGGAAAATATCTGCCCCGAAGGCACAGGGGGAAGGAATGAAGGAAAGGAATCAAAACATTAGTGGAGGGAAACATCCATCAATGAAGGGATCATCACAAGACAAACTCAAACATGAAATACTTTGTAATCACAGTGTTTAAATAAAAAATATATAAATAAATTAAAAATATAAACATTAATTTAAAATAAACTTATAAAATAAGCTGCAAAAATAAGATGAATATTCTTGAATAAATAAAATCGTGGAGTAATGGTCAATGAATTCTGTTTTGACTATAATGTTATGAAAGAAATTATTATCATTCAGTGAAAGACAAATATCAAATGGCATCATTAATAAGTAAAATCTAAAATAATGTCAAGATCACAGTAACTGTGTGTATTTGCCCATAGGTGGTGTTTTATCTATCCATCTAAATCTATACCTTTAATAGACCAAGTTGATTAATGTTACTGAGAAACAGTTATATTGTTCTAGTGATAAAATAATCAGCTACACAATGAAGTTTAAATAGCAGATCCATTTACTTTCAGAAATATATTCAACAATTTTCAAAGTGTTTGTAAAGCAAGCAGCCTAAAGCAACTTCTGTGATAATTTTCTACAGTGTGTGCACTTATAGAGTTTTTAGAACTTTGTATAATAAATTGCACTCATTAATTTATGCATCAATAACAATTTTGGCATGAGGTTTGTACTGTAGGCAGATAAAAACAGATGAGCAGGCAAAATATTCACTGACCGAAAAGACAATAAAGCTCAGAGGAATTTTAGAGAAAGACTATAGCTAATTAAGTATTTATACAGAATTATATTGATTTCAATCAGTTTATTCTAGGTACTCTGCTGGAAGATTTCTATAATAAAAGGATTGCAAATTTTAAAAACAAAAAATTATGTATGTTTTAAATCATTTTAATATATATTTTCTTTCAGTTTTATTTTTTCTCTTTAAGAATAGCAATATTTCAGTAGATTTGAATAGTAATTTATAGAAGATCAAAATTATATTTAAAAGATGCTATTTCACTTTATTTTCATCTGAAGGCATGTGTGGAAAATTAATCATTTAATCAGAATATTAAATCTTCAAATTAATGATGTTGGAAATGATAGAACATAATTTATCTTTTATTAATATGCACTTAACTTTATTTCTTAAAGAATATCTCTGATTTTTTTCAAGTTTAATATTCAGTGAACTTGCAAAGCTTATCTCATAAATATCTAGTTAGTTCTTCATTTTAAAAGAACAACTTATATATTCTATGTCATGCAATGAGTGTTCACTGCTTAACTTTCTAAGGAAAAAATAATACAGCAATAAATCCTAAGAACTTCAAAGTTCCTATTTTTCAGATCATTATGCACTTTATTATCAATGATTTTGTTTCTGTGAAATGCAGGTTTTTTTCCTTTTCCTTAAAAATCTTCTACAATTTCCATAGCCTTAGAACTATCATGACTTCAAGTGATTCTTGAGTTCTCCCAGATCTAGTAGCTGCATACATTTATCTCTTAATACATTTATGACTACCTTTTGTTTCTTTCTATTACTCAGTTAATTCTGAAATATCTGCAGGATGATGTTTTCTGTGATAAAAAAGAATTTATTTTCCCATCATATCAAGTTTCAGTCAAACGTTTCACACAAAGTATATTATTTTACACACTGAACTTTTTTATCATGTCAATTTTCATGATTTACTACATGTATTTTTGGTATCCTCGCCTTCTTCAACCAGTTTCTAAAATCAAAGAGAGTTGAGATCATGTATAACTCTTCACTATACTAATTAACTAATAGAATAGTTGTTGAATGATTGATTGTCTGAATTGTTGAACCCATACAAAATAAAACACTTAAAGGTAAACTTTATTTGATAGTAAATTAACTTTTATATCTAAACATTTCGACTTTATTTGTCCTTATTCAATCATTACGTCCTTTGCTTGCAACTAAGCTTGTGCATGCTCGTGCACGCGTGCATGTATACACACACACACTCTCTCCATCTCTCTGTCTCTATATCTCTCTGTCTCTCTGTCTTTGTCTCTGTCTCTGCCTGCCTGCCTGCCTGTCTGCCTGCCTGTCTGTCTGTCTGTCTATCTGTCTATCTGTCTGTCTGTCTGTCTGTCTGTCTGTCTGGCTGGCTCTCTCTCTCTCTCTCTCTCTCTCTCTCTCTCTCTCTCTCTCTCTCTCTCTCTCTCTCTCTCTCTCTCTCTCTCTCTCTCCCCATAAGTTTTGTGGGCAGAACTAAAAATTTCTACCCTGAATTTGGCTATAACATTTCTTCAGTATTCTAGCTTGTTAGCCAAATATCCACAACTGCAGCAAGCATACTCTCTGAAACAGATGCATTCTAAAAATTTTATTTCTGTCAGTTGAGTCATATGTTAAATTTATTTATATTCTAATTTTAAAATCGCTGCATTTTCTTTTTTTATTTTGATAGTTATTGATTTCTAATGTCTTAAAATATTTATTCATTCTTTTATATAATTATAAAACACATATATGGATGAGCCCTACCCATAGTGGCCAACACCTAAAAGGACCACTTTTATTTTTTTTTTTTTTTTTGGTTTTTGGGCCACACCCGGTAACGCTCAGGGGTTACTCCTGGCTATGCGCTCAGAAGTCGCTCCTGGCTTGGGGGACCATATGGGACGCCGGGGGATCGAACCGCGGTCCGTCTCCTAGGCTAGCGCAGGTAAGGCAGGCACCTTACCTCCAGCGCCACCGCCCGGCCCCTAAAAGGACTACTTTTAAAGTCAATTCATTTATTTAGTTCTCCTGGTAGATAACACTAGTCTGTGCCTTTATAAAACTGATGATTAGAAGCCAATTATATTAAAAAAGACTGAACATATGACATTTAATATTCTATAACTTCTGAACAATATCCATGGAAAATATAAATGATCAAGTTTTATTAGAATAGATTAAAGTTTATTTGAGTCATAGAGATATATTTTCTGGTTTTGTAGCTTTAATATACCTATTCAAGAACAAAGTAAAATGAATAAAATTTGCATTTATGCAGTACTTCAAGATTACAGATTATACATTCTCATACATTATTAATTTCTCATGGCAATCATCAGAAAAGCAGAAAAATTGCTACTAGTTTACAAATATGTTAATAAATCTGGAAAAAAACTCATTTTTAAAAACTCATTAGTTAAATATTAGAAGATATTGAAACTTAAGGGTCCTACACCCATTATATATAGTGGATATGTTTCTATAAAAGTATTCTATCCACTAACATGTAGAAAGGTTTTCTAGACATTGGGTAAATATCATGAACTACATTTTTATTGGCAGAGAACTTAAAATGCAGGTGGAAAAAATGAGAAATAAGCAATATCTTAAAGATGCAATTTTAGATAGATAAGTGAAATGAAAGCTAAGAATATGTAATTTGATGATTAATGAGAAATAAATCATGATGTCAAGGAACAAAATAAAAATATGCAATACTTTAGTTAAATAGATAATTTCAACTACACATCTTGAGAGAGTAGCTGACTGAGTTAGTTTGAGGAACCCAAAAAAAGCTAAAGTCAGTGTGTGAAAGCAAAGAAAAGAGATAAGGTCAGATATATATACATGTGCAATGGAGAAAATGATTCAAGGAATCAAACTATGAAAAAGCAATTCTATTTTATTCATTGTGCTCTATAAGCTAATATAAGGTTCTAGGTGAAGAAATTATTTTGATATGAATTATGGGCTAAAAGAAAGTTATTCTACTATTGTATGGAGAATGAATTTCATAGGGATAAAATTGGGAGCAAAGAGAAAGGCTTTTGCATTACTAGTTCTGAGAAAAGATAAGGCAACCCGGCTAGGATGATAAGAGTGAGATAAAAACAAATTGAAGTATATAGATTATAATGGACTTTGAAGTGAGAATTGATAGGATGTAGAGAGTTACTGAATGTGGCATGTGAGGTAGAAAGGAGAATGAAGGCTAAGAACAAGATTTTTATTTAATTCAAGTCATGGGAAGTTGCTGCCTTTTTTTTTTTACAAAGATAGAGTCAACTGAGCAAACTATGTATTTTCAGTTCAATGTGACAACAAAGTTATTTTTCTTATGCTAAATTTGGCATTTATTATAAACTGATATGGAGAATAGCTAATAAGCAGAGATGTAAAACTCAAAAATAGTTCTATGCATGCAAGGTTCTGATAAAATAATAACACAAAACATAATATAATAATATTGGGAAAATCATTATTAAATAGCACAAGTATTGAATGAATAGAAAGTCTAAAATAGTATTAATTTTAGAGATGACAATAAAGTAATTATAAAAGTAACTTTTGAAAAGTAGAATATTATAAAATAAGTTTTCTTATCTAATAAGGGAAAGAAGGAAGAAAATAAATGGTTAATATTTCAAACCATTTTTGACTATTATTTGCATATTACTTTGTTTTAAAAAATTCCTTTATAGTGTAATAGGCTGCAATTTGAAAGGGTATTCTGCAAAATGATGGTGATTAATTCATTATATATTTATTAGATTATGTTTATTCTCTTTTATTTTCTTTTTTGTTTTGTTTTGGGTCACATCTGGTAGTGCTAAGGGTTTACTGCTGGCTCTACACTCGAAAGTCACTACATTCTGTTTATTCTTATTGAATAAGATCACATATTTTAGTATGCCTTTAGTACGTATGAAATAAATTATACTAGCATATATTTATAATCAAGTATAATAATATTAAAAGTGTTAAAGAAATGGTACAGGAGGTATAGCACATCTCTTTAATGTAATAACAATAGCTATAACCCTAGTCTGAATTTCCAGTATCACATATGATCCCCAGAGAATCACAAGGGATGACCTCTGAGAACTGAACCAGGTGTAACCCATGATGTAAACATAGTCAAGTGTGGACCCAAAATCAAATCCCTGGCAACCAAACAGACAATGCAACCAAAATCCCAGGGGCAGGACCCAAAAGGGTTTTTATTTTTTTAATTTTTTTTTTTGTTTTTCGGGTCACACCCATTTGATGCTCAGGGGTTACTCCTGGCTAAGCGCTCAGAAATTGCCCCTGGCTTGGGGGAACCATATGGGACACCAGGGGATCGAACCGTGGTCCTTCCTTGGCTAGCGCTTGCAAGCCATACACCTTACCTCTAGCGCCACCTCGCCGGCCTCCCAAAGGGTTTTTATATGAAGTAATGTAAAGCACTATGGGAAAAGCCGTGGGCTGAGTGATTCTTCTATTTCCCAATGGAAAATTTGTACTCTTCTAGTATGATCCTGTTTCTTACTTCATAAAGGTAAGTATGTTTTACCTTTTGTTTTCAAGGCTCAAACTCTGGGAGATGAATCCTGTGAACCAGTGTCTAGGTGCTTAATCAAGCTACTTTCCAAGAAAGTTCTGGG
The DNA here is from genome assembly GCF_024139225.1 of Suncus etruscus. NCBI lineage: Eukaryota > Metazoa > Chordata > Mammalia > Eulipotyphla > Soricidae > Suncus > Suncus etruscus. Next base: position 133,643,652 of record NC_064852.1, read on the forward strand.
TAACTGTCTTTTGCCAGAGAAAGGAAACAAGGACTTTCTACAACAAAACAATCAATACTTGGTTGCTGAGATTTTTACTGGCTCAATTTCTTTTGATAGCAGTACAAAATTTTCTCCAAAAAGGTAAAACTAGAACTATTCCTTCTATCCATCAATTCTAATTTTTGACATTTATCCACACCAAAGCAGAAGAACATTATTTTGGAAACATACACACCTATATTGATTGCAGTGTTGTGTACAATAGAGATAATATGATAACAACCCAAATGTCTAACAAAAATATTTGACTAATGTTGGATATACACAGACAATAGAATACTATAGAGCTACAAGAGAGGATGCAGTTAGCTGGCACATGTATGAAAAAATAGAACATAATGTTAATATGATGATGAGCACGAGTACTGAATGGTATCATTCATTTATGAAATATAGAGATTAACAAGAGAATAGAAAGGATGATAGAATAGAATAGAATGATGACAGTTCATTAGTCCTGATATGCATAACTACTAAACTGTTGATAGAGGATGGGTGGAGAGTAGAACTAGGCAAGAGATGACATAGTGATGGTGGTAGAGATTAGAAGGTCCTTCATGGTGAGCAAGGATTGTTTACATTGGTCCCATACATTAATGTATAACATTACTGTAACTATCTAAACTATAAAAACAATTTTAAACAAACATAATCCTAATTGGCAGCAAGTGAAAATCTGCATTCAATGTAATCAACTTGGTTCTAAACTTTCTTAAATAAAAAATTAAGGCAATTTATATGATCATGTATTTGCTCATATGACTTCACATGTGTATGTAAGTATACATAAGTGCATTTTTACTTTATGGAAAGATTTATTAGCAATCATTATTAACCAAACATGTACCAAAGATCATAATTCACTGCAAGCATAAACATAAATAGTAGGAATTAGCACTGATTTAATCACACTAATTTTTAATTGATAAAACACAATCAATACTTGAAACAAAAATGTTTGTAATACATTTTGCGAGTAACTGTAAAATGTATAATTCAAATTTCAGCAATTGGCACACCATTATAATAGATGTTAAAGTAACCTTTTCCATGTGTTGTTTTCCTGACAGATTCAAGCAACAAAACATTCTCTCAAATAAGCCAGATGAACTAACAGATAAACAAACAGTGACTTCAAGGGGTCTCATTTGTCATTCTTTAGCAGGAGTCAACGGTCCTCAAGAGATCACCAGTTCCCTCCTTAGATTTCTCAGCAACCTGAAAGAGAAAGTGTGCAGAAAACTAGAGAAGGAAAGAACAGACTCTGCACTTAACAGCTGACTTAGGCAACTTCTCTAGGAACTCTGAAATTTCTGAATGGAATACATGTGCAAAAGCTTTCTAAATTTACTGTGTTGAACAGAAAAGATCCCAGTGGCCAAATTCTATCCAATCAGGATAAAAACGTTTTCCTCAATAACTGCCAGCTTTTGTATGAAAAATTGCTTCCTCTTAAACTCAGTCAGTTTTAAAATGTCTACTAGCTGCGTTTGCCCAGCAGGAGGCTAAAGGGTCTCTATTATGCTCACAGAGGCTCCTTGTTTTAAAAGTGTACAGAATTTAAATGACTTTTATTTTCTATTTAGGGTTGTTTAATTGGAATTAATATAAAATAAAACTAACACTTTTTATTTAACATTTGCCACAGACTAGCCCTTGAAGTCCAGTTGTGTTAGAGAACGTCTTTGAATTCTTTTGAGGAGAGTGGATGCAAGGGCATCAAAATATGACGAAAATGAGAGACCATACAATATCCATGTGGAAGAAACACCATTCTAAAATTTAATGTCTGGGACAGGTTTATATGTGGTAAAATGAAAATCACACAGAGACTTTCTAGTACACAGAAGCATTAACAGGAGCCTTGTTTTATACATTACAATTCACCTGGCTAGGGGGATAGGCAGTAAGAGTATTGAATTGCAAAGAAGGTTACTCTTAAAATCTCAAAGCTGTTCCTAGCAGGCTAGTCTCAGATGTAATATAGGGGAAATTTCCTATCCTAAGGGGATAGGTTTACAAAGGTCAAAATGAAGGAGGTGAGCTATTTCTAAAAAAAAAATGCAGATTTTATACCTGGTAAAAATTCAACAGTTCAATTCTACATTATGGCCAAACCTTATTTAATGTAAATTCTGAGGTAAGAATGAACAAGTCCTAATGAAAATGTCCCAAGAAGCAGAAAATGCAAGGCATTTTAAAGACATGAGAAAATGTTGTTTCTAAGTGTTTTTAATTTGGTGCTGTGATTATCCAGGTAAAGGGAATTTTAATCTAGGCTATATTTGCCTGTAAAATTCCTTATGCTAGAAAGTAAAAGGTTTTTACTAAATACACACAGAAGGGAGAAAGGCCAATTATATGTGAAGAAATCATAATTTCAGTACCACAAGTATCTCAAAAATATTTCTAAATGAATAGACCAGTGATCCATGCAGGGGAGAAACACGCCAGTGGGCTTGCTAATAAAATGTTCATTGGGAGTATTCGAAACAGCCATCACACTAAGAATATAACATCCTAGTGGACCTTTAATCCATCCTCCTCATAGAAATAAAGAAATTCCTATCAATAGTTAGACAAACATTTGTCTCATTTTAGATAATATTTTACATAATACTGGATAGGACAGGTGGCCTAGATTTTTGTTAATAAGACAAGTTACACTTTTTTATATGTGTGAAATAATTTTTTTTGTGTGGTTTTTTTTTGGGTCACACCCGGCAGTGCTCAGGGTTTTTTTTCTGGCTCCGTGCTCAGAAATTGTTCCTGGCAGGCACGGGGGACTATATAGGACGCTGGGATTCGAACTGATGACCTTCTGCATGAAAGGTAAACGCCTTACTTCCATGCTATCTCTCCAGCCCCATATGTGTGAAATAATTTTAGTAAACATTTAAGAGTGTTTATTTCACTTTTTGTACTTTGTACATTATAAAAAATTGATATTATTAAGCACTATAGTTGTTATATTCAGAGGAAGTAATATGAAGGCAAATATAAATTCAACTAGTGCATAAGGTGTTTTTTTTTTTTTTTGGGCCACACCCGGTAACGCTCAGGGGTTACTCCTGGCTATGTGCTCAGAAGTTGCTCCTGGCTTGGGGACCATATGGGACACCGGGGGATCGAACCGCGGTCCGTCCAAGGCCAGCGCAGGAAAGGCAGGCACCTTACCTTTAGCGCCACCGCCCGGCCCCAACATAAGGTGTTTTTATACCTCCTCAGTTTCTTGTTATTATTTAGAAATTGAATTTAAAAACAGGACTATTAGTGACATTTCTTTTCTTTTGATTTTTCTCATTTCTTACTTTTATTACTGTTGTAATGATTGGGGGGTACATTACATTAATTACATTACATTAATTTGTGGGTGACACAATTTCTGTTGTTGTCCGCACACATAAGATTACAGAATTTAGGGGCCGAAAACATAGCATAGCGGTAGGGTGTTGCCTTGCACATAGCTAATCCAGGATGGATGGTGGTTCAAATCTTGGCATCCCATATGTGTCCCCATGCCTGCCAGAAGTGATTTATGAGTGCAGAGCAAGAAGAAACTCCTGATAGCAGCCAGTTGTGACCCTCCCTTCCAAAGAAAGATTGCAGAACTTTGAAGTCCAATATTTAATGGTAGAATCAAGGATCTCTAACAATAGTATTGGTTAGTAACAATATTACTGGCTGGATTGCACTCAGCACAAAGGGCAGTGAATTATTTGTATATATGTATAGTCACAAATGAATAAAGATTATTCAATATATTCAGATTTTTAGAATCTTTAATTTAATCAGTTCTGAACTTATTTATTATTACCCAATATTAGTTTTCTATGACCTAATCATAATGAAATACATAAACTGGCTTGTGTGAACAGCAAAATTATTTTTTCTTAGTTCCGGTGATAGAAGTTGTGTTCATGGCATTAACAATTTTCATGAAGGATGAGAAAATATTGTGGTTCAGGCTTCCTTCTTTTTTTTATACATGACTGTTTTCTTCCTAGTATCTGCACATTATCTTCTCTCATCTTGAATGACTTTATATTCAACAGTTCTCCTAGAAATAAATATAAGTTGCCATGTTAAATAAAGGATCACTTAATGGCATCATTTTAAGTTGATTTCCTCTGTTAAAACTATGTCTCCAAACCAGTATACAAAACTGTCTTCCCATATTGCGCTTGTCCTAAAATAGAAAAATTTTGTCTTTCCTTTTTCCAAACTTGATGTAAGTTTACTACTCAATTTGTTGCGTTCCTCTTCACTGTGACCTTCATTTGATCACTCAACTCTAATTCACTTATTTGTTTTATAGGGAGGTACTCCCAGCTGTGCTCAGGACTTCCAAGTGGATCCAGATTAAGGATCAGGCTGAGCGGTGCTGGAAATCAAACTGGATATCAAGCAGCATAAAAATAAGAACCTTAATCTCTGTTGTTTCTCTACACTTAAATTTAACTTTGGGAAAAATGATCTTTTCTTTAAATACTTAATAAACTATAACAATGTCTTAGTTATATTTAAGGTTATTAAACTCACTGGCCTTTACTTAGTATTTACTTAGCACCCATGGGGCAGGGTGCTAGTCTAGCTATGCTCAATTTTTACTTCTAGCTCTATGCTCAGGAATCACTCTCTACAGTAGTTGTAGAATGATGTGCAGTGCTGGGGGATAGTCATCTGCAAGGCAAGTTCTCAGCCAATATTCTATCTCTTCAGCCCATTTCTTCCATTTTTAATAGATGATTTGCACAAAAATAAGAATTATTCTTACCAATTTTTTTATATGTAACTTCATTTAGTCCTCATTTCACTGGATAGTTTTTCTTTTTTTGGTTTTTGGGCCACACCCGTTTGATGCTCAGGGGTTACTCCTGGCTATACACTCAGAAATTGCCCCTGGCTTGGGGGGACCATATGGGACGCCGGGGGATCGAACCACGGTCCGTCCTACGGTAGCGCTTGCAAGGCAAACACCTTACTTCTAGCGCCACCTTCCCGGCCCCGATAGTTTTTATTTTCAAAGTTCTAAGGAAACAACTCTGAATAGTGTCTTAAGGCAAAAGACTTATGTTGTTTTCAGCTCATCATCTAGCCTGTATTATTTTCATCTTTAATATACATTTTTATTTAACTTGACACAATTTTTAAAGCACCAGATATGAAGATCTATTTTCAAACTGTTATGTCAGATCTATAACACTGATTTTCTAGTATTGAACTTCCACATTTGGAATCTTAAAGATATCTTTAATAAAACACTTTTTGTGAAAAAGAAAGCAGTATTAGAGAGTAGCATTCTTGGCTTACTCCTAGCCCTATACTATGGATTCATTCCTTGTAGTCTCAGGAGACTATATGCAGTGCTAGGAACTGTACTGGGATTGGTTAGATACAAGGCAAATGCCTTCCTTTGCTTTATTCTCTCTCCAAACCTAAAACAATATGCAAATGTATGAAACCATTATCATCTTCATGAGCTCTGTATAGATATGTACAAAAACTTAAATTTAACATAAACTTACCTTTTGTTTCTTTTCACTCTAAGAGAATACAAATCTTCGCTATTTGTTATCATTTTTTAATTCTTGCTACTGAAAAATAATTAAGATATGACCTTTTGCCCTAATCTTCTTGATAAAGACCATCTGTCTTTACCATTTCAAAGCCATATATCTAGGACTGAAATTGGCCCTTTAATGGAGTCTATGGGAGTCATTTGACAACAACATAAATTGTATATTGGAGGTGCAATCTAGAGAAAAATAATTACATTAAAAATACATGAGCTTTTGTGAATGATAAAATGACAAGCCATCTATTTGTCTCATTAAAATATAATTTTTCAAATCCATGTGTCTATAGGGAAACAAAACACTAACCCCCACAAAACAAGTGCATTTCAGCAGCTTTTATTTTATTGGCAGAGGATTTGAAGTCTAACCAAAAGGTGACTTTGAAAAAGACATTAAAGGCTTTGTAAACAAACTAGTCTATTAGTAAAACATAGTTTCCTGTACTCTTCTGTGGAGAAGGGTAGCTTAAAGCTGTATTAGAGTAGCTTACTCTCCTTCCCAGGTATTAGTGCACCCTCCTCTTAGAACCCTAGCACTTTTTTCTCCTCTGAGTTAAAGTGACTAATTACTTGGTTGAGTAAATCAAATGTAGTTTATGTCTTTCTTGTATACATGTAACCACATTCCAAACTGTCTTTATGGGACACACCAAGCAGTGCATAGGGGTTACTCTTAGTAATGCTCTTAGAAATTACTCCTGGCAGACTTGGGGGACTATTTGCAATGACTGGGATTGAACCCAGGTAGGCCAAGTGCAAGGTAAAACTCTGCCTGCTGTGCTATTGTCTAACTTCCTGTGCTTGTGTTAGTTTTTTTTTTATCTTTACAGTTGAAAAGAATCAAAGGTTTAAAAGAAGCTTTATTTGCACCACATTAATTTGGTTCATCACAAAGGATATTTTATATGCAAGATTCACCTTGTTTTGAAAGTTATCATAAAAGAGATCTTAAATATAATACAGGAAGAATGCACAGAAAGGTAAGATTTCTTACTAAGTCTGTCTTCTGAATCTGTCCACAATGCACAAAAATGGTGAAATTATTTTTTCTTCAAATTTTAGGTAGACGGGCCAGTGATAGTAGAACTGGTAACATTATTATCTTGCACAAAACTGAATTATAGGTTAATCCTGAACACTGCTGCATGTGATCCCCACAAAATGTATAAAAATAAAAAAAACTTCAGTGAAATAATTGCTATCATTTTTAGTTAAAAAAAATTGTGTGCTTTGTTAAGCATCTCTTTATTTTCTTTTTCTTTTTCAATCCTTATGGCTTGCTCTTTGTTAAGTAAATAAAACTTTCTGTCTTAACATTTTGGAAATTGATATTTTAATAATGCTGAAGTGAGGTGCTTGGGCAATTTTTGCTTACCCTTTCCCCTTGGGCAATTCTTTAGCTTAAGAATTTTAGTTAGTTTTGCTTAATCCATAGACTTTCTTATTTAAGAGAACAACTATGACTCTCACAAAAATATTTGTATACTCATATTTTTCTTTTTATGCTCTTGAGATTTTGTGTTCTGAATTTACTTTCTTGAATCTCTTTTGTGAAGTTAGAATCTAGATATGCTTTTCTTGTATTCTCCTACTTAGGACCTCATTTTCATTGTATCCAGGTGAATTATGTTTTTTTTATTGGGGTTGTTTTTTTGTTGTTCTTGGTTTGTTTTTTGTTTTTTCTGTTTTTGGTTTTTGGTTTTTGGTTTTTGGGCCACACCGGTGACTCTAAGGTGTTACTCCTTGGCTTGGGAGATCATATGGGATGCTGGGGATTTAACTGCGGTCTGTTCTAGGTTAACAAGTGCAAGGCAAATTCCCTACCACTTGCGCCACAGTTCTGGCCCCTTCTGTCTTCTGCATATTATATGTTGATTTGTCAGATTGTAACTTTTTAATAAGTTGTGAATTTTAGCTCTTGTTCACACAAGCAAGAGGACTCATGTCATAATAAATGCTTGAAAAACAAAATAATTATTTTGTTAAACTGGGCCTCATATTACTGTGTTGAGGGACTGACTACTCCTGTGTTTGTGCTTGAATGCTGACTGTTAGTGTTCAAGTAGAACTAATAGTGCCAGGGTTGGCCAACTGCAAGGAAAATGAAGTTTTCTGAACTACCTTTCTGAATTAAGAATGCTAACTCAAGGTTCAAATAACAGGTCTTTCCTTTCAAAGTGCTGCTCTATTTCATGGGCAGAAAAATTGAATTATATATTTCTGTTATACACCACAAATTATTCCAGTCTTGAAGTTTCCAAAAGTAATTTCATGTCCATGTGTTAATTTCTGTGTTGTTATAAGAAAAATTTATCTTGGGGCCGGGCGGTGGCGCTAAAGGTAAGGTGTCTGCCTTGCCAGCACTAGCCTAGGACGGACCGCGGTTCGATCCCCCGGTGTCCCATATGGTCCCCCAAGCCAGGAGCGACTTCTGAGCGCATAGCCAGGAGTAACCCCTGAGCGTCAAATGGGTGTGGCCCAAAAAAACAAAAAAAAAAAAAAAAAAAAAGAAAAATTTATTTTAATATATTTTAAGGTACAGGTTATTGCAAAAAAATTTTTTGAAAGCCAATAATTTGGTGGGAATGCTTATATTTTGGCCTTTAAGAAGAACAAAGTCTAACTGAAAAAATTGATTTGTATTGAATTATTTATTTGGAGTGTCATGGTATTGGACAATTGTAAAGAATACATTTCTTCCGGAGCGGTGGCACAAGCGGTAAGGTGTGCGCCTTGCTGGCACTAGCCTAGGATGGACCGTAGTTCAATCCCCTGGCATCCCATATGGTCTCCTGAGCCAGGACAATTTCTGAGCTCATAACCTGGAGTAGCCCCTGAGCATCACCAGGTATGGCCCCAAAACCAAAAAAAAAAAAAAAAAAAAAAAAGACAGAATAAATTTCTTATGGAAATATCAAGAGAATTCCTCAGAGTAATAATCAATCTTATCTAATGAAAACAGTTTATTCTATTACTAAAGATAATTTTTCTAATTCTTCATTATATATAACATTTTATTAAGTAAATCTCAGAGTATATACATAGTTTTTTTTTTTTTTGGTTTTGGTTTTGGTTTTGATTTTTGGGGCACACCCGGAGGCACTCAGGTGCTACTCCAGGCTCTGTGCTCAAAAATTGCTCCTGGCAGGTTCAGGAGGCCATATGGGATGCAGAAATATGAATCACTGTCTGTCCTGGGTCTGCTGAATGCAAGGCAAATACCCTACTACTGTGCTACCTATCTCTCCCCCTTATATTCCTACTGTTTTTCTAAACAATTCTAAATTAATGCAATAATGATTTACCTTGAACCTATTTAAATACATATTCATCTTTCATCTTTGATATGTAACCATTCATTTAAGTTGAAAGTATTTTGGGTTTTCTTTAATATTCAACTTATTTATAAGTCAAATATCTTTAATTTCATGTTATTTATGAAAAATAAATCATGGCTTAATTATAACTATTTAAATTAAATGAACTTTTACAAACTTTTGTTGATATGGTATACTACATTGATTGACTTGCATATGTTAAACCATCCTTGAATCTCTAAAATGGATCCTACTTGATTATGGTATATGACATTCTTAATGAGAAGTTGGGTCCTATTTGCTAGAAATTTTTGAGAATCATTGCTTCTGTGTTCATCAGGGATATTGGTTTGTAGTTCCTTTGTATTTTGGTATCTCTTTCTGATTTTGGTATCAAGGTGATGTTTTCTTTATAAAAACTATTTGGGAATGTTTCTGTTTCTTCAGTTTCCTGGAAGAGCCTAGAAATGATTGTCAGTAGGTCCACTTGAATGGTTTGAAAGAATTTGCTAGTGAATCATTCTGGGCCAAAGATTTTGTTTTAGGGAAGTATTTTGATTACCATTATAATTTTCTCAATAGTGATCAGTCTGTTCAGATATGCTAGAAATATCTTGGTTCAACCAGGAAGGATATGAGACCAAGAATTTATCAATTTCTTGCATTTTCTCTTTTTTTATATAAAAATGTTTATGTAAACACCTTGATTACAAACATGATTGTGGTTGGGAATTAGTCATATAGAAAACACCCCCTTCATCAGTACAACATTTCCATCACTAATGTCCCAAATCTACCTCCTCCCCATCCCACCCCCACCTGTACTCTAGAAAGGCTTTCTATTTCCCTCATTCATTCACTTGTTATGATAGTTTTCAATGTAGTTATTTCTCTAACTGCACTCATTGTGGTGAGCTTCATGTACTGAGCTGGAACTTCGAGCCCTCCTGACTTTGTCTCTAAAAATTATTGCAAGAATGTCTTCTATATTTCATAAAAACAATAGATGATTGAAACTATTCTGCATTTATCTCTCTCCCTCTGACTTATTTCAATCAGCATAAAAGATTCCATATACATACACGTATAGCAGTGGTCTCAAACTCGCGGCCTGCAGGCCGTTTGAGGTCCTGCATACAACATTTTGTGGCCCACGGCCGGCCTTCAAATATTGCAGTATTCACTTACCAAATAATAGCAATAAAAATCGCATTAGTAAGAAAGAAATCGCGTTAAACATTTGTATACCCCAAGCAGTTCCTTTCGGGGTATGCAAATGTTTAATGCGATTTTTTGCTATTTGTTTTCTTACTAATGCGATTTTTTATTGCGAATATTCAGTAAGCGAATAATCGCAAATACTTTGTGGCTAGCACAGAAGTCATTTCAGCTGCTCCTGCCTGCTGTCCCTACCATTATTGGAGGCCTAAGGGAGAGAAGAGAGAGAAGGGAAAGAAGTTTATTACAGAATTAGATTTTGTCATACCTTCATCATGACTTCATCAAAGTATGAAGTGAAAAGAAAGATTGATGACGAGCACAGACAATTTCAGAAAAAGTGGGAGGCACAGTATTTCTTTGTTGAGCACAGGGGCATCCCCACATGTCTTATTTGCTCAGAGAAAGTTGCAGTGCACACGGAATACAACTTGAAATGTCATTATTCAACTAAACATGCTGAGGAATGTGCAAAATATCAAGGAAATGAGAGAGCCAAGCGGGTTGCCAGTCTTAAGCATGTCTAATGAGGCAACAAGATTTCTTCAAGAAAGCAACCAAATAGAATTTTGCATCAGTCAAAGCTAGTTACATGGTTAGTGAGATGATTTCTAAGGCAGGGAAACCATTCCCAGAAGGAGAGTTTGTTAAAAAAAAAATGCATGTTACAGGCTGCAAGTATTATCTGTTTAGAAAAGAGTTGTCAGTTTAGCAAAATCAGCCTTTCTGCCAACACTGTGGCAGAGCGCATTTCTAATATGTCAAGTGACATCATCAACTGTGTAAAAAAACCAAATGTTTTGATGCATACTCAGTTGCTCTTGACGAGGGCACAGATATAACACAGCTCACAATTTATGTCCATGGTGTTGATTACAATTTTGAATTGACAGAGGAGCTGCTCACAATAATTCCAATGCATGGCCAGACCACCGCTAATAAGATATTTTGGCATCTGTGTGATGCCATTGAGAATGCAGGTTTGCCATGGAAGAGGTTTGTTGGAATAATAACCAATGGAGCGCCATCGATGACAGGGAGGAAAAATGGACCGGTGGCACTTGTTCAAAAAAAACTTGAAGAGGAGGGTGTAGAGAAGGCCATTATCTTTATCTTCACTACATTATCCATAAGCAGGCCCTTTGCAGTAAATGCCTGCCGTGTGACAATGTGATGTCTGTTGTTGTGAAATGCATCAACCAAATCAGATCGAGGGGCTTAAAGCACAGGAGGTTCTGTGCTTTTTTAGAGGAAATGGAGTCAGAATATGGAGATGTACTCTATTTCACCGAGGTATGTTGGCTCAGCAGGGGAAATGTCCTGAATAGATTTTTTGAGTTGAGAGAAGAAGGGAAAGTCTTCATAGAGAAGGATGGGAATGCTGTTTCTGAGTTGAGTTATCACAAATGGTTCATGGACTTAGCTTTTCTTGTTGACATTACACATAAGCTGAATGTACTAAACAAGATGTTACAAGTCCCAGGGCAGCTTATCAGTGCTGCCTATGACAACGTGAGAGCATTCTCCACAAAATTTGTGTTATGGAAATCCCAGCTCTCTTGACAAACCTTTGCCAATTCCCAGCATGAAAGGAATTTGTGGATGCAGGCATAACATTCAGTGGTAAGAAATATGTTGATGCTATTTTTAAGCTAGAGAAGGAATTTGATCACAGATTTGCAGACTTCAAAAAGCACAGAGCCACTTTCCAAATTTTTGTGGACCCCTTTCTTTGATGTGCAAGATGCCCCTCCTGTGCTTCAAATAGAGCTCATTGACCTGCTATGCAACTCATATCTCAAAGCCAAGTTCAGGGAGATTAGTGGAAAAGCAGACATGCATGGGCAATTTTTGAGAGGATTGCCACCACCCCCCCAGCTTCCCTGAGCTTTCCCGAATGTTCGAGTGCCTTTTTGAGAGCATATATTTGTGTGAAAAGTCATTCTCCACATTGAACTTCAATAAGTCAAAGTACAGGTCTAGACTTAATGATGATTATCTTCAAGCCATACTGAGAGTCTCAACTGCTTCCTCTCTAAAGCTAATGTGGTTCAGATTTGTGAGAAGAAGCACTGTCAAGTCTCTGGCAGCAAGGAATAGGCAAAAGATGCCATGTTCAAAACTGTTCATGATCTTCACTCAATGTTCTATTCATGTTCAGAAGAAATAATTAAATACTGTTAATAATGACGTTTGAGGACATTCTTTTGTGAAATCCCTTATGCAACCCTGCCTCACCCCGACTTTGCCTCCTGTGGCCCCCAGATAAATTGAGTTTGAGACCCCTGACATATAGGAAAATTTCATGATTTTATCTCTCCAGGAGGCTGCATAATATTCCATTGTGTATATGTACCACAGGTTTTTTAGCCATTTGTCTGTTGAAGGGGATCTTGGTTGTTTCCAGAGTCTGGCTATTGTAAATAGTGCTGCAATGAATATAGGTGTAAGGAAGGGACTATTGTATTGTATTTTTGTGTTCCTTGGGTAAATTCCTAGGAGTGGTATAGCTGGATTGTATGGAAACTCAATCTTCAGTTTTTGGAGGAATCTCCATATCGCTTTCCATAAAGGTTAGATTAGACAAAATTCCCACCAGTAGTGGATAAGAGTTCATTTCTCTCCACATCCCAGCCAGCACTGCTTGTTCTATTCTTGGTGGTGTGTGTCAATAACTGTGGTATGAGATGGTACCTCATAGTTGTTTTGATTTGCATATCTCTGATGAATAGTGATGTGGAGAATTTTTTGTGCCTTTCGGCTATTTGTATTTCTTTTTTGTCAAAGTGCCTGTCCATTTCTTCTCCCCAGTTTTTGAAGGGATTAGATGTTTTATTCTCTAAATTCTATCAGTACATTGTATATTTTGGATATTAGCCCCTTATCTGATAGATATTGGGTGAATAGTTTTTCCCACTCAGTGGATGGCTCTTATATTCTGGGCACTGTTTCCTTTGAGGTGCAGAAGCTTCTCAGCTTAATATATTCTCATCTGTTTATTTCTGCTTCCACTTGTTTGGAGAGTGCAGTTTCTTCCTTGAAGATGACTTTAGTCTCAATGTAATGGAGTGTTTTACCTACATGTTGTTCTATATACCTTATGGTATCAGGTCTGATAACAAGGTCTTTAATCCAGTTGAATTTTACCCTCTTACATGATGTTAGCTGGGAGTATAAGCTTGCTTTTATTGCAAGTGGCTAACAACTTGTGACAACACCACTTGGTAAAGAGGCTTTCCCTGCTTCATTTAGGATTTTTTGCTTCTTTATCAAAAATTAGGTTCTTGTATATCTGGGGAACATTCTCTGAGTACTCAAGCTTATTCCACTGATCTGAGATTCTGTCTTTATTACAATACTATGCTGTTTTGATAACTATTGCTTTGTAATACAGTTTATAGTTGGGCAAAGTAATGCCTCCCATATATCTTTTCCCAATGATTCTTTTAGCTAATCTAGGGTGTTTATTGTTCTAAGTAAATCTCAAAAGTATTTTATCTACTTCTTTGAAGAATGTCATAGGTATCTTTAGAGGGATCACATTAAATCTGTATAATGGTTTTGGGAGTATTGCCATTTTAATGATGTTAATCCTGCCAATTCATGAGCAGGGTATGTATTTCCATTTCCATGTGTCCTCTCTTATTTCTTGGAGCAGAGTTTTATAGTTTTTTTTGTATAGATCCTTCATGTCTTTGGTCAAGTTGACTCCAAGATATTTGAATTTGTGTGGCACTAATGTGAATAGGGTTGTTTTTTTTTCTTTTTTCTTTTTTGTTCAAAACATTTTCTTTTTTTTTCTTCTTTATTTGAACATCTTGATTACATAAATGATTGTGATTAGGTTTCAGTCATGTAAAGAACACCGCCTTCACCAGTACAATATTCCCACCACCAATGTCCCAAATCTCCCTCCATCCCACCCCACCCCCACCTGTACTCCAGACAGGCTTTCCAGTTCCCTCATTCATTCACTTGATTATGGTAGTTCTCTTTGTAGTTATTTCTATAGTTGTACTCACCACTCTTTGTGGTGAGCTTCATGGAGGGAGCAGGTGTTCCAGTTATTTCTATAGTTGTACTCACCACTCTTTGTGGTGAGCTTCATGGAGGGAGCAGGTGTTCCAGTCCTCCTGTTATTTTCTCTGAGGATTGTTACAAAAATGACTTTTATTTTTCTTAAAATTCGTAGATGAGTGAGACTATTCTGCATCTCTCTCTCCCCCTCTGACTCATTTCACTCAGCATGATAGATTCCATGTACATCCATATATAGGAAAATTTCATGACTTCATCTTTCCTGACTGCTGCATAATATTCCATTGTGTATATGTACCACAGTTTCTTTAGCCATTCGTCTGTTGAAGGGCATCTTGTTTTTTTCCAGAGCCTGGCTATTATGAATAGTGCTGCAATAAATATAGGTATGAGGAAGGGGTTTTTGTATTGTATTCTTTTGTTTTTAGGGTATATCTCTATGGAATAGCTGGGTCGAATGGGAGCTCAATTTCCAGATTTTGAAGGAATCTCCATATCGCTTTCCATAGAGTCTGTACTAGATGGCATTCCCACTAGCAGTGGATAAGAGTTCCTTTCTCTCCACAACCCTGCCAGCACTGATTGTTCTCATTCTTTCTGATGTATGCCAATCTCTGTGTGTGAGATGGTTTCTCATCTCTGTTTTGATTTGCATTTCCCTAATGATTAGTGACGAGAAGCATTTTTTCATGTGCCTTTTGGCCATTTGTATTTCTTTTTTTATTAAAGCGTCTATTCATTTCTTCTCCCCATTTTTGATGGGATTAGATGTTTTTATCTTGTAAAGTTCTGTCAGTGCCCTTATATTTTGGATATTAGCCCCTTATCTGATGGGTGTTGGGTGAATCGTTTCTCCCACTCGGTGGATAACTCTTGTATCTTGGGCACTATTTCTTTTGAGGTGCAGAAACTTCTCAGTTTAATGTATTCCCATCTGTTGATCACTTTTTGGAAAGTGCAGTTTCCTCCTTGAAGATGCCTTTTGTCTCAATGTCATGGAGTGTTTTACTGACGTGTTGTTCTATATACATTATGGTATCTGGTCTGATATCAAGATCTTTAATCCATTTGGATTTTACTTTCATACATGATATTAACTGCAGGTCTATGTTCGCTTTTTTGCAAGTGGCTAACCAGTTCTGCCAGCACTACTTGTTGAAGAGATTTTCCCTGCTCCACTTAGGATTTCTTGCTCATTTGTCAAAAATTAGGTAATTGTATGTCTGGGGAATTTTCTCTGAGAACTCAAGCCTATTCCACTTATCTGAGGGTCTGTCTTTATTCCAATAACATGCTGTTTTGATAACTATTGCTTTGTAGTAGAGTTTAAAGTTGGGGAAAGTAATGCCTCCCATTTTTCTTTTCCCTAGGAGTGCTTTAGCTATTCGAGGGTGCTTATTGTTCCAGATGAACTTCATAAGTGTTTGATCCACTTCTTTGAAGAATGTCATGGGTATTTTTTAAGGGGATCGCATTAAATCTGTATAATGCTTTGAGGAATATTGCCATTTAATGATGTTAATCCTGCCAAGCCATGAGCAGGGTATGTGTTTCCATTTCCTTGTGTCCTCTCTTATTTCGTGGAGCAGGGCTTTATAGTTATCTTTGTATAGGTCCTTCACATCTTTGGTCAAGTTGACTCCAAGATATTTGAGTTTGTATGGCACTATTGTGAATGGGATTGCCTTCCTGACTTCCATGTCTTCCCTATCATTATTGATGTATAAAAAGGTTATTAATTTCTGTAGGTTGATTTTGTAGCCTGCCACCTTGATATATGTATCTATTGTTTCTAGAAGCTTTTTGGTAGAGTTTTTAGGGTTTTCTAGTAGAGTATCATGTCATCTGCAAACAATGAGAGCTTGACTTTTTCCTTTCCTATCTGAATCCCCAGAGTATAATGTTGGTGTCATCAGATAATAATATGGCCACCCCAGCTTTTTTGAGGGTGTTGTTTGCTTGGATGATTTTCCTCCAGCCTTTGATTTTGAGTCTGTTTGTTCTGACTATTCAGGTGTGTTTCTTGTAGGCAGCAGAAGGTTGGATTCATCTTTTTAACCCATTTTGCCACACTGTTTCTTTTAATTTGTGAATTTAGTCCATTGACATTGAGGGAGATGATTGTCATAGGATTTAATGTCATCTTTGTAGATAAGTTTGCTCTCTTGTCTTAGAGTAGACCTGTCAGTTTTTTCTTTAAGGCTGGTTTATCATCTGTGAAGTTTCTGAGCTCTATTTTTATCCATGAAACTGTATTTTCTTCCTTCAAACCTGAATGAGAGTCAGGCTGGGTGCAGTATTCTCAGTGAGGAATTCATTTCATTCAGTCTTGTCACAATATCCCACCACTGTCTTCTGGCCTTGAGAGTTTCTTGTGACATGTCTGCTGTAAGTCTTAGGGATGCTCCTTTGAATGTAATTTCCCTTTTTGATCATGCTGCTTTCAGTATTCTATTTCTATCTATGGGATTTGTTATTGTAACGAGGATATGTCTTGGGGTGTTCTTCTTTGGGTCTCTTTTAGCTGGTACTCTTTGGGCATGCAGGATTTGATTGCATGTAGTCTTTAACTCTGGGAGTATCTCTTTGATGATGTGTTTGACAGTTGATTCTTCCTGGAGATCTCCTTCCTGGGTTTCTGGGACTCCAATGATTCTTATGTTGTTTCTGTTGAGTTTATCAAAGACTTCTATTTTTATCTGTTTGCATGCCTTGAGTACTTTTTCCGTTGCCTGTTCGTTTGTCTTAAGGTTCTTTTCCAATTTCTTCTGTTGTGTTGAGTTTTTCTGCATTACATCTTCCAGTACTCGATTCTCTCCTCAGCTGCCGATACCCTGTTGGCGAGGCTATCCATTGAGGTTTTTATTTGAGCAACCATGTTCTTCAGATCTGTTATTTCAGTTTGTAGTTTTCTGATTTCTTTGTGTTCTCTTCAGACCGATCTATGCTTTTTTTGAGTTTTACGAACATATTCCATATTTCTATTCTAAACTCCTTATCTGAAAGGTTAATCAGGTAGTTGGAATTTATTAGGTCATCTGAGCTTTCATCTTCATTCTCTGTGATGGTGTTTGCCTGCGAGGTTTCCCCATTGTCACGCTTGTAGTGTGTTTTTTTTCTGCGTGTTGTGGTGGGGTTCATTGGTTAGAAAGAGTGCGTGGCCGTGAAGCTAAGTAGCCACGCTCTTCTGCTGCTTCTAGAAGACAGTCCTCAGAGTGAACAAAGGCACAGCAGGGCAGAGCCTCCACAGGCCAAATACCTCAGCTTATTGGACAGCGACCCCCGCAGCCAGAATGTACTCACTCAGCCGCTTCAAAATGCAGTTTTTTGGGGGTGTGCTCCCTAGGCCTCTGAGAAAACCTTCGGGGATTCAGAAGCACAGGCACAGGCAGACAGACATAGAAGTTTCCTCTGAAGTCCTCAGAGTGAACCAGGGTTGTTTCCTTAATGTCCATTTCTTCCCTATTATTATTGGTGTATATTGGTGTATAAAAAGGCTACTGATTTTTATGTATTAATTTTGTAGCCTGCCACCTTGTTTTATGAGTCTATTGTTTCTAGAAGCTTTTTGGTAGAGTTTTTAGGGTATTCCTAGTAGAGTATCATGTCATCTGCAAACAGTGAGAGCTTGACTTCTTCCTTTCCTATCTGGATTTCCTTGATATCTTTTTCTTGCCTGATCACTATAGCAAGTACTTCCAGTATTATGTTGAATAGTAGTGGTGAGAGAGGACAGCCTTTTCTTGTACTAGAATTTAGAGGGAAGGCTTTTAGTTTTTCTCCTTTGAGGATAATATTTGCCATTGGCTTGTGGTAGCCGGCCTTGACTATATTGAGAAAGTTTCCTTTCATTCCCATCTTGCTGAGAGTTTTTTTTTAATCAAGAATGGATGTTGAACCTTATCAAATGCTTTTATTTTGTCTATTTATATGATCATGTGATTTTTATCTTTCTTATTGCTGATGTTTTATATTTTGTTGATAGATTTATGGATATTAAACCATCCTTGCATTCCTGGGATGAAACCTACTTGATTGTAGTGAATGATCTTCTTGATGAGGCACTGGTTCTCATTTGCCAGAATTTTGTTGAGGAGCTTTGCATCTGTGTTCATCAGGAATATTGGTATGTAAATTTTTTTTGGCAGCATCTCTGTCTGATTTTGATATCAAGGTGATGTTGGGTTTATAAAAACTGTTTGGAAGAGTTCCTGTTTTTTCAATTTCTTGAAAAAGCCTGGCTAGGATTGGTAGTATTTTCTCTTGAAAGGTTTGAAGGAATTCATTAGTAAATCCATCTGGGCCTTGGCTTTTCTTCTTGGGCAGACATTTGATTACTGTTTTAATTTTCTCAATAGTGGTCAGGGTGTTTAGATATGCTACATTCTCCTTACTCAACCATGGAAGGTTATAAGAGTTCAAGAATTTATCTATTTCTTCTAGGTTCTCATGTTTAGTGGCATAGATTTTCTCAGAGTAGTCTCTGATTACCCTTTGAATCTCTGAAATATCAGTAGTGATAACTCCCTTTTCATTCCCAATATGGGTTATCAAGTTTCTCTCTCTCTCTCTTTTTGTGAGTTTTGCCAATGGTCTATCAATATTGTTTATTTTTCAAAAAATCATCTTCTACTTTCGTTGATAGTTCAGATTGTTTTTTGGGTTTCCACTTTATTGATTTCTGCTCTCAGCTTTGCTATTTCCTTCTATCTCCTTATTTTTGGTTCCTTTTGTTGATCATTTTCTAATTTTATATGCTCCATCATTAATCTGTTCAGGTATGCCCCTTCTTCCTTCTTAATGTGTGATTGCAAAGCTATAAATAGTAAAATACATTTTTACTGTTTATTTTCTCATCTGTAATTGTGTAGTTTTCCTTATCATAAATGGAAAATGAATTAAACTGGAGGTGTAAAACTATTGTAAAAATTATAGCTAACCATGAAATAGGAATAACAAGTTGATAATAATGTATTTAGTTCATCATATCTTATTATCAAGCTATCTGTCTGAATATCTTAACATGTTTCTCTAACAAATACATTTAATTACAGATGTAGAACATTACTTCTCATAAAAGTATTTTCAATATAATCAAAAGTTGCCATATATATAAAAAGAAAATGTTGCAGAGTGAAGTTAATGTAATTTGTAAGAATATTATTGTATTTCTGATGACTATGTGCATATGAGGCAGGAAAAATGAGATTTACCAATTCTGCTCTTATGAGGTTAAAGGAAGTATGTCTCTAATAGAGGAAACTTAAAATTTTTGTATTGGCTGCTTTGGTTTGGGAATATCATTAATTTTCCATTGTATAGATATAGGCTTTTCTAAATAAAATTATAAAATATAGCCTAGGCAAAATTTTACTGTAGTAAACAGGAGTAATAGAGAGAGGTTAATGAGGAATTAAACATAAAACTGCAACCAGAGGAGAGAAAGTTATCTGGAATAAGTGGGATTAACTCCATGGTAATAACCAATTAGATCTAAATTAGATGGCTGTCGGTTTTCTTATAACATTGGCACTTGATTGATGCCTTAAACCTTTTACATCAGTGCGAGATTGAGTTAGAGTAGACAGCTGCACTGAGACTAAACATTGACTGTATTGCATTCAATTATTTTATTAGACTCTGGAGACAATATAGGAGAACAAAACTCGGCCTCAAATAGAAATCATGTGTATGATATTTTTATAAATTCAAATTTTCTGTTAATAATATAAATAATTTTTAAATTCAAAAATTGTAATAGCAGATAAAATGATTATTAACCATCTAAGAGAAGAATGGCCTAATGCATGATTTTTGTCATATCACTTGGCATTTATCTTATTAAGTAAAAGCAGTTGACAGATACAGTGATAAGTGTATAAATGGGGTTGTAGATGATTTGACAAGTATGGCATCACTACAGCTCTGCTTGCTGAAATATTCTATTTAGGCCTAGGACTAAAACATTATCCACATCAGTGTTTCCCACAGTGGAAGAATTGGATGAAACTCAAAAATACCAGGTAATAGTAACTTAATCTTGGTAATTTTTTTAAGAGAATGGCAGAATAAGTTTGGAAACCTATATTCTAGGGCTGTTTGTTGCATTGCAATAAATGACTTTGCATATCCTAAACTTATTAAGCCATTACTGTATTTCTTTTGGAGGTATCTCTACATCAGGTGATGCTCAGGAATTACTCTAGGCTCTGCACTCAGAAATTACTCCTGGTAGTGCTTTGGGAATATAAGGGTACTGGTGATTAAATCTGGAATGGTGGTGTGCAATGCAAACATCCTACTGTCAGTACATCATCCTGGTCCCTGTCTTTATTTTTTAATATGACAGCATCCATAGTCTATTAAATGATTCAAAACCAAATTCCAGTATGTGTTATTTGAAAATTAAAGTACACCAGCACCTTAGTGATTAATCATATTTAAGACAGGTAGTACAAGTATTTTTACTTTTAAGATAATTTAGCTATGCTTATAATAATTTGACCATTGTTTATTAGGATAAATAATGCTGGTTCACTTTTTCAGCAGTAGCATTAATTTTATTATTTAAAAATATTAAATTACAATATTCAGTATACACAAATCTAAAATTTGTTTCAGAAGATTATAGGGAATTGTACATATGTGAATGTATTTTCTTACTTTGTTTTATAAAACTGTTATATAAAAGATACAAGAGCTACTTATACATTACTTTCATTGGTAATTTATTTTTTCATTTCAATGTAAGCTAAAATGCTACTACTTCTGTTTACTTTAGAGAAGTAGGAAGAAGGCTAATGGCAATTTCAAGAAGAGAATCTATGTTTTCCTCAACCGAGAAAATATTAAGGGAAAACCTGGAGAATATGAGGAATGATGAGAGTTTTTTTTTTTTTTGATCATCTGCATGGTTCAAACCTTAGATCTCCTAGCACCACACAGCAGCTATCAAACAGCACCTGAATTCCACTTGGTCTTTACAGCAGAGCAAATCAACCCTGCCATCTGAATTCTTGGATTCAAGAATTTAAGCTGGAGCAAGGAATTGTATTTTTTTAATTTAATATAATTTTTACTTTAATCATAGTGGGTTACATATCATTGACAATAATATTTTAGGTACATATTATCATAAAATCAGGGGAATTCCCACCACCAAATTGTCCTCTCTCCACCTCCGTTCCTGTCCTACCTCCCATATCCTCTTCCCTCATCCATGGGGCTGCTAGAATAAGTGGTTCCCTCTGTGCCTAGCTTACTACTAAGTGGGCTTACCCCTGTTTGGTCTTGGTACCTCCCTTATTTCCCCCACTAAAGAGGCAGGTCTACATAGTTCAAGTTATGTAGTTTTGTTTGAAGAAGAGAGAAGTAATAAACGGGGGGGGGGAATCAAATACTCCGAACATGGGCAGAGTCCTTCTAGAGGCTCTCAGCCTAGGTTTGAGAGACCAAGGGGAAAAAGTGGGTGAAACACCACAACAGTACAAAGAGAAGTGTCAAATAAAGATTCAGTGAGCACTCCAGAGGGGAAAAAAGATAAGCATCAAATAAAAGCCATGGTATTGAAATAAAAAATGTGGCAGAGCACACAAAGGAAGAAAAGAAAAGAAGAAAAATAAGTATAAATGGAGACAATGACTTCAATAGGCAAACCAAAACAAAAAAATCGACAAGAACTAGATTTAAAAAAAAGTTGTTTTGTGCTTTTTGCCTTTTTTTTCCCCTTCCTGCACATGCACAGTAAATATTGGGGTCAGTTAAAAAGGAATTTCCTTGGCCTAAGAGATCCAGGGAATCTCCACCCTTGGAGTATATTGTCATGGGATTAACTATAGACTTCGTTCAGGTTCATTTACTCTTTTGTGGTGTATGGAATTTACTCTTTTGTGCTTTTGTGGTGTATGAAGACTTCTGTTCCATCCTGGGTGATAAAACCAGACCTCTGTATCTAGAGATCTCAGTATCTGCACAGGTCAGGGAGTGGAACATATGATGAAGTCTTTCTTTGTGGTTCTAGAAGTTCTGTTCCCTCAGTGTTGTTGTAATCCATCTTCTGTGGTTGGTGGTCCTGGTCTTTGTGCTGATCCTACGATGGGGCCTTGGATTGCGTCTTTCATTATGTTTCCAGGAGACTACTTCTGTTGCAAATGTCTCAGACATACGTCTGGAACTAGAGATCATGGTTATTGTGCAGGTCGTATCTCAAGCCCTAGACTAGGGCTTTTTTATTGGTCCCAGGATACCTAGAGTCCGGTCATGGTTCTGTCAGCCAGTCATCTGTAAATCGCGATCTTGGCTTTTGGATAGACCAACGGATGACAAGTGTTCTGATTTTGTCTTATTGTTAGCTGGTGAGATAGGGTAACTTGCTCATAGCTCAAATTGTTCTCATTTTCCTCATTGTCTGGATATCATATTAGGGCTGGCACTTGTTGGTCTGAGCAGTGTTAATGTCCTGGATGGGATATGTTTCCTGTGGCTGTTGTGGAAAACTGTGTTATTTCTATGCCTGGAATCCAGGGTTCAAGGCTGGACGATTGTGTCTAATCACCTAGGGTCTAAGTTGGGTCCACATGACGTATTTTCAAGGTGGAAGATGCCCCTGTATTGTAAACAAGTATGAGTTCTTATCTCTAGTAGATAAGAGCTCATTTTTATACATAAGATTTCCCCCCTTTTTTTAGTGTGCTTTTGCAGGGAGATATGGTGCTATATTATATTGCCGGTGCATTTGAGGGTGGAAAAGAAGAAAACAAAAACAGGTCACACACCCAAAAAGGATAAAAATAGAAAAAAAATATGTGTTCATATATATATATACATAAAATAAAAAAGTAAATAAAGGAACAAGGTGTTGCAAGAGACTACCATACATTTGGGGGAAAGCAGGTAAAGAGGTGGTATAATACAGGTCTTATATTTATAATAGAAGTATAGGTTTCACCCATTTTTTTTGAGATTTTCTTGTGATGTGTGGGTTCCTGGGTGCCTTTTCATTACACAGCATGACCCTCTTGAGATTGGCAAAAGATTTGCGGCAGGGAGGTCTTAGGAAAAGTTCTTACTTTGGGGATACTTTTGGAGGTAAGTCTGGTTTCCAGTAACAGGCCACCTTAGGAAGGGTTGGTCTTGCATTAAATAATTAACGATGGTGCTGGATGGCGATGGATGGTGAAGGATTTCTCTTTGCCATCCCAGGCCACGTGGCTCTGCAACCCCCATTCAGCCGGCGGGTCCCAGGCCCAGGTAATCGGCGTAATCAAGACTCAGTCACATGCAGGCATTAGGAAGCATCATCTTTATTCATGCCCTGACCACCACAGGTGTGTGGCCTATCCCATAACCTTTCAAGCACAAGTTATTCTTGGCCCTGCATCTTAAACTCCTTTCAGCCATCTTCCCTTTGGGCTCCATGCTCGCCCAAGAATGCAGAAACCCAAAAGCCAGCAAGCTCAGCAGGGCTGAAAGCACGACTCCCCTGGCTCCAGGGTTTATCTACCTATTCTAAGACCCCTCCCAGAAATGGGCCAGGTTTTGCAGGTAAGGTCACACCTAATATCCAGTTCCCAAGACCCCTCCCAGAAATGGGTGGGTCTCAGGTTGCTACATGTAAATCCAGGGTGGAGTAACAGGTTGGTAAGGAGGATTGTGCAGCATGGGTCAGCAGGGGAGTTAGTTGCCTTTTCTTGCAGGGGACAAGGTGTGGGTTTGACTGGTTGTCCCTTCTCTTGGGTGTTGGGTACTGGTTCGTTGGGATATGAGGTCAATCTTGATGCCTAATGGATTAAGAACTGAGGGTGAAGAGTTTTAATAAGGTGGAAAATCAGGATGGAATTGAGGGGTGAAGTGATAGTCAGATTTCCAAAAAGGGAAAAAGGGGAAAAGTATATGGAAGGGTCAGGAAAAAGAGAGAAAATAAATTAACAAGAAAAGGAGAGAAAAAGAAAAAAGAGAAAGAAAAGAAAGTAGTGAGAAGAGAAGAGAAAAGAGCAAGGGAATGCTAGTTTGTTTGAATGTAATCGATGAGTAGGGCCTGAAATATAAGCCTATAGGTCATAGTTGCTGCTTCAGTGGTCTGGATGGTCTCGTGCTGCAAGTCCTAAAAGAAGGTATAACCTAGAGATGAAGGGTATGTTAAAGAGTTTTATTGGAACATTCTCATAGTGCAAGCTGGGTGTGGTATCTCGTGTGACTGAGCCCCGAGATGCAATCAATTTGTCCACCGTTTGTATCCAAGAACTCCTGTGGACAGAAAAGCTGATAGGTTATTTTAAATATAGTAAAGTTAAGGCATTTAAAACATATTGTTATGAAATGCTTCCATTGGAGTCAGTGATATCCCATGGTACTCTTTACCTGTAATCCTGTGTAAGATCCCTAAGGGCTTATTATGGGCCCTTACATACCTGTTCCCTCTATGCTGTTGTTTCTGCTGCTGCTAGTTTCTTTGTGATATAATGTGTAGTCAAGAGTTTGCATTGTTCCTCTTTCATGTGTTTTGGGCACTGCTCCCCGGTGTATGTTGACTGTTACAGTATTTGGAGTTTCTACCCTGTTAAATCCTGTTATTTGATTGTTGAGTATTAATTGTATATAAGGTGTATGTTCTAGGTGTTTCAGAATAGTGCTATCATTCTGTATTTATCTTTCATCTTCTGCTAACTTCGTTTAACATAATATGTTCTAGGATCATCCACGTTGCTGCAAGTCTCTGATTGTATCATTTCTGACTGTCATGTAGTATTCCATTGTGTATAGATACCACATCTTGATAATCCATTCATCTGTTGTTGGACATTAAGGTTGATTCCAAGACTTGGCTATTATACTGAGTGCTGCAATAAATAGTGGGGTGCACATATACTTTGGAATGAATGTCCAACTTGGGGGTAGATACCTAGGAGAGCAATTTCTAGATCAAATGGCAGCTCAATTCTGAGTTCCTTGAGCACTCTTCAGACTGTTCTTTATAGGTGTTGGACTAGGGGGCATTCCACCAGTAGTGGATGAGAGTGCCTGTTATACCACAACCCCGCCAACATATATTGTTCCCATTATTTTTAATGTGAGCCATCTTCAATGGTGTAAGGTGGTACCTCATTGTTGTCTTGATTTGGATTTCCCTAATGATGAGTGAAGGTGAGATGTTTTTATGTGTTTGTTAGCCATTTTTCGGTCTTCCTCAGAGAAGTGTCTATTCATTTCATCTGCCCATTTTTCTATGGCTTTATTGGATTTTGGGGGCTCTGCTTTCTGAGTGCTTTGTATATTCTGGATATCAGCCCTTTATCTGACATGTTGTGTGAAAAGATTTTTTCCCATTCAGGTAACTGTCTTCTTGTGTTAAGTAAGGTTTCTGTTGCCATGCAGAAGCTTTTTAGTTTGGTTTAGTCCCATTTGTTTGTGTTTGATGCTAAAGTTCTTGCCATTGGCATTCTATCATCAAAGACTTTTTTGATATATAGGTCTTCGAGTTTTCTGCCTATTTTTTCCTCAAAAATTTTATAGATTCGGGTCTGGTTTTAAGGTCGTTAATCCATTTTGAGTTGACTTTTGTATATGGTGTGAAGTATGGGTCAATTTTTAATTTTTTGCAGATGGTTCACCAGTTGTACCAACACCATTTGTTGAAAAGACTTCTTGTCCTATTTCAAGTTCTTGGCTCTTTTGTCAAAAATTAGTTGACTGTATTTCTGTGGGCATATGTCTGGAAATTCTGTTCTAATGCACTGGTCTGAGGCTCTGTCCTTGTACCAGTACCATGCTGTTTTGATCACTATGGCTTTATAGTATAACTTCAGATTAGGTAAAGAGATGCACCCAGCTTCTTGTTTTTTAGTATGTACTTGGTTATCCTGGGTCTTCTGTGGTTCCAGATAAATTTTATGATTGATTGCTCTAAGTCTTTAAAGAATGGTATCTGAATTTGGATGGGGATTGCGTTAAATCTATATAGGAATTTGGGTAATATAGCTATTTTGACTATATTGTTTCTACCTACCCATGAGCATGGGATGTTCTTCCATTTCCCAAGATCCTTTTCAATTTCTTTCTGAAGTGTTTTGAAGTTTGCCTAATATAAGTCCTTCACTTCCCTGGTAAGATTGATTCCTAGGTACTTGATGCTTTTTTGATATTATTTTAAATGGAGTTGTATTCTTAATCTCTCTCTACTCTACTTCGTTATTTGTATAGAGAAATGCTACTGTCTTTTGTGTATTGACTTTGTATCCAGTCACTTTGCTATATTGGTTAATTGTTTCTAGGAGTTTTATTGTGGACTCTTTAGGGTTTTCCACATATATCATCATGTCATCTGTGAAAAGGGATAGTTTGAATTCCTCTTTCCCTATTTGAATTCATTTGATTCCCTTCTCTTGTCTAATTACTATTGCCAGTCCTTTGAAGACTATGTTGAATAAAAGTGGAGAAAGTGGACATCCTTGCCTAGTTCCTGACCTTAGTGGAAGTGCTTTCAGTTTTTCACCATTAAGGATAATGTTGGCTGTGGGCTTTTCATAGATAACTGTAATTATCTTGAGAAAGGTTCCTTCCAGACCTATTTTACTTAGCGTTTTCAACATGAATGGGTGTTGGATTTTGTCAAAAGCTTTTTCTGCATCTATTGATATGATCATGTGATTTTTGTTTTTTATTATTGATGTGGTGTATTATGTTTATTGATTTGCATATGTTGAACCATCCCTGCATTCCTGGGATGAATCCTACTTGGTCATGGTGTATAATTTTCTTGATGTAGTGCTGGATTCGGTTCTTTAAGATTTTGTTGAATATTTTTGCATCTATGTTCATTAGTGAGATTGGTCTGTAGTTTTCTTTCTTGGTGGTATCTTTGCCCTCTTTGGGAATCAGAGTGGCATTAGCCACATAGAAGGAATTGGGGAGGATTCCTGTCTTTTCAATTGTTTGGAAGAGCCTGTGAATCAGTGGAAGTAATTCTTCTAGGAATGTTTGATAGAATCACCTGTAAAACCATATGGGCCTGGACTTTTGTTCTTGGGGAGTTTCTTTTTTTTTTTTTTTTTTTTGTTTTTTGGGCCACAACCTGTGACGCTCAGGGGTTACTCCTGGCTATGCGCTCAGAAGTTGCTCCTGGCTTCTTGGGGGACCATATGGGACACCGGGGGATCGAACCGCGGTTCGTCCTAGGCTAGCGCAGGCAAGGCAGGCACCTTACCTCCAGCGCCACTGCCCGGCCCCCTCTTGGGGAGTTTCTTAATTACTGTTTCAATTCCTTCAATGTGATTGGCCTGTTTAGGCTTTCTAAATCCTCCTTTCTTAGTCTTGGAAGCTGGTATTTTTCCAAGAATCTGTCACTTGCTTCTGGGTTCTCTAGCCTAACTGAGTATAGTTGTTCATAATATGTCCTCATGATGTGTTGGATTCTTGGGGTTCTCTCCCCTTTCATTTGTGACCCTACTTATTTGGGTGTTTTCTCTCTTTTTTTGGTGAGTCTTGCCAGTGGTTTGTTTATCTTGTTTATTCTTTCAAAAAACCAACTCCTGGACTCATTGATTTTCTGTATTATTTTCTTAGTTTCTATGTTGTTTATTTCTACTCTGGTTTTTATTATATCCAATCTTCTGGTTGTGTTTGGGTTTCTTTGTTGCTGTTGTTCCAGCTCCTTAAGATGGTACTTTAACCTGCTAATTTTGTCGTTTTTCTCTTTCCTGATGTAAGATTGTATTGCTATGAGTTTCCTCCTGATTACTGCTTTTGCTGTGTCCCACAAGTTTTGACAAGTTGTTTCTTCATTATCCTTTGTCTCAAGGAATCTTTATATTTCTTCCTTGAGTACTTCTTTTATCCAGCTCTTTTTAAGCAGCATGTTGTTTAGGTGTTGGATTTTCTGCATTGCTTCTTTTTACAGTCAATTTTGACCTTTGTTGCATAGTCATATGAGAGAGTGCTTTTAATGATCCTTAACTTTGTGATTTTATGCAGGTTAGATTTGCATTCTAAGGCATGATCTATTCTGGAGAAGGATCCATGTGAACTTGAGAAGAATGTGTATTCTGCTTTCTGGGGGTGGAGGTTCCTATATAAGTTTATTAGTCCTAGTTCTTCTATTTTTTCATTTAGGGATCTTATTTCTTTGTTAGTTTTCTGTCTGGTGGATCTCCCCAGTGGTGATAGTGAAGTATTAAGATCTCCTATTACTATCACGCTTCCTTTCATGTGTTTCTTCAGTTTTGCGAGCAGTTGCCATACATATTTTGCTGGCTCTGCATTAGGTGTGTAGATACTAACCAGTGTTAGCACTTCTTGGTCTAGTGTTCCCCTGATCAGTAAGTAGTGACCCTCTTTGTCTCTGATCACTTTTTTTTTTTGGTTTTTGGGCCACACCCGGTAATGCTCAGGAGTTACTCCTGGCTATGCGCTCAGAAGTCGCTCCTGGCTTGGGAGACCATATGGGATGCCGGGGGATAGAACTGTGGTCCATCCTAGGCTAGTGCATACAAGGTAGGCACCTTACCTCTAGCGCCACCACATTGGCGATATTCTTAAAATGTGATCACTTTCTTGAGGTTGAATGTAGTTTGGTCTGAAGCAGAATGGCCGTCCCTGCGTTTTGTTTTTTTGTTTGTTTATTTTTTGTTGTTTTTGGTTTCCATTGGCCTGGATAATTGATTTCCATCTTTTTATTCTAAGCCTGTGCTTATCTCTTGTAGGTTTGTTTCTTGTAGGCAGCAAAAATCTGGTTTATGTTTTCTAATCCAGTTCTCTATTATGTGTCTTTTAATGGGGAGTTTAGTCCATTAACATTTAAGGCGATTATTGACAGAGAGGGCTGTTGTGCAGTTGTGTTGTTTAGGGTGGTTACTGTTATAATCGAGGGTTTGGATTGTGTAATTCTTCTCTGAGTAGGTCATTTAGGGTTGGATTTTTTTGTGCAAATAATGCGAGATCATTTTTGTTTGAGAATGATTTTAGTTTATTCTCCCATGTGAATGAGAGTTTTTCTGGATATTGGACTCTAGGTTGAAATTTTCTTTCAGTCAGTCATTTAAATATATCATTCCACTGTCTTCTTGCTTGAAGTATTTCATATGGGAGATCTGGTTTGATTCTAATGTTCCTTCCTTTGTATGTGAGGGTTTTTTTTCTCCTTTATTGCTTTAAGTAGGTCACTTTTCTCCTTGTTTTTTGTCATTTGAATTACTATGTGTCTTGGAATTGGTTTGTTAGGGTCTATTTTGTTGGGTACTCTTTTCACCGCCTGGATTTGTTCAGATGTGTCTTTCCAAAGGTTGGGATAGTTCTCCGCTATTATTTCCCTGACTAATTGTTCTTCCCCTTTCCCTGTTTCCTCTTCTTCTGGTATACCTACAATTCTTAGATTGTTTCTTTGTCTTTGTTCATTAAATACTGGACTTTTACTTCCAGTTCTTTACCTTCTATTTCTTTGTTGGCTTCTTTGTTGTCTTTTGTTTGCAGTTTATCTTTGAGTTGTTCTATATGATTCTCGAGCTGTGCAATTCTGTTCTTCTGGCTTTCTACGGTTTTATGTAATCCCTCTAATTCTGCTTGTGTGGAGACTCTCATGTTTTTTTTAACAATTCTTCTTTTAGTTGGTGATTTGTTTATCCAAGGATTTTTTATATTCGCTGGCTAATGTTTCTTTCATTTCCTTTAACATGTCTTGCATTTCATTCTTCATGGCTACTTTAAGATCTTCTTCTGTTGGGTCTGTGCGTTTTGGGGGACTTGGGAATTTATTAGGGATCCTTTCCATATCCCCTGATTTCCTTGATCTACCCATATTCCTTTGCATGTGTTGATGTAGCTTAGAGTGCTGTGCTTTCTGTATTCAGGCTACTTTTGCCACCTGTGTGTTGGGGCTGGGTCCTTTCTCTGGAGTGCTGCTCCTGGTGGGTATGCTGTTGAGGCTTGGCCCCTCCCACGTCCTCCAGTCAAGCCTGATCCTTCACCCCCCTTTCCAGTCAGACAGTGCAGTTAGACTCTGGGCCACAGTGCCAGAGGGCGCCGTTGAGCCTAGGTGACTCACCTCCCCCACCTGGGAGTCAGACTGTGCTTGCTTCTTGGCTCTCTGGTTACTGTTCTTCCTGGCTCTCTGTCCCCCTGTGTTGCCTATGCCACGTTGGCAAGTTGGTGAAAGTTTTTGAGCTCTCTCTGGCCTCTCTCATAGGACTCAGTGTCTTCCTTGGGTACCTGTTATGTGACGCTCCAACTGCCGGCTCGTGCCCTTCCCGGCACCTCCTTCCCAACCACACTGCGACCTGGGGCTGGTCAGTTCTCCCTGGTCGTGGCTCCCCTCGCACCCCTTCCAAGCTCACTGTGTCCCCAGGGTTGGTCAGTTCTCCCTGGCTCCGCTGCCTGCGTGGCTCTCCCGACATCCCTTCCAAGCTCACCACGTCCCCAGAGCTCAGGATTGCTTTTTGCAGGAACGGAAAATCAGTCCTAATTTCAGTCGTGTTTTCCAGGTCCATGAACTTTTCTAGCGGAAAATAATTGCAGAAGGAGAAAAAGAATGAAGATTATTTGAAAAATGAGGGGAAAGCTTGGTGGAGCTTGAAGGTTACCCTAGGCTTTCCCCCATTCCCCACCCAACTCCTTATGGAGGATTGGGGTGGGGACTTTGAACTTCCAGCCTCCCAGCTCTTGATGGTCTCTTTCCTTCCTGGGAGCCGGAAGTCTTTGACAGCATGGGGTTCGGCAGGCCTCCGCCATGCCAAAGGCCTTCTTAACCAGGCCTAGGGGGGGTTGCGGGACTTGGGTGACCCCATCACCCCTCTACCGCCTTGCTCCAGATCTCCAGGGCTTCCCCTGGGCCACATGCCTGGGAAAGCCAGTGAGGTGGGTCCCTTGGAGGTGCTTGAAGTTTACACTAGGTTTAATTTGTGGATGCTGAGAGTTGCTCAGTTGCTCTAAAGCAGTCACTGGTAATTTCTTACCAGTCCATATGTTCAAAACCGTACAGGGGCTAGCGCCCCCACACGCTCAAGATAAATTAATAGTACTCCCTATCCCTTGCATTATGTTTTTGTATATGCAGAATGTCCATTTTGTACTCTGGCCTTTCGCCACACCCCCTATAAAAGCTCATTTTTCTCTTTAACTCTCTCAACCCCTACCATCTTTACTTCCACATTTAACCTTTTTTAACTTCAGTTACTGCAGAGTTCTAAGTCACAGACCAAAGTGGGTGCGACTGGAGTTAACACCCCCACCCAACTATTTCAAAAGGCATAATAGGGACACGTATGTCTTTTCAGCATTTTATGTGTGTTTTCCTTGACAGCTATAGCTCTTGCTGAATATTTTCTTATACAGTGCTGATTTTCCCATTTTTTTATCTTTTCTTTTCTTTATGAACTGTTCAATAGGTAATTTGGTGAGTCTCTCAGTTTAATTATTATGTTTGAACCAAGTCACTGGTATTTTTTGGACGTGTTTTTACACCCCCATATACACCGATAACGCCATGTAGCTTTATTTGTTGTTTGCATAAGCACATTAAAAAGGAAAATACTATGCATACAAATAAGTTCTTATCTAATAGAGATGGGAACACACAAAATATTGTCATGCAATGGGACCTTACACCCTCAACATTGATATAATGGCTGGCACAGGCCTCAGAAGAATGGATATCCTCCATTCATCCCTGATCTAGGGAAGCCATCTACGAAACATCCAAGGTTGTCTATAACATCACCTGGAAGCAATCCTCTACCAGGGAAGACCCTACCGCTGCTCTGACATTGACCTACTCAAAGAGACTTCCCTTAAAAATGAGAAGACTTAACAACAACAACAACGACATGCTTACTGGACAAAGCTTTCTGCATTGCCCTGTAATTGTGAGGTTAAACGAGATGATGCTTTACACCAGCCTGACTTTAATGTAGGACATGCAAATTCCAGGATCATTATACAGAAACCTGATGCCAACAATAGAGACTGCATAAAATTAAACCCTGTATTGGCACTACAGACAATGTGGATTGAAACAAACTAGTTTTCCTTTTAGCGTTAGGAGTTGGTCTTATGCCAGGAAACTTCAGGGGTAGGGTCTCCTTATATTTAGGCCAAGGCTTTTCCTTTCCAAGTCCCCCATATTGTGTTGGGCCTATGCAAACAATATTTGCCACTCTAACACCATTTTTACTGTGCTCCTTTGACTCTCAACCTTAAAAAAAAACACTTAAACTTTTGATGTTAACTTAAACTAATATGCATGTGCATGAAATGTAAAAAAATACTATGCCTTCAATGTTTAAGGAGTCACATAAATTTCATGGCCTTATATTGCTTTGTGTACTGCTAAGAAATGTTATAATGTACTACAATATGAGGACTTGTGGGACAAAGTAATTGTACATGGGTTCTGGTTTATTTTACTTAATGTTCTTTGACTGTAAGTTCAAAATTTAGGCATCAGCAAGGGGATTTCTTTTGCGAACTCTGCTTGTTTGTTTTTTTTTGTTTTTTAGGGGTCACACCTAGTTGACTCTCAGGGATTACTCCTGGCTATGCATTCAGAAATCGCTCCTGTCTTGGAGGACCTATGGAGGCGGGAGGATCAAATGGAGGGTCTATTCTAGGCTCTGTGCACCACTCAGGCCCCTAGATCTTACTTCTTAAAAGCCTTAATGTTATGGAGCTGCGAGGATGCTTATTTCCCAATACACATTTCACTGCCTATCCCCACCACTCTAACACTACCTGCAACACAATCTGATTTCACAGAGATCTACAATAGTGCAAATAACTCTATGTTTTAGTTTTATTTGAGATATATTTTCCAACTTATTTTTGTCTCTGTGCATTTTTCATAATGTCTGTTTTTTGTTATTCTGTTAAGGTAATTCTACTTTAAAAGGCACAGCTGTTTTTTGTCTTCCAAATAACCTTTAATCAAATCAAAAGATTCACTGAATCAACTGGAGAAAATAGCAAATATTTTTCTAAAAAATTGTCTATGAAAAATTAATGTATTGATTTATTTGTGAACTAATATTGTATTATGACATTCATACTATTTTTTAGTAATAATTTAATCTCTGTACAGTTTAAAATAATTTGGCATTATGATGAACTAGACTTTGAACTGTAGTAGACTAAAAGAAAATTAAATAATATGACAAAGAACCAAAATTGAAAATAAATTGTACAGAAAATAATTCACTGGGTATTATTTATTTCAACAGAATCACAGAATTGCAGCATTGATATACAAACTCAAAAATAACAAGAGTTGGGAGGATGAAAAAAAAATAAATGCTATTTTCAAAATTTCATTCATTTATAAAATAGATTGTGTTCTTTGTTTCGCTTTAATAGTTGATAATTATTTGTTACAATTTTCCTGACTTTTTCCCCAAATAATTTTTCTTTAAGATTTTTTCTTGGACTATCATTTTAATCTAAAATTTTATAAGATATTAATGATTCTTAATTTATTTTGTAGTTTATGTTAGTTTATTTTTAAAGACTCCAAATTAAATTAATAACTAATACTACTGTGCTCTGGTTCTGACCACTAGGCTAATTTTTATATTTATAATCCACAGATAACTTTTTTCTTGTGAGTTCCTTTTATGGTGGTAGCAATCAAATACCTTTTTATTAATATTTTTTGTCCTTTCAATCACACTGTAGACAGAAGATTCAAATAATCTAGCAATTCCTTTACCTGAATTCAGTCATGCTTCTGTTCTCAGAGCATATAATCCTAACATTAATGTTTAATTAACCTAATATTCTTCCCTAGTCTCTTTGTTTCTCTAACTAGAAATAAATCCCTGAAAAACACAACATTGAATATGCTCTTTCAAATATCATTATGTTTTTTGTATTAGACATGTAAAAATAATTATTCTGAACCTCAGATTTCACTGGTTGTTCTTGTTCTTTGTAAAAGGTGCCAGTTTCTGTTGTATATAATGATGTCTAATTTTTGTTTTGATTTACATTTTCATGTGACTAATGATGTAGATCATTTTTTCACAGGTGTTTATCTGTATTGTTTAACTGTATTCCTTCTTTTAGAAAGTTTATATTCATCCATCTCTTCCATTTTTATATGGGTTAGATTTTTTTTTTCTTGTTAAACTTTACCAGTGCCTTCTATATCTTAGTTAGATATTAACTTCTTCCCATATAGATGTTGGATGAATAGTTTCTCCTACTACTTGGCAGACATTATAATCCTAATCACCGGTACTTTGAGAAACAGTAGTTTCTTCATTTAATGTAGTCTAATTTATTTAATTTTGCTTTCAATTGCTTGTTATAAATCTGTTGTAAATCTTGTTGGTTTTAATTATTATTTAGTTATTATTATTTATTATGATAAGCTGATTTCCCCTTTTCCCAGTTTGGTGAAGTTGATACAAGATTTTCATAACATTGTTACTTACAATGCATTTGAGATACTGTTGCTTTTTTGTTTTTGTTTTGGTGTTTGGGTCATATTCTGCAGCGCTAAGGGGCTACTCCTGGCTCTATGCTTAGAAATCACTCCTGGCAGGCTCCGGTGATCATATGGGATGCCGGAATTTGAATCACCATCATTCTGCATGCAAGGCAAATGCCCTACCACCATGCTATCTCTCTGCAACCAACTGTTCTATTTTCTGTCAAGTTTTTCTAGCAATATTAGAACCTGATCAAAAAACAAGCTTGTCTTTTAAAAAATTTTTGTATAAGTTTTAAATAAAGCACAAATTATCACTGTATATCTTTTTTACAATTTTATATGTATATCATTTTTACATTTTTTTGAATTTACAAAGACTTGTAATTTAAAAATGTAATAATATATTTTATATTATGTGAATTAAAGTTGCAGTTTTGATACTTGCATTTATAATTTAGCTTCTAAGTCATTGTGGTTTCATTTCTCAGAAGCTTAGAAAACATGACTCCTAATACTCTCAGGAAAAAAAAACTGCTGTTTTTCTTTGTCTCTAGGTTGCTTTATTCTCTGAAGTTACAGTGAATTACAGAGTGACTTAACTCCGTTTATGACAGGGAAGAAACAATATTAATGGAGAGAAAGAGTTGAACTTTAAATTCCTTAGAACCTAAAACCAAACAAGTAAATATATCAGTGTCTCCATGATCTATCATTTATAGTTGTTATAAAATTACATGATATTGAGGTTATATTGCTAATACAATTGGAAGTGATGATTTAATATAAAAGTCACCTGAATATATTATTTTTCTTTGATCAGTATACATTTAATTGGGAAAACATCAACTAGTGTGATATTTTAATTACACTTTTTAGTTGGCATATATTCTGACATAATCTTAGCAACTGGCTTGATGGTTACATTTACTTAAAATATTCTATTTCTGAATAAATATGTAAAAACAAGTGAAGTAAAAATACACTTTTTATTTATTACAAAGTTAAAATGGCAAATGTGCATGGAGTTTGTAAAAATTAAATGTGTAATTATATTATTTGGTATTACTAGGGGTTTTTGCATGTCTTAATATTTAACAAGTATTAATATGCAATGTGTTATTTTGCTAGACTTTTAAGTCAATGTTAGTATACTTCCAAATCTTATTTTTGTGGTGTGAATTCTAAAATTCAACTATTAATACTATTAAAACATTTATATTCTATTCCTTAGAAATAAAGATGTTTAAAGAACAGGTTATCTAGCTCATTCATATATAATTTTACATAATTAATTCTCATTTTTCTTGACTAAACAAACATATGGACAAGTGCACAAAAAACAACATATGTACAAATGGAAAGGGACGCAGTTTCTAGTAGTAAAAAATTGCATAATGGTACTAGTTATACAAATTTCAGTTTTAACGAATATCTTGTCTAAAGTACAGCTGTTTTTTTAATTATTTTTCTATGGTTTCTTAATTGTGAAATATAACAATAGAACATAAACCCTCACTGACATTGTCTGGCTCAATTTCCTAGGTTATGTCTAAAGAAAGATATAACTGAAAGAAAGTGAAAAATGAAATATAGCAGTGGAAATCAGCAAGATTTATATATAAGTAAAATATATGTATAGAAGTCAGTGAAATTATGGAATATAGAGAATACAAGACCTAGAGAAGCAATTTATATGAGTAATTATTGAATATTTTACAGTTCAGTGGTCCTCAAATTTTCTAATCAGAACCCCAGTTCACTGCCCCTTAGACCGTTGGAGGGCAGATTTATAGAAAATAAATACGAACAAATTCCTATGAGCACTGCATATATATTATTTTGAAGTGAAGAAACAAAATGGGAAACAATGTAGAAATATGTGGCCCACGGGTCATAGTTTTTACCACTTTTACTAAACAAACTATTAATGAGATGAG
Source organism: Suncus etruscus (assembly GCF_024139225.1). Classification (NCBI taxonomy): domain Eukaryota; kingdom Metazoa; phylum Chordata; class Mammalia; order Eulipotyphla; family Soricidae; genus Suncus; species Suncus etruscus. Next base: position 133,680,192 of record NC_064852.1, read on the forward strand.
TGACACTAAAAAATGAAATTGATCAATTGTGGGGGCTTTGTTGACAAAAAATGGAGATTTTATGTCATACCTGCTAATAATCCTAAGGCAAATCATTGTATGCATGTTAAAATATGTAAAATAAAAATATGGCATTTCAAAGTATATTGTAGTTAAAATATTATTACAATTGTATCGACACCTATGGTTTTGATGTATGAAGTTACATAATTTCAAAACCACAACTATCAAGACATCCATCATTGTCCTTTTAGTATTTTTGGTCTCTTCTTCCTTTTCTCCTTTCTTTCTGGCTTGGTCCTCTCAGCTGTGTTATCAAAGACTAGTTGGTTTGTTCTCTTTTGATACTGACTATTCATAGATGAACACACACACATCAAAATGAGGTGGAGTCATCAGGTATTTTTCTTTTTTTACCTTTGACATATTTCAGTTAAGATTATACCATCCAGTTCCTATCATATTGTAGAAAAATACAAGATTGTATCTCTTCTTATTAAATGCACCATGTGATTACACTAAGATTTCTCAATATTCATCTGACATTGAATATTTGAGTGGTTTCATATCTTAGCTATTATACTTAGTGCTAAAGTGACCATGTTATTGAACATGTATTAATGTTTATGTATCTAGTTAGATTCCACAGAATGGAATCACTCAGTTTTAAAGAAGTTCTAATTCTTACTTTTTTTAAAGTCTTCGTACTGTTTTCTGTAGTAGCTAAAACCATATGACATTCCCACCAAAAATCAGTTGTATGAGGGATCTTTTCCCTCCCAATACCTATGAATACTGTGGTATGGTGCCATTCTTACAGATGTGAAATATTATCTTCCTATAATTTTCTTATTTCATATTTTTATTGTCCAATTTCATACATATTTTATACATTTTTAGATTCCCTTTGACTGTGAGTGCCTTAAAACCTTCCACTAAATAGCATCCCTCTTTGGGTGGAATATCATGCCTGTAAATATCTTACTGGAGTTTTTTTGGTTTTGTTTGTTTTTCCTTTTCTAATCTCTGTTTACTTCCTCTTCCTACCAGGGGCAGGGTGTCCCTTAGTTTGGAATTTAGCCCAAATTTTGGCGGCACCAACATAGGCTTTGCTAGAAGTGGTCACTGTGTCCTCCAGTAATTTTTGTATTAATAATTTTTATTTTGAACAAAGTGTATTACAAATCTTTCAGAGTAGTATTTTTAGGTACATAGTGACATTGAGTCAGGGGCATTCCCACTACCAATGTTGTCCTCCCCTCTACCGCTGTTCCCAGCATGCATGCTATATCCCCTTCTGTGCCCCCCCACTAATATAAATGGTCCCCTTCTTTGTCTAGCTTGTTGTAGATTGGGTATCAATTCTGTTGTAGTTGGCTTTGGATTTGGTGTATAAATCTGATCATTTTTCATTTCTACACAATGTTCATATGTCTGCTTGGTCTTGGTGCCCTCCATTATTTTCACCTCATTTTGTGAGGCAGAACAAGATGTTCAAGTTATGTGGTTCTGTTTGAAAGTAAGAAAAAAAAGAGAAAAAAGAGGGGGGCAAAAATTCAAACAAGCAAAAAATGGGAGGAGTCCTTCTAGAGCCTATAAATATCAGTTTAAGAAAGAAAGGGAAAAAGAAAGGAAAACATAAAAATAAGATAAAAAAACAATCAACCCCTCCAAAAAACAAAAACAAAACAAAAACAAACAAAAAACCTGAAAAGCACCACAGCAGTATAGTCAACAAGCAAACACTAACAGGCTCCAGTAATTTTAATGAGTAAAACTCTTTTCAGGATGTTGAGTTCCATTCTGTCTTTACATATTCTTTGTTTGATACTGCTATAGCACTCAAAAAATTAATTTCTTCTGATTCACCTAGACCCTGCAATCCCCCTTATAGCTAAGTTTGGTCCCATAAGGAGTACAAGAAAGGAGTTTGGAAAATGGCCCTTTATTACAGATGAGATTCAGTGCATGAGTGGTAGCATTTGACTCAGGTATAAGGTATTAGAGTCTGCAAGCTCTGAATATCTTCTGATTATCGATGGCTTCTTTAGCTACTACTGCGCTCAATTCAGTGTCAGTATAACTCCAGACTCTTGCATTGTCATGCTATTAGATATGTTCGCCTGGCTTCTGTCTCTGATAGAAAGAAATTGGGGCTCAAAAATGACAGTTTTCTCTCAGTTTTCTGTGTCGTTCAGCCTATGAGTTCATGGAATGTAAATATTATTTTATTTGTACCTTGATCTTAGAGGTTTTGGACTTTCACATTTTAACAAGAGTGAAAATCATTTCTATATGGTAGGATAATATTAGAAACAGGACATTTTCTTAGCTTTTTATGATTTTATTTAAATCATGAAAAAATTATTGATTCAATTTCAAAATGTCCTATTATTTAAAGTAGGTTACATAATAACCTATATAGCCTGGCAGATGAAATCACTTTCCTTAGAACAACTGAGATTAAGTAAATAAGATATCTATAAAATTTTTTCTACATTACGTAGATTTCAAAGAAGTTCTCTTAAGTATTAGAGCAGGATTCAAATGGATATTTACAGTCTCATTTGGTAATATATTGATGACAATATATATTTCAAAATAAATTGAGCAAGTCTGTGAATCAATTTGATGAGAGTACCCAAATGGTTTATATATAAAACAAGTTTTTGGTAGAATTTTTCACTTTTCATTTTAGTAAGGCATCATCTTTTTTGAATCTTCAAATTCTCTAGTACTCTATAGTTCAAGTCAATTGGGAGCTATTGTGGATCAGTAGCTAAGCAACAGATTTAGAGTCCAGAGGCTATTCTCCTATATTTCCTCTGCCAATAACTTAGCATGAGATGGTGAGCAAATCATTTAACCTTCCAATTTCACTATCCTTCATCTTTTCAACAGGGAGGTAATATAGCTTTCTTCTCATAGCAATGTGAAAATTTCCCTTAAATAAGTCCTCAAATACAGTGGAAAAGATCCACTACTGTATTGTCATAAAGTAAAAGCAGATCTATTTTGTGCATTATACACATGATGTGTAAACATTAGGTCGATATTTCCTAATAGAAAAAATATTCCCTCATTATGCCTGAGATTTCCAAAGTAATTCATTATAATTAGATATTTTATCAACTATGAAATCATGAAAACATTTCTAGATTAAATTATATCTCATTTCTTTTTATATTTTAGTGCATTGATATCTGAGGATATTTTTATCTGCAGTGAACAGGGAAATACTAAACTAGAATTCCATTATAATATAGAATCAATTTCCTTTTCACCACCTATTAAGCTTTAGATTTGGCTTTGATCTAGTTATTTTTCTGAGATGTCAGCACACACACAATACACACACAAATACACATGCATACACACAACAGAGTTCTGACAGAATACTAAGCTCTATGCTTTCTCTGTAGTGATTGCTCTTCATTTTCTTCTGTTCATAGAGCTTATTCTGCAATTGACTATATGAGTTAAGAGAATATTAGTAGCAAAGGGTATGCTTCTAAGATCTTAATGACAAGATATTGATGTTTCAAAGTCTTGATTTTACATAATGCTCAAATGTACTCTTAATATTTTTTTCTGACAAGTTTTAGTGGAAGACTGCACCAAGAAACTTCTTAAATTTACTCATAAATATAATGAATCCACTTGACAAATACACAAGTTTTAAGATTATGTAAGTGTTTCAAACATCTTTCATCGAGATGGGTATATTCAGACATTTGTTTGAGGAATGAAAGTAATAACATAGAATATATTCTGTGTGCTTTTTGCTACATTGACAAATTTGAGATTAATTTTTATTTCTTTAATATTTTCTTGGTTTTACTTATTTTGTTTTATTTATTTAGGAGGAGTATTTGACCACATTCAAAAGTGAACCTGGTGGTGCTTGGAGGACAATATGTGGAACAAACGATTCATATTAGGGATTGTTCCCTGCATGTCAAGTACTTTATTCCCTTTGCTATCTTTCCAAACCCTACTTTGCTTCAAACAAAATTGCTGAAAAAATAAAAGTACTGGAGACAGCATGTTTTTTTTTCCCATTTAAAATTTAGTGATAGATAAAAATGAAGCTATAGAGAAGTAGGTAAAGTGTCTTGCACAGACCACTAGAGTTCCATCTCATATGGTTCCCAGAACCCTCCGTGAATGAACCTCCGAACAAAATGAGTACTCTTTAAGCACTGCTGAATCCCAAAAAATAACAACAAAATAAATTAAACTTTATTCAAATGTATCAAAAAGTTAAAATATTGAATTTTATTTTATTATTAAAATCCTTTAGAATCATGTTTACTATAGCTGATATTCCAAGATGTAAAAACACTTTAATAAGAAATACGTTTCTGCTGTGTTGTGCCAGTGTCATCAGAGTTTGTAAACTGGTCACAATAGTGAGAAATAAAAGTTCTTGCATAAATTAAAGCCTTAAAATATGGGCATAAAAGTGAAATTATAAAACTCCATTCCACAGCTAACTATTTTCTTAGTAGTTATTTACTCTTTAAAAACTGATCAATATTTATTTATAATTTATATTTTTTCTACCTGTGTTGTTCAAGACCCATGTTACTATAAGGAACGTCTTTTGTCCTTATAAGTCACATGCTTATTTTCCAAATTTAAATAGTGATTTAACTTATATTTTCATAAGATTTAGAGTTAGTAAAAAGGTTTTTATTGCTCTGATATATAATAATATGTCAATGTATTTTATATAATTACCTGTACATTTAAACTTTCTATTTAACTATGTCTTTTATTAAAGTGGCAGGTTCTTTTCAAAAAATTGACATACCTCATTGTAGAAAACTTATTATATGCTGATATTCTAAAATTTTAAATATTTTATAAATATTCAAAATAACACTCTCCTGGGTACAAAGTAATAACTAGTTGATATTCTCAGTCAATTTTATGTCAATAAAGTTTCAGAATAGTTCAGATATTAAGGTACTCAAGAATTCCAGATTTTGATTAATATATGGTAATTTAAGTTTTATATATGAAAGATAGCACAGGTGAGAGATTGAAGGGGACTTAAGGGTATTGCCTTGCATTAGGCTAACCTAGGTTCTATTCCCGTATATTGGAATCCTGAGATATGGTTCCCTGAGCACTATTTGTGTGATCCCTGAGCACATAGTCAAAAGTAAGGCCTGCACACATCTGAGATTTGTCCAAATATAAAGAAAAGTGAAAAAAAATTACTCTTGCCTGATAAATCCCCTAGGAGTGGGATTTCTTTTTAACAAAGTAAAACGTTCTAGAAAAAAATCAATCACTCACAAAACAGAGAAACTGGTTAAAAGTCTTTAAGGTAAGGGCTGGAGCAATAGCACAGGGGAAGGGCATTTGCCTTGCACGCAGCTAACCCAGGACGGACCTGAGTTTGACTCCCAGAGTCCCACATGGTCCCCCAGCCAGGACCGATTTCTGAGCTCATAGCCAGTAATAGCCGCTAAGTACCACCAGGTATGGTCCAAAATCAAACCCCCCCCCCCCAAAAAAAAGTATTTAAGGTTGACCAGAGACAACTGGCCAATATTTAAGAAGAGAGCAAAATACTTCGTCTACTAGACATGAGCAAAATACTATATCTATTAGACATGTTAGATTTAATGGGTTTTAGTTACAGGGTTAGAGAAGGACAAATAATAAGCAAACAAGTAAAGATTATCACATATGGAATAAAAAATGTTGACTAAAAGAGAGGATAACAGTGATATCCAGATATCCAGGGGCCAGAGATAGCATGAAGGTAGGGCTTTTGCCTTGCATGCAGAAGGATGGTGGCTCGAATCCCAGCATCCCATATGGTCCTATGGTCCCCCAAGCCTGCCAGGGGTGATTTATGAGCATAGAGTCAGGAGTAAACCCTGAGTGCTGCCGGGTGTGACCAAAAACACAGAAAGAAACAGACAAAAAAAAAAAAAAAGGATTGACTAGAAAAGGTGATAAAGTTGCTTTACGTATGGCAGGTCAATGAACTAAGGACAAATTTAAGTACTATTGGCACAAAACATGAGCAGTTTTTCTATATCCATCTGAGTGGTACCAGATTAGTCATTGACAACACACACCTACATTTGTCATCAAACCCAAACATTTGTGTATCAGTCGAAATTTTATTGAAATGATAAGATTCGTATTCAGAAGCCTTGAAGTAATTTCAAGTATGTTTCTACATGTTATTGATGTTTGTAAGTAATTCATAACTTAACCTTATATTGAGTTTCTAAAGCATATAAATAATTTATATATTATATATATATATATATATATATATATATATATATATATATATATATATATTATTGGTTTTTGGACCACACCCGGCAGTGCTCAGGAGTGACTCCTGACTCCTGGCTGTCTGCTCAGAAATAGCTCCTGGCAGGCATGGGGGACCATATGGGACACCGGGATTCGAACCAACCACCTTTGGTCCTGAATCGGCTGCTTGCAAGGCAAACACCGCTGTGCTATCTCTCCGGGCCCCGAATCTAGATTTAATAAAAGTAAACTGAAACAGTAAAATAAAATGGTAATCTTATGAAATAAGAATCCTTCGTGAAAAAAACCTACAACAAGTGGCTTTAAAGAAATTCAAAGTGATCTGAAGTTCCAACAGAGATGTAGCTTTTTTGATACTGATCTAACCAACCTCTTTCAGATTAGACTAAGAACATATGATACAGATGATAAGGAGTTAATCTAAAAATGTAAAACATCTATTTTCTACTTTAGCTTGTATTTTTTAAAGGTACTTAAAATTGCATAGATATAAAATGACCATAATTTAACATTTCAATAATATTTTTATTAATTAAGCATATAGGAAACATTCTAAAATTTATTTCTAAAAGCATTAAAGAAATAATATGATTTTTCAATTATGTCTTTCTTGTAAAAATTCCATTATTGAAACAATTATAACCATTTTGTTCACAACTAAATAATAATTCACATAAGTCAAATTAATTATACCACATATAATTCAAAGAGAAAAAATATCTGGCTACATATGTGGTTACAGATAGAAAGCACAAGAGATTACAAGGTCTTTAATAAACTTAATCTGGTTTTGTTTTATTAGGCTTTTACTAGAATATTCTGTCCCATAAGTATTTTTTAAATGTGCCATAATTTAACCTCAGATAAATTACTTACTGAAGACTGTAATACACATGTGAGTCCAATAGCCCAGAATACTGTAGAATTTCTTCTAGAATGTGTAGGATGGAGGAATCTGACATAACTCATAAGATTATCTGACATAGATCAGATTGGAAAGAACAGCCCAAATTTCTACTGTTTTACAGATTTTAACAGAATGTTTGTTTTTGGAGCAAAATGGTCCTTGGACTTCTGAAATTCTAAATCTTAGTGCCTTGAAATTTAATGTCTAAATTCTGGTCCCTCTAACATCAAAGTTCAAAGATGTGTTGAGGTCTGAAAAAAATATAATATAGGCACATGGCAACTGAGCATTAGGAGATACCTGGGCATTTGTCGACAACCTTCTCTAGGAAGCATAAGATACAACTCCAAGGAAACTGGGGCAGTGAAATGAAATATTTAGTAAATATAGTTTAAATTCCAGATTGATTTAATTAATCTCCCAATAGCTTAGTAAATACAAAATAATAAGTTAGATATACAATGGTTAGAATCAGGCTGGATCTTAACCAATTAAATGGAATAGGAGTGCATTGCTAAGAACAAACAAGAAAAATAATGATTGGTTATTAATGTTTCATCCATTCATCTTTGGTTAAAATATATGTCTCTGGTGTTTTTTCTTTTATAAGTGAGTCAGACATTTAGTTGTTTTCATAAAATTTTTTCTTCTTTGTGACAAGGAAATTTAGAAATAAAATTTTATACCAGTGCTTCAGTTTAATATTCTGCTTTTTCAAATGGCTTTTATATTTTTACATCTTACTAATATATCTCTGTGATTTCTTACTTTAAATTATTTCCTTTTCATCCTGTTTACTATTAATAAGTGGTATCTATGTATAAAGTGCTATATAAAGAGCTTTTATACATTTTCTCATTAATAATAAGATACCATTAAATAGGTACTATTTAGATCCATATTTTAACAGAAAAGAATTCTTGATGTTAATAACACAGAAAATTAGAGTGTGTAGGATGTGATATTTGAGTTTAACTGTAGAAACTGAGCAATTAACTGTCATATAATACTTCTCTAAAAATAAACTCTAATAACAGAAATACCTTATGGCAACTTTAAAAATGAAATTAAAATTTATATTATTTTTGTATTTAAAGGTTTACCAGTCAGATATATTATTGTCCTTTTGCTATTTTCAGACCTTTTTAATGCAGAAAAAAGAATCTGTGTATTAAATTGGGTGACTTTCTCTCTTTATTTTTCAAACTATGAACCAATTATTTTAGATAAGTAAAACAGGGCCTAGGAATGCAACATGTGACACCAAATAAGCCCTTTTTGGTATTATAAAGGGTCAATTTCCATTAAATTTGATGATTTGTCTTTCACTGAATCATAAACTTTCCAACATCAAATTTTTAGCTTTGTTGATGATCCCTGAATACTGAGGACATAACACTGAGAATGTAACTTTGTGTCAATATTGTGTGAGGGAAAAAACTCCAGGTAAATTATTTTCTCTACTTTGTTCATTTTATTCAGAATTTGCTAAGTACCCTTTGAACTATATTTTGTTTCTTCCTTTGTTTTGTTATACTTTTGGGTTGGCTAGTGTGTGACTGTTTCATTACAGTCTTCTTAGTAAAAGTATTTTTTGCCCAAGCAAGCAACAGGTCATGGTGATCCTTAAGCAATATTAAAATAAAAGTTATCAAATTAATTTTAACAAACTTCTATTATAATATAAAATGTAAAGATTAGATTATTTATGACAGGTATCTGTTTATATGGAAAAAAGTATTTGCTTTGAAAAAAATTCAGAGCTAAATAAACTGTACACTAAGAATTGAGTTGGACTTAATAATTAAGAAGACTGGATGAAAATAGCATTAAATAATAGAGATTCATATATAATAGAAAATAACCAAAAAAGTTTTTGTGGTTTTGGTGGTTTAAAATATTTAATTTTGTGTGCATTTTGCATCATTCAATTCAAAGATTTTAATATTGAAACTATAACCTGCAGAATCATTAAGAATTTCTTCTTCTTATACACTTTTTTTAGTAGTATTTTTTCTTAAAAATGTATTTGGCCACTTACATTACAAAATTATTCATAATTGAATTTCAGACATACAATGTTCCAACAACATTCCCTTCACCAATGGCCTCTTCCTTCTACTAATGACCCCCAATTCACCTCCGACACACCAGACTGACTTTACTACAGACAACTTTAATATACATATTGACACTGTGGTTTACTGTTACTCCCCTCTCCATCTTCCTGCCTCGCTCACCCAGAGATGCAGACCTGCCCACATCGTGGAGGGGTCTGTGGTTGCTAATCAAGGGATTGCCTCAGGAGCAGGAAGAAAATTGATTGAGGAGATTCAGCAAGAGAGAGGCAGAGAGAAGCAGGATGGAGGGAGAAGAGACAGGTTTGAATGTAGGGCTGCTTATATTGCAAGCTTAAATGGTTTAAAGGCTTACAAGTCACACATGGTGGCTAGGGCCTTAATAAAGTTGATATCTCCTGAAACCTGACTGCCTGTAGATCATTTCCTCATCACCACCCTGAGACCCGCTGATTGGAAGGGGTTGCAGGTGCAATGCCAGGGCAGGCAGAGAAACGCCTCTCCCTTCATCTCACCATCATCCACCTCCAGCCAGGACTCAATAATTAATATGTTTTTCAATAGTTTACAATAGAGTTAGTGATAACATTTCATGAATACTTTATCACATTTTTGCCTACCAAGTGACCACTTCCACCACAGTTTTAGTATTCTCTTTTCAGTCATATTATTTCTCGTCATTTCACCATATGCCCCCTCACTCCATAATATTCCTACTGAAAACAAGTTTTTATTTCCTTCTTTTCTATTGCCTTTAAGTAATTGTTATTGTCTGATATGTATTTATAGCCTGCATATGAGAGAGAACATTTTTTGTCTCTTTCCCTCTGACTAACTTCATTCAACATGATAATCACTTAATCTACTAGTGTAAGAGCAAGTGCATGATTTCATCATTCCTTATAGCTGAGTAATATATCATTTAAGATATAAATAATAGTTTATTGTCCAGTCATATTTTCTTGACCCCTTAGGTTGTTTCTAGATTTTGACTATTGTGGATAGTGCTGCAATAAATATAAGGGTGTAATTATCTCTTCTCTATTATAATTTTGGGTCTATGGTTTACCATCTCACCAAATCAATTAATTCTATGTGTCATTATGAAATATATTGGTTATGAATGATGGTTGTGTATGCCGGTCAATTTTGGCAATAGGCATAATCTGAGTCTTATATTTTCAAAAAGAAAAAAACTCAAGTTGTTTTCTACTAAATGATTAATACAAAAATATTTTCTTTGGAAATTGCTGAATATATTAATTATAGAGATTTTTTTTTTTGCTTTGTTGGCTACACGTGGTGATGCTCAGGGGTTACTCCTGGCTATTTTGTCAGAAATTGCTCCTGAGTTGGAGGACCAAAAGGGACCATAACAGCTGTCCATCCTAGGTAAGCCGCATGGAAGGCAAACACCCTACTGCTTATGCCAATGATCCGGCCCCTATAGAAAATATTTGTCTGTGTTTTGTTTCTTTTGGAAGGCATATCCTTCAGTGATCAAGTCTAGTGTTAATCTAGGGTACCACATAGGTTGCCCGAATTTATCTAGGTTGAGTGTATGCATGGAAAGAATCTTACCCTTTGTACTATGTCTTCAACAAATATTGTTGACTAATAAAATTTAGGAATGGAGTGGCAGAGTGCTTGTCTTATATATGATCAACTTGATGGGAATCCCAGTATTCCACAAAATCTGAACACACACAAAAAACCAAGAATAAGCCTTGATCCTTACACAGTGAAGACCCAATACAAACCAAAACAAAAATTAAACAATTAAAATGATCAGGAGTGAGAGACATAGTGCACTGTGAAGGCTTCTTCTTCCCTCCAACTGACCCAGTCCTATCTTTGTCTACAAATATGTTTTCCAGAGCAATGCTATGAGTGACACCTGAACACAGAGACAGGGATAAACCCTTATCACTTCCTAGTGTGGCACACTCCACCACCTCCAAAAAGAACACTTTTTAAATTACATTAAAATTTTAAACAAATAACTACATTGTCCTTATTAACTCCTAAATTGACATGGAATTGACACAGATGGTAGTACAGTATAAATCAAGTTAGCTAGATCTTTGAAATCCACAGCTATTAAAAGGCAAAATAAAAATGAAAAACAACAAGTCTTTAATCTGGATGCTATGATGAAGAAATTTGGCAAATATAATAAAATTTAATATTTTATTCTTTTGAGTAATTGAAAAGAGGGATTGTCTACTTCTTGAAGTAAATCAACAACAATACTGACGAAATAATCAAGAGTGAACTGTGTGTAGGACTTTCCTGTGTTTAAAATGTTTATATAATCTGTATTCATGGGTTGCAGATGTCTTCTTTCACTGCTTACCCTGTAGATTTTGTTTTTACTTAAACCATGCTCCAAGTTGCAAAAGTAAAATCTTCGTTTCCTTTCTCATTTTTCTTCTGTTTTGTTTGCTTTAGTTTCTTTTTATCGGGGGCAGCATGTAGTCCCGGAATGACAGGCACTATTGCTGATACAGTAGCTTTTGTGGGGCATGTTTCTGGAAGCACAAGAGCGTGGGGTGAAGGTGCACACACTCATTTCAAGAAAAGTCCTGATGATATCAGCCCCAATGCTGTATGCCTGATGTTTTGGTCATATTGGTGTCTCTGCAGAGTGTATTAGAGGGTGGTGAAGTAGGGCCATAGTGAAGCAGAGATTGTGTGTGATGGGTCAGCAGGTATGGCCTCTCCTTCCAAGATGCCAATTTTCAGCTGCAAGGCCATTGTATCTATAATTTCTTATGTCTTTATTTACTTCTTTTTCAAGAACAAAGTGAGTTTATGGAGCTGACCAGGTGCAGGCATGGCGACTGTGTTGTGGGCAGTATTTTGTTTACTCTTTGCATGAGCCATCCTGGTTTTTAATGGCTTTTTATTATTATTATTATTATTTTATTTAAACAGCACTGTTTTCTACTCTCCCTTTTTTGTTGTTTTTGGTTTTGGTGCCATACCCAGTGATGCTCAGGAGTTACTCCTAGATATGAGCTCAAAAATTGCTCCTGGCTTGGGGGACCACTTGGGACACCAGGGATTGAACCGAGGTCCATCTGGGTCAGCTGCATGCAAGGCAAACACCCTTCTGCTGTGCTATTGCTCCAACCCCTTTTCTCTCACTTTTTTATTATGGCTTTTCTTCTAATTTTAGGATTGATTTACTGTTTCTTCAGATATTTAAGATATGTGTTTAATTTGTTGAAAATTAATTTTTCTTCTTTCCTAGTATAGGCCTGAATTACTATGATTTCATCTCTCAATCTAACATTTGCTACATCTCATAGAAACTAATACTTTATTCTTAATTCTTATGAGTTTTAAGGAATATTTTTATTTTTTTCTGTATTCCTGGCTGTTTAAACTCCAAGTATTATAAAGTTTTTTCAGATATTCTTTTTATGTTTATTTTTATTATTATAAAACTGTTCTCTTAGAAAATTCTTGGTTTTATTTTCTATATAAATCTATGAATTTATATATTTTTGAGTTGTGTCTTAGTATCTGATACTCTCTACACATTAGAAAAAATATAATACCTGAGTATTGACTGAAATCATTATATTTATAAGTACTGCTTATACCTCTATATATTCAAACTATTTTCATTACTGTATTTTGGTAACTGTGCAAATGGTGATGCAGATTTATTTATTCCCACTTATTTTTAAGGCATCTATGGGAATATGCTGCCACCAAATTAAGAATACGTAGTTTTCCACATGGTATATAGTGTGTGGAGTGAGGGAATAATGCAGACAGCTTTCTGTTGTTCTAATTTTCTGCATCATCAACATGGATGAGCATGGTGTCCCTAGTGGCTGGGCAAAAGAGAAGGGCCAGCTTTTTAATTCCTTCAGTTCATTCATTTCCGAATTTTTAAAATTGGTGTCAGCTGGCACAAATACCTATTGCGAGTAAAGGATAGATGCAGACATAGATAATATTCTGAGAGCATGCATACATTTTCTCAGAATAAAAATATTTGAAATCTTCTTTTAATTTTAACAGTTGCAGTATATTTAAATTTTTTCATGTATTTACTTTTAGTGTTTGCAATTGAAATTGGATATGGAATTAAAGGTAAGTTTAGAAAGGCTCAACAAGAAATTATGTATACTTTTAAATAAAACATTTTTTATTTTAGCCAACTATTTTTGTTTCTGGTCAGTCTTCTTACCTGACATATGGAAGGCAGCTGCCCAACTATCACTTCACCTCTGATTACCAAACGCCAAATCACATCAGACTAAGTAGTAGTTTTGAAGCTCTTTGTCTAGGAAGATGCAAAAACTGTGACCTCTAATGAAATGATAATAGTCACCTAAGCAGTTTTATTTAGCAACGGACAAGGTTTGATCTGCCTCACACATGAATGGCTTAAAAATAAATTCATAAAGCAATTTAGATACATGAGATGCACCTGAAAATACTACATAGGGTAGCCACCTACATAGATAGGCTTCAATAACACATTGTTAAGTACTCGAGATGTGAAAACTATGTGTATCCTAAATTGCTCCAGTCATTATCTAACCCTAAAACCTTCATTTAGAAAGACCCAACACCATCACTGACAAAATCTCTAGAAACTGAGAAAACCTCTCAATTTGACACACTGACCCAATGTCTCTTACTTGATTTATTAATTTTTCTACCTTATTTTTTACTATATTTACCAATTTTTCCATTCTCCTCTCTTATCTTTTGTTATTTCTTCCTCTTTTTCTTAAGCTATACCTAAGCTAATTATTGTATGTTTTTTTTTTCAAAATAATCAGCTTTATTAAAAATTACAATCATAATTCTTATATTGTAGATCATACATTAGTTACAAATTAGTCTTCTGAATCTTAAAAATAATTTTTTCTACCATATAAAACCTAGCCTTCCTTTGGATTTTTTTAAATTATTGTATTTTGATCCCTGAGAGTTAAAAGAAGGGAGCTGGACTCCAGTAGCATCATTTGCCTGATAGCTGGGTCTTAATCCACCCCTGTCCACAAAAATCGGTCCATGTCCACCACCAAATCCTTCTTGTGCAGCTTTTGCAAGAGGGTAAATATATTTGTTTGTTGATTCAGCCTCAAAATTAATTACTTCTCTGGCATAATCCTGAAATTCTTTATTCTTTTTATTCAGAAGAGCATTAGTATCTTGCCAGTACTCTAGTTCTGCTTGTTTTGCTTTTTGTGATTTCAAATTATTTTTAGCAATGTGCTGAACATGGGCCTCTTGAAGATCTCTACGTTCCTTAGCAGCTTTGAGTTTTTTCTCTTTTTCATGCTCATAGAAAATCTGATCTGCTTTCTTCATGGCTAACAATCGTTCTTTGCCCTCTATTTTACGTAGTTTTTCTTGCTCCTCTTTATTTTTCATCATAATTTCCCTATGTTCTGCAATTGCTTTGAATTCTGCTTCTCTTTTTTCCATTTTTTCTTGTTCTCTTTTTTGCCATTCAGCCTCAGCTTCTGCAGTATCTCTAAGCAATAATCAAATCTTCATTGTCAACTTTTGCACTCATTAGTGCAGTCAGTAAGTTTTTTATTCTTTCTCTCTGTTCTTCCTCTTGCTTTTGTCTTTCCATTTCTTTTTCTATCCCAACTTTTGCAAGATGTTTTTTTGCTTTGATAAATCTTCTAGTCTTTTCTTCTTCTTCTTCTTCTTCTTCTTCTTCTTCTTCTTCTTCTTCTTCTTCTTCTTCTTCTTGATGCTGCTGTTCTACTGCTTTAATGATATTTTTATCATTTATATGTTCTGTTTTAAATGAAAAAGGGCAAGAGCCATTCTATCTTTTTGTCGTTTTATTGCTTTTTCGTTTTCTTCTTGAAAAGCTTTTTCAATGTTGTGTTTCAATTGTTCCTCCCATTTTTTGTCCGATTTTATATTATTCTTTTTGAATTCAATCTGTGCATCTCGTTCTTTCAAGACTCTGCTAAGAAGTAGTCCTGAATGAAGTTTTTTCACTCTCTCTGTTTGGTAAAATTGGTATTGTTTAGCAAATTCAATAGCTTTCTTCCTTTCTTCTTGTTTGTGCATTTCTTCTTCCATATCAAGAATTTTTCGTTCTGCCTCTAATTCTTCTTCACACTTCTTTTTGGCTTTTAGACTCTGTTCTTTAATCCCTGCAGCTGTATTAGTCCAATGTTTTACCACTTCTTGGGATCGAATATGCATTTGTTTCTTTGCCTTTCTTTCTGCACGAAGGCGTGCTGCTTCTCTTGTCAAACTATCAAGGCTGTCTTGAATCCTCTTCCACTCATTATGTGGAAATATAGTGATCTGCTGGAGATCTACTTTGCTAGGTAGAAGAGGTAGGTAACAAACTGGATCTTCAGGGTTCTTTATTGCCTTCGCCTGTCCATAGCGCCTTCCGAACCGCATCTGCATCCCCGAAGAGCCCCTATTGTATGTTTTTATATGGGTATGAATACATAGAGAGGACTCCTCCATGATAGCCAAATCTAAATTGTAAACAACCCATGCCTATAGTATATATAGCCCCTCCTAAATACTATCTTTTCTCCCCCTCTTTGAAGTCCTACTATCCCTTCACCTCCCCAATCCCAATCTGATAACCTGCCTTATTGACACTCTTTACCCTCAATTCTTAACTTATTAGGTATCAAGACCAACCTCCTACCCCAATAAGCCATACCCAGCTCCCAATTGAAGGGACACCCGCTCAGACACACATCTCGTCCCCAACAAGAAACTACAACCAACACCCCTGCTTACTCATTCTGTATTGCCCTCTTTCTCACCCCTCCCAAATGTGGACTGTTGTTTGATACCGTACTCAGCTACAGAAGGATCCCCAGTGCAAGAACTCTACCTAAGACCTTTCTGCCGCAAATCTTTTCTCAATCTCAAGAAGACCAGGATGTGTGATGAAAATGTGCCCTGGATCCCACACCCCAAAAGAATATCTCAAAAGACAATGGGGAAGCCTATATTTCTTTATAAGTATAAGACCTATATAATACTACCTCTTAATCTGTTTATCCCTAAATGTAAGGTAGTCTCCTGTATCACTTTGTTTCCTTAATTTTAACACTTATTTTTTATTTATTTTTCCTTTATATATATAAATGTATGTATATATACATATACATATGTATATGTGAGTTTGTATATATATACACATATATATTTAAATATACATATATAGTTGTCTTGTTTCTGTTTACTTTTCTTCCTTAACTCCACCTATTTTGGTTCTGCTTGATACAAAAACCTACAAGAAAAGTCTTGCCTGATAATAGGTCAGGTCAAAACCAGGGCACAGAGGTAATGGAGCTTGACACTCTCACCCCCCAAATGCATCAGAAATATAATATAGCAACCATGTCTTCTTGCAAAGGCATACTAAAAAAAGGGGGAAATTGTACGTATAGAAACAAGCTCTTATCTACTAGTGATAAGAACTCATACACTTTACAATACAGGGACACCTCCCACCTTGAACATATGTCCTGTGGACCCAACTTGAACTCCATGTGATTAGACAGTGACCATCCAACCTCAAACCTTAGATCCCAGACATAGAAGTAACACAGTTCTTTGCAACAGCTCCAGGAACCAATATCCCTCTGGGACATTCTTAATACTGTTCTGACACCAACATGTGTTGGTTTTCATATGATATCCTGACAATGAGGAAATGGCAACAACTTGGTCTAAGAGAAGGTTATTTCACCTCCTAAGGATAAGACAAAACAGAAGACATGTCATCCTTTCATCTGTACAAAAGCCAAATTCGCTATCTACAGAAGACTGAGTGTGACAACCATGCTGGGCAGAACTTATCCTGGGACCAATAAAAAAGACCCTAGGACTGAGCAGAAAGTTTCCAGACACCAAAAAAGGACCTAGGAGAGTGTAAAAGAGCATGCACAGCAGAGAAACCCTGTATCTCTTAAGCCAAGGGAATTCCCTTTCTAATCTCCCCCAATATTTACTGTGCCTATGCAAGAGAAAAAAAAGAGAAGCACAAATTACTTTTTTAGTTTTGTTATGGTTGTTGTTTGTTGGTTTTTATGTGCTTTGTTTTGTTTTTATTTCAGGACCGTGATTATTGTGTGGTTGTTGTCTATATTGCTGTAGGGCTTTTCAAGTGTTTTGTTTGATTTTTTTAACTTATAGTTTTTGTATGGTTGTTATGTTTTTCTTCCTTTTTTCCCTTTCTTCTCTTAATTTGATAGGTATAACCTCTAGAAGGACTCCACCTATTTATTTTCTTGTTTGATTTTTGCCCCATTTTATTTTATTATTATTTTTTCTTTCCTTCAAACAGAACCACATAAGTTGAACCATCTTGTTCTGCCTCACAAATGGAGGGGGAAATAATGGAGGGTACCAAGATGAAACAGTCGTATGAACAATAAGTAGAAATACAAAATGATCAAACTTAAACACCAAACCCAAAGTCAACTACAACAGAATCGATACCCAATCTACAACAAGCTAGACACAGAGGGTCCACTTATACTAGCAGCCCAGGGGGTAAAAGAGGGAGTTATGGGATGCGTGCTGGGAAGAGGGGTGGAGGGAGTACAACATTGGTGGTGGGAATGCCTGATTCAATGTCACTATGTACCTAAAATATTACAGTGAAAGATTTGTAATCCACTTTGGTCAAAATAAAATAAAAAAAAAGATACTAACCTCTGGAAAAAATAAAGAAATTCATAGAATTACTAAAAAATATCACAATGGATAAACATTTACATAATTTTGACTTATATTTTATCAAATCAAGTTACAAAATATTGTTACCTTATTAATGTATATTGATAATTAATATTATTGAATAGTAGAAATTTATATGGTACAAATCAACCTGTGTAAAATTAACTTTTAATTATTTTTTTTATAATTGGAAATCAGTTTCCTTGAGAATATTTAAGGAAATATTTTTGAGAGTGTGTGTGGGATTTAGGTCATAACCAGTAGTGTTAGTTACTCCTAGCACTGTGTTCAGTAATTTTGTTTCTGGACATCAAACCTAAGTTGGCTGCACCCAAGAAAAGTGACTTATTTCTCTTCTGCTCCAAGAAAATATTTGATTTTATGGGAGGATATACACAATAGTGTTTGAAGTTTATGCCCGAATTTGCACTCAAGGGTTAACTTTTAGGAAAATATGGAACTTTGGGGATTGATCCTGTTGCTGCCAAAGCAAGTACCTTACCCTCTGTGCTATTTCTCTAGCTCCAAGAAAGTACTTTAAAAAATCCTGCTCTAACCTATTTTAATATATTGGCCAACTAATAAATCAATAAACTGAAAACAAAAATAAAAGCAAATAACTTTTAAATATTAGTTCAGGGACAGTAGAAAGCCCACTTCACATTATATGGGCTCCTGGGTTCTTGCCCTATGACTGAAAAATAAAGAAGTTTATAAAATTGGATATTTTATCTCATACTAATATTTAACTACTAAAATACCCTTTTATTTCCCAAAATATTAATTTCTTAAGCAAAAGATATAATAATTACTTACGACAACATGCATGTTCTTTTCCAAAGAGCTCTGTGTTCTAGAAAGCATTAAAATTGCTAATTAATTCTCATAGGAGAGTACATTTGTCATTTATACCATTATGACTTGTTTGATATTAGATTAAATGCCATATTATTATTATTATTCGAAATTACATTTAAGGAGATTGGATATACTTAATTTTTAATTATTTTAATTTAAAACAATTTTTGACCATGCTGTGAAGGGGTTACTCCTGGATCAGTGCTCAAATGTTGTTCCCACCAGGATTGAGAACAATGTTGGTTGTGGGATTTGAATCTGAGTCAACATACAAGTATCCTCTGATCCTGAAATGAATATTAATTTTAATATAATTTTAGATTTTATAGCTTCCTACATCCCCCAGAATATGACTAGAAATATGTTTAAGGGCCAGAGTTATAGCACAGCAGTAGGGCATTTGCCTTTTATGCAAATGACCTGAGACAAACCTGGTTTTGATCACCAGCATTCCATATGGTGCCCCAAGCCTGCCAATAGCAACTTCTGAGCACAGAGCCAGGAGTAACCCCTGAGTGCAGCCATGTGTGGCTCAAAAACAAAACAAACAAAAATAAATAGGTTCAATTATGTATATTTTATTTTCAATTCCTTTATTTTTGGATTTTTTTAGTTAGAAACATATATGTACATAGAGATTAATTTATATTTAATTTTATATTTTCTATCTTTTTACATCCCTCATAATATGAAAAGAAATATTTTTAAATATGCAAATCTTATTTTCAATTTCTTCTTTTCTGGATTTTTTAGTTAGAAACATATTTATATATAAGTATATATATTTAACTTGTTACTTTTTAGATTCTTTAATTAATCATTACTTCTACATAGCTGGTATAAAAATTTAGAATTAAAGTGGTATATATGTGTTTGCATGCATGTGTGTATGTGGTTGCCTATTTCACTTCTAACTTGTATATCTAGTCTGACAATTCTTAATAACAAATATAATGTAATTTTTCTCTGAACACTGATACTAAATAGAAACATTGCTAAACCAAAGATTACAATTTTAACTTTTAAAAATATTGAAGTTGAGTTAACATAAATACAATAAAATCATTAAACTATAAAATCATAACCTTTATTGTATTCCTATATCCATTTACTGTGCCTGACCAACACTCAAATGCCCAAGACCCTCCGCCATTGTACCTATGTTACTTCTAGTTTATCTCTGTATCCCTAGAAGCCCTTCCATTGCTTGAGAATCTGGCTTTTGTAATTCAAGGCAATATATTTGTCATCATTTGATATCATCTATTTTCTGTTTTGTTAATCTGTATACAAATGTATTGATATTGATGAATTAAGTCACTTTGGCCTATTGCTGACTTATTTCACATAAGATAACACCCTCCAGTTTCATTCTTGTTGGAGCAAACGAAGATTTAATCTTGACTTAAAACTGCATAGCAATCCATTATGTCCATGTACCATACATCTTGATACATTTTATGTTGGAGAATATTATCTCTGAGACACAAATGATTATTTGAAAAAATATATGTATGCCTATGTTTATTTGCAGTCCTTAGTACAATAGCCAGGACATAAAAACAGAACATATTAACATTTCATTTTTATCTGTTTAAAATATTAGAATTTTCACTCATGTAGCATTGATGCTCCAAATATTGCCTTTTAAACTCTACTTAATGTCTTCTATGCAACAGTTTTTTACATAATTGCTAACCTACCATAATTTTCTTCTTAAAATATATTCTTTGAATCTAAAATTTTATGAGGACATAGGCTTTTATTGTACCAAAAAAGAAAAAAAAAACCTCTTTATTGTAAAGTTATGTTAATATGCAAGAATAAATTGCCATTTCCTTAGGGTGATAAATCTATAGTTGTAAGAGTGCTTAATTTTCACTAACAACCAATTTACTTTTGAAATGTTTCCTGACATACTAATCACAAAGTGTAATTGTTATTGTAAAGGGAAAAAATAACATGAGTATATTACTGGTAAACATTTTTGCCATTGCTGGGATTTTTTTTTAACTAGAGATCTCAACACCAGTATTTACTTTAGTCTCACAATGTGATAGAAAATAAAGTTTCTTATTGGATTGCATTTGATTTTTGCTTGTTTGTTTTAGCTTTATCTCAAGTGTGTATGGCCTATAAATTATTTTATGTATGTTGTGCTATTACATGTAAGAAAATCAATATGGATTCATGAACAATGATAAAATGTTGAGGTAGAAAAAATTTTATTATGTGTTAGCTATGACATCTGGATAGCACTGAGGATGCCCCTACGTGTATAATTAAGCTTCTAGGCTTGATGCCAAAAATAATGGAAATTCTGGTTTATCTAGATGATTCTTGAAAACAACTACCTTAATGTAATATCCCACTTCAGTTTTATCAAAACAAAATTCTTTCTGTACCTGCATTTTTCATTGACATTGACAGAGATATATAATGATTTGTGTATGTTTGTAATATGCTATGATAATTTAAATGTCAGTTAAATCAATAACTGTGACAGAGTTTTAGAATAAAAACCACTTTCAGGTCTAATTCTTCCATCAATATAAATTTTCAACTGACATGAACATGAATAAGAATTACAGTTCTTTATCAAGGAATACATTCCTATGGATTGCATTATGACTAAGAAATATTTCTAAATCAGCATGCTTCATCATTTTCATCCAGGTAATTGGTTCTTGATTGCATGCTTGAAAATCCATTGAAATAAACAAAATAAAAATTTTAAAGGAGTATAAAGAAATGGTGATGATTAAAGAGAAAAGCAATGTTGTTCATTTTATTTCAGGCTTTTATTGATGGTGTACACTAGAGGGTACCGGCAGTTGGCAATGACTGCTGTAATAATTTTATGTTGCCAATGTGCCAACCTCCTCCCGAACTAGTTTTGAAAGTTGGAATTCTAATTTGAAAATTAAAGTTGAGTAATATCTCAACAGGCTAAGCACATGCTTTGCATGTATGGTGTCCCAGCAGTACATTCTCCCCCAATTTCTGCAGAGCTATTAGGCAGAGCTCCCAAACACAGAGCAGGAAATGGTCCTTGAACACTACCAAATATGTCCTCCCCAAAATACTACTCTTCAAAATCATTAAAATAGAAATTATACAATTTTAAAGCCATACTGTTCAATAGTATTTGAGCTAATATCTATTTTTAGTTCTGATACTGTATACATTCCATAGCACTTTATGTTGAAAAACTAAATGATAATGGGAATAATAATGTTATTTGTTTGAAATACAAACCCAGGATTGTTCATGGGTTTGTTCATTGTTCAGAGCCTGACTTATAAATCTGAAGCCAATGAGACACAAATTAAATCCCAACACCGTCCGTCTTGTATGTCTGAGTGTGATTCCAGTGACTCTGCTTTTTGGGAACTGTGGAAATCAGAGCAATGAGACATATATACAATGGTGAGCACTGCAACTAAATTAAATGGGGCCAGAGAAATAACATGGAGGTAAGGTGTTTGTCTTTTATGCAGAAGGACAGTGATTCGAATCCCGGCATCCCACTGTGCCTGCCAGGGGCGATTTCTGAGCATAGAGCCAGGAGTAACCCCTGAGCGCTGCCGGATGTGACCCAGAAAACAAACAAACAAGCAAGCAAACAAAGAAACCAGCACCAAATGGAACAACGGTCGCAGGGGTCTCAAACTCAATTTACCTGGGGGCTGCAGGAAGCAAAGTCCGGGTGATCCTTGAGTGCAAAGTCAGTAGTAAGCCTTGATCATTGGGGGGTGTGACCCAAACAACTAAAACAAAACAAAACTAAAAAAGATTCCTCTAGGGCAGGGCCACAAAATGTACGGAGGGCCGTTTGTGGCCCGCGGGCCACGAGTTTGAGACCCCTGGCAGTGAACAGGTATGTAATTAGCCTTTTGCTACAAAGGCCTATAATAATGTCTTAAGGAATTTATACACAGATATTGGTGAAGAATATGATTGGAAGCCAGAGACTCCAGCGGCAGTGTTTTCTAACAATATGTTTAATGCTTTAATCTTACTAGGTGTAAAATAACCTCTCAGCTTCTCTGTCCACAGGTATTCTTGGATACAAAGGGTGGACACCCTAATTTGACACCTTGGTGCTCAGTCATACTAGACACCATATTCAGTTTGCATTATGAAAATGTCATGATAAAACACTTCAATATACCCTATTTCTCTGGTTTATGTCCTCTATTAGGACCTGAAGCATATGTTTATTCAGACCACTGAAACAGTCAACTACAAATCACGGACCTACTCATTGAACTTAACATTTCCATTCTCTCTCTTTTTTCTCTCTATTCTCCCTTCTATCCTTCCTCCTCCTTCTTCCTCTTCTTCCTCTTCCTCCTTCTCCTCTTCTTTTCCTCTTCTTCCTTCTCTTCCTCCTCTTCTTCCTCTTCTTCTTCCTCTTCTTCTTCTTCTTCTTCTTCTTCTTCTTCTTCTTCTTCTTCTTCTTCTTCTTCTTTCTCCTCATCATCAATTCAAGATATGTCAAATAAAACCCACACTGATAGTTTCTTTTTAGAAAAGAAAGTTTGATACATAAGATGCAGTGGACAATATTACATAGGGTAGCCACCTACATAGGTAGGCCTCATTACCACATTGTTTAGATGCAAAACCTATGTGTATCCTAAACTGCTTCAGTCATTATCTAACCCTGAAACCTTCATTTAGCAAGGCTTAACCCCAGCACTGATGAAATGCCTAGAAAATGGGGAAACCACCCAACTCCTATTCACCAACCCAATGATTTATTTGATTTATTAATTTTCCTTTAATTTATTTTACTGTATTTAACTATTTTGCTATTCTCATCTCTCTTATCTCTTACTCTCCCTTCCTGACTTTTTAAGCTATACCTAAACTAACATTTTACCTTAATTCAACCAGTCCTTAAGAGCTCAGACCCATCCTATTAGAATCAGACATCTAACTACACCTTAAGAATAGATCACTAATGTATGCCTTTATGTGTGCATGAGTATATAGAGAGAAGACTCTATGAGAACCAAACCTAAATTGTAAACAATCCATGCCTATAGTTATATAGCCCCTCCTCTATACTATCCCACCTCAGAAATCCTGCTATCCATTCACTCCCCGATTTCAATCTGATATTCTGCCTTATTAACGCTCTTTACCCTCAGTGCTTAACCATTAGGTATCAAGACCGACCTCCTGCCCCAATAAGCCATTATCCAGCTCCTAAGCTAAGGGACACTCACTTAGCCCCACAGCTCGTCCCGTCCCACGGCAAAAAAGTACAACTAACACTCCAGCTGACTGATGCTCTGTGGCCCTCATTCTCATTCGCCCCAAATGTGGACTGTTGCTTGATACCAGATTCAGCTCCAGAAGGACCCTCAGTACAAGAAATCTACCCAAGCTCTTTCTGCCGCAAAGCATTTCTAAAACTTAACAAAAACAGAAAGTGTGATGGAAATATGCCCTGAATTCCACCCCCCACAAGAATATCCAAAAAGACAATGGGGAAGTCTGTATATTCTTTATAAGTTTAATAACCTCATAGTTGTTTTGATTTGCATCTCCCCGATGACTAGTGATGTGCAGCACTTTTTCATGTGCCTTTTGGCCATTTGTATTTCTTTTTTTGTCAAAGTGTCTATTGTTTCATCCATTTTTTGATGGGATTAGATGTTTTTTTCTTGTAAAAGTTCTGTCAGTGTCTTGTGTATTATGGATATTAGCCCCCTATCTGATGGATGTTGGGTGAATAGAATCTAGCACTCAGTGGGTGGCTCTTGTATCCTGGGCACTGTTTACTCTGAGGTGCAGAAGCTTTTCATCTTAATAGATTCCCATCTGGTATTCTCTGCTGTCACTTGTTTGGAGAGTGCAGTTACCTCCTTTTATTGGGGGGGGGGTTTCACACCTGGCAGCGCTCAGGAGTTACTCCTGCTCAAAAATCACTCCTGGCAAGCTCGGGGGACCATATGGGATGCTGGGATTCGAACCACCGTCTTTCTTCTTCTAAGGCAAACGCCTTACCACTGTGCTATCTCTCCAGCCCCACAGTTACCTTCTTAAAGATGCCTTTAGTCTCAATGCCATGGAGTGTTTTAGCTATACGTTGTTCTATATACCTTATGGTATCAGGTCTGATATCAAGGTCTTTAATCCATTTTGATTTTACCTTCAAACATGATGTTATCTGGGGGTCTAAGTTCAATTTTTTGCAAATGGCTAGCCAGTTGTGCCAACTCCACTTGTTGAAGAGGCTTTCCTTGCTCCAGTTAGGATTTCTTGCTCCTTTATCAAAGAACTAGGCGATTGTAAGTCCGGGGAACATTCTCGGAGTATTCAAGCCTATTCCACTGATCTAAGGATCTTTCTTTTTTACTCCAATACCATGCTGTTTTGATAACTATTGCTTTGTAATAGTTTAAAGTTGGGGAAAGTAATGCCTCCCATATTTTTTTCTCCGAGTATTTTTTTAGCTATTTGAGGGTGTTTATTGTTACAAATGAATTTCAAAAGTATTTGATCCACTTATTTGAAGAATGTCATGGGTAACTTTAGAGGGATCACATTAATCTGTATAATGCAATGAGGAGTATTGTTACTTTAATGATGTTAATCCTGCCAATCCATGAACAGGGTATGTGTTTCCATTTCCGTGTGTCCTCTCTTATTTCTTGGAGCAGGATTTTATAGTTTTCTTTGTATACATCCTTCATGTCTTTGGTCAAGTTGATATTTGAGTTTGTGGGGCACTAATGTGATGGGGTTGTTTTCTTAATGTCCATTTCTTCTCTGTCATTATTAGTGTATAAAAAGTCATTGATTTCTTTGTGTTAATTTTGTGGCCTGCCACATTGCTATATGAATATATTATTTCTAGATACTTTTTGGTAGAGTCTTTAGAATTTTCTAAGTAGATTATCATGTCATCTGCAAATAGCGAGAGTTTGACTTCTTTCTTTCCTCTCTAGATGCCCTTGATATATTTTTCTTGCCTAATTGCTATAGCAAGTACTTTCTGTACTATGTTGAAGAGAAGTGGTGAGAGAGGACTGCCTTGTCTTGTACCAGAGTTTAAAGGGAAGCCTTTTAGTTTTTCTCCATTAAGGATAATATTTGCCATTGGCTTGTGGGAAATGGCCTTAACTATATTGAGAAAGGTTCCTTTCATTCCCATCTTGCTGAAAGTTTTTTTTTTATCAAGAATGGGTGTTAGAAATTATCAAATGCTTTTTCTGAATCTATTGATATGATCATGTGATTTTTTATTTTTCTTGTTGTTGATGTTGTGTATGATGTTGATAGATTTGTGGATGTTAAACTATCCTTGCATTCCTGGGATGAAACCTACTTGATTGTAGTGAATTATCTTCTTGCTGAGGCATTGGGTCCTATTTGCCAGGATTTTGTTGAGGATATTTGCATCTGTGTTCATCAGGGGTATTGTTTTGTAATTTTCTTTTTTGGCATCATCTCTGTCTGGTTTTGCTATGAAGGTGATGTTGTCTTCAAAAAAGCTGTTTGGAAGTGTTCCTGTTTGTTTCAATTTCATGAAAGAGACTGACTAGGATTGGTAGTAGTTCCTCTTAAAAGAATTCATTAGTAAATCCATCTCCCTGGGCTTTTCTTTTGGAGTAGACATTTTTTTTTTTTACCGTTTATTTCCTCAGTAGTGATGGGGGTGTTTAAGTATGCCACATCCTCTTTACTTAACCATGGAAGATTATAATAGTCAAAGAATTCATTCATTTCTTTCAGATTCTCATGATTGGTGGCATCGAGTTTCTCAAAGTAGTCTCTGATTACCCTTCGAATCTCTAAATTATCTGCAGTGATCTCCCCCTTTTCATTTCTAATATGGGTTATCAAGTTTCTTTCTCTCTTTCTTTGTGAGTTTTGCCAATGGTCTATCAATCTTGTATATTCTTTTCAAAAACCAACTTCTACTTTCATTCATTTTTTTCGGATTTTTTTGGGGGGGATTCCACTTAATTGATTTATGCTTTCAGCTTTGTTATTTCCTTCTGTCTCCCTATTTTTGCTTTCTTTTTGTTGATCATTTTCTAATATTATATGCTACATCATTAAGCTTTTCAGGTATGCCCCCTTCTCCTTCCTGATGTGTGCTTGCAAAGCTATGTTTTCCTCTCAGGACTGCTTTTACTGTGTCCCATAGATTCTGATAGTTCGTGTTATCATTGTTATTTGTTTCCAGGAAAGTTTAGATTTTTTTCTTTGATTTCATCTTGGACCCACTGGTTGTTCAGTAGCATGCTTCTTAATTTCCAGTTGTTATAGTATTTCTTGTGTCCCTTTGTAGTTCACATCTAATATCAGAGCTTTGTGGTCAGCAAAGGTAGTCTGTAAATGTTCTATCCTCTTGATTCTATGAGGTATTTTTTATGTGCCAGCATGTGATCTATCCTGGAGAATGACCCATGTACATTGAAGAAGAATTTATATACAGGTTTCTGGGGATGGAGTGTCATATATATATATGTGTATATATACAAACATATATTATATACATATTTTATATACATATAACATAATATATAATATATACACTAGTCCTCTTTCTTCCATTGCTCTTTTCAGGGCTTGTGTATTTTTGTTGGGTTTCAGTCTGGTTGACCAATCAGTTATTGATAGGGCCGTGTTGAGATCTCCCACAATTATTGTGTTATTATTGATGTCTTCTTTCAGATTTGTCAATAATTGTATTAGATAATTTGCTGGTCTCTCATTGGGTACATATATGTTTAGTAGTGTAATTTCTTAGTTGCTCATATCCCTTGATTAGTACAAAGTGTCCGTCTTTATCTCTTACAACTTTTCTAAGTCTAAAGTTGTTGTCATCAGATATTAATATGGCCACCCCAGTTTTTTAAGGCTGTTGTTTACTTGTATTATTTTCCTCCAGCCTTTGATTTTAAGTCTATGTTTGTTCTGACTATTCAGGTGTGTTTCTTGTAGGCAGCAGAAGGTTGGGTTCATCTTTTTGATCTATTTTGCCATTCTGTGTCTCTTAATTGGTGCATTTAGTCCATTGACATTGAGGGAGATGATTGCATAAGATTTAATGTCACCTTTGTGTATAAGTTTGGTGTGTTTGTTGGTCTGTCTTGTCTTAAAGTAGACCTTTCAATTTTTTCTTTAAGTCAGGTTTTGCATCTGTGAAGAAGTTTATGAGCTGCTGTTTATCCAGGAAGCTACGGATCCTTCCTTCAAACCTGAATGTAAATCTGGCTGAGTGCAGTATTCTAGGTGATTCATCCATTTCATTCAATCTTTTCACAATATCCCATTACTGTCTTCTGGCCTTGAGAGTTTCTTGTGACATATTTGTCTTAAGTCTTAAGGATGCTCCTTTGTATGCCATTTCCCTTTTTGATCTTGCTGCTTTCAGTATTCTATCTCAATCTGTGGGATTTGTCATTGTAAGTAGGATATGTCTTGCGTTGTTTTTCTTTGGGTCTCTTTTATTTGGTACTCTTCAGACATGCAGGATTTGATTGCATGCAGTCTTTAGCTCTGGAGTTTCTCTGTGATGATGTCTTTGACTGTTGATTCTTCCTGGGGATCTTCTTTCTGGGCCTCTGGGACTCCAAGAATTCTTATGTTGTTTCTGTTGAGTTTATCAAAGACTTCTATTTTCATCTGTTCACATTCCTTGAGTACTTTATCTATTGTCTGATAGTTTGCCTTAAGGTTCTTTTCAAATCTCTTCTGCTGTTTGGAGTTGTTCTGTATTTGATCTTCCAGTTCACTGATTCTTTTCTCAGTTGCTTTTACCCTGTTGGATAGGCCATCCATTGAGTTTTTGAGTTGAGCAACCATGTTTTTCAGATCTGTTATTTCAGTTTGGAGTTTTCTGATTTCTGTCTTTGTGTTCTGTTCAGCTAGAGCTATGTTTTCTTTGATTTCCATGAGGATCTTCCATATTTCTATTTTAAACTCCTTATCTGAGAGGTTAATCAGATGGTTGGTATTTTTTGGGTCATCAGATCTATTCATCTTCATTCTCTGTGCACGGTGTTTACCTGCGAGTTTTCCCTACTGTCACTCTTGTAGTGTGATTTTTTCCTGCATGTTTTGGTGGGGTTCATTAGTTAGAAAGAGCACACGGCCCCAAAGTGAAGCAGAGAGGGGACCTCTCTCCTGGGACCTCCAGGAGATAGTTTTTGGGTTCATCCTAGCCCTCTGAGGAAAGTTTCAGGAGATCAGAGGGGATAAACACACAAAGCCAATAGGTCCCTTCAACTTCTCCAAGTCGCCAATCACACAGCAGGGTGGACTCCTCCACAGACAAAGGAATCAGCTCTCTGGCTGGGGTCCCTGATAGCTGGTTTTCACTCACTTCGTCTCTCCCAGCCTTTCAGCCTGAGTGGTTCCAGGAGAAAATATTTGGGGGCCCTTCCTAGCATCTGAGGAGAGCTTCAGGAGATCAGAGAAGAGAAACACGCAAAGCTAACAGGTCCTTTTAGCTTCTCCTAGTCGCCAATTACACAGCAGGGCAGACTCCTCCATAGACAAAGGAGCCAGCTATCTCACAAAAATTCTTATTTTATGTTTGATTCGTCAAAGGAGCATATTGTCAAGCTTTTATAACAATGTAAACTGATATTTAGGATATTATTTGAGGTTAGTTTTATTTTATATATATTTTACATATTAAATATAGAGGATTACCTTTTTATATGATTATAAGCCATTTATTTTGTTAAGTTACTTATTGTATATTATCTTCAATTTTGCCAGGGGCCTTGTAACAAGCAGAAAACAGCTAAACACAGGCCCTTGTGACAAGCACAGAACTTTGCTAAAAGCAGGCCTTTGCAACAAGCAGGGAGCCTGGAGAAATAAATGTAACCATTTACAGCTTGCTCAGAGACAATGAAGGTATAGAATTTTAGCCCTGGGAAACTGAATCTAATTTAGCTGAAGGTCCCATTATCTGTACACTCTGGCCCACTCTCCAATGGGTCCTGTTATCTAGATATTCTAGCCTGTTCAATGTATCTATCCCCTATCGACATGTATATGTATAGAACTGTGCTGGTAAAAAGTATATAAGCTGGGGCTTGTGTTTCAATGAACAGATTTGGATCTGGAATTCTTTTCCCACTCTTATCTGTCTCCATGTCTGTTATTGTGTTTGTGTGTTTGCACAATCTACCTCCAAGAAAGAAAACCCACATTTTGACTGGTGTCCCCTGCAACAGGGGGCACCCACATAATTTTTATCATAATTTTCACATTTTCCAATTATAGGAG
This sequence comes from Suncus etruscus, assembly GCF_024139225.1. Taxonomy (NCBI): domain Eukaryota; kingdom Metazoa; phylum Chordata; class Mammalia; order Eulipotyphla; family Soricidae; genus Suncus; species Suncus etruscus. Next base: position 133,710,336 of record NC_064852.1, read on the forward strand.
ATAATGTTATGTTAAGGATGCCTTTCTTAGCCTATGATATGTGATTTTCAAGTTTTATTCACTGTTTGTTTTGTTTTATAATTAGACTCAGCTGTGCTCAAAGTTTTTTCCTAGCTCTTTGTTCAATGATATTTCTTGAAAGAGCTCTGACATCTATATGGAATGTTGGAGATATAACTCTTGTTGGGTGCATGCAAGGCAAATAACCTAGCTGCTGTACTATTTCACCAGTCTCAGCTGGAGAAAATGTAAGTATTATATATAATACTTACATTTTCTCCAGTGTGTTTAGTGGTTTTTTTTTTTTTTTTTTACATTTAGATTTCTAGTTTGGTTGAACTCTACTTTCACCTATGTTGACTGGTATAGATAAACTTACTATTTCATTGATTATAAAAGGTGCAGTTCATCTACATCTTTAGTCCTAACAGAATATTATTTTATTCCTTTGTTATTTGAGAGTTCAGTTTGTTCATTAGACATCACTTTGTTCTTAAAACCACTTTTCATTTGTCTATGGTTCACTAGCATATCACCTTTGATATGAACTAGTGTCGTTTTTATTTAATTTCATGTACATGCATGTTACTGCTATAGTGAATCATACATTTTCATAATATTTTTTCATTAGTGTCTTTAATAATTTAGCATATAAATTTTTAAGTATTTGTATTGCTATATTTAGGTTCATTGAATAAATTTAAAATCTTCTACTGACATTTTTCAGGGGCATGTTTTCTAGACAAACATCATCAAGAAAAGTATATAACATTTTGACCTCTTTAATAACCCATTAATTATAATAAAAATTGGTTTTCTATAGAAAATACTCTTAGAAAATACACTAAAAGAAGTGATATAATTCATTTTTGCCTTGTGAACTTTTGGAACACAGCAGTTTAAAAGTTTTCTTCACATAGATTTCAAATATGCTAAATGTATTATTAAATATTCCTACATGTGTTTCATTTAGTTTTATATTATTCATTATATGATTAGCTATTAATTTTATATCTATTGCATAAAATTTTATATATTTCTAAATTTAATTTGTTATGAAAAGTCTGTCGCATGATATCATTTGGCCTTTTAATGTTTTGTTGAGCTAATTAGAATGATGTTGTGACAAATTGCTTTGGTAAGAATTCATTCAGTAAAGATGAGCAGGGTTCTCTGATATGCAGTGTCATTAAGCACAGATCATCTTCATTCTCTCTATGATTGTGTTGACTTGAGTTCAAATTGAGTTTTTCCTAAACATTTTTATTTCTACTTCATTTTATAAAGTAGCTTTCCTGTAACTCTATTTGCAATTTGAAACATTTACCGGAAAACTTTTTACATTTGAAAACCTTGCTTCTTTGTTTACCTTTTTTAATTTTGCAAGTCCCTTTTTAAGACTTTCTCTGCATATTTTCTTGTGTTCTGTGTCACTGGTCAATCAGAAAATATAATATTGTGTTTCTCAACTATCAGATCTTTGTTCTGATATCTTTGATTCTATGATACCTTTTAGCTCCAAGCAAAAACTTATCTGGAAGACACTCAAAGTTTCTAAGGCGATCTTGGTGAGAAAAAACAAATAACAATACAAGTTTTTTTTTTTGTAACAGGTACAGAAAAATGACCTTTGGTCTAAATAAGAACATTTTTACAATTCTCTCAGTGACAATATTCTCAACACATCACTAAATATTCTTCAATTTTAAAGTGATCTTTAAAACTAATGATCCTATATTTCAGTGACTAGGAAAAAATTAATAGTTTGTGACTTTCTATTGAAAATATATGAGATCTATAACCTATCCATTTGGCTTATTAAAAGCTTAGATATTGACAATGCACACTATTGACCACTTTTGGAAGTCTATTAGCTTCTGTAGTCATTATTATAACAAAGTTGCACCAAACAGGTTGATTAAAGAATAGAAATGCATTGCTTCACAATTCCAGAATCTAGAAATCTATAATTAAATTGTTATCAGGGCTAATTTTCCTCTCAGATTGTAATACATCTATACCAGGGCTTTTGACTTGTATTTTTTTTAAATTTCTCTCTTTTTTCTTTTCTTCTCTTTTCTCTTTTTTTCATTGTAAACAAGACAGTTTTTTTTAAGAAAGAGATAAGGGAAGAGAAAAAGAGAGAAGATAATTTTCTGAAGTGGAAATAAGCAAGCAAAGAAACAGACAAGCAGGCAAGGTACATTCAAAGAATACTAACTTGAAAAGCAAGTATCTACTTGTCTTGTAGTTAGTTATCTTTTCCATTTATAATTTTCCATTATCTTTTTCTTTAGTGTGTCTGTCTCTGAGTCTTCATTCCACCCTGTTTTTTTAATAAGAAAACTGGTCTTATTGGATTATAATACATTTTAATGACCTTATTTCAACTTGATTACTGCTGTAAAGATCCATTTCTCCAATTAAGAAAATATTCTGTGGTCCTGGGGTTATTATGCCAACAAACCTTTTCAGTGATGGGCAAAATTAAACAAATAATAAGACAGGCATAAAAGAGAATACATGGTTTGCAATAATTCCTGTAAAAAACATGTCTGAAAAAATCTACAAAATTAGTAAAATTAATTTCAGATGAGAGAAATAATTAACTTTAGTAAACCAACCAGTAAGCAGCTTAAAACAACAAAGTATGCTGATAAACTAATGAAAGATCAGTCATTTATATTTTCCTAATAACAAAAACATATGGATTACCATTTATGTTTAATTAATTTTCTTTTTGCTTGGCTATAACAATAGACTCATATCTTTGATCATACTTCTGAATTAAGCATTGAATGTATACATTTCTCTCTGTCACACATATACACAGACATACAGAGACATATATTTCCAACATATAATAAAAATTTATCCATGCTTATTGTGTTCACAATTTTAATAAGTTATCTCAAGTTTCTGGATTAATTGACACTTAAATATTATTACTTGTTTATTTTAATTTATATATTTTACCATAGAACATTTGTAGAAATATTATATTTCTTCATAGTGATAATATCAATTTTAAATACATTCTAGATTATCATTTCTAAAATTTTCTCTCTTAAAAATTTGTTCTTTATAATTAAAATTATATGACACAATTATTAAAATAGCAAGAATAAAAATGATGACAAGGACTGGATTGTAGCTTATTGGTAAAGCATATATCCAGTATACAAAAAGTGCTGGATGTGAACCTTTGCATCACAAAATAAAAATGGAAATAAAAACAAACACTAACTACCAATTTCTCCCTTCTCACAACCCTCTCCAAACAAAATGTCAATATTATGAATCTGTATGAATAATGAACTAGAAATTTCAAATCATTGTGGTAAGAGTGAAAAGATATAACATTCTTTTTGAATACAATTTGACAGCTTAGTTTCAAAATATGGTGGGATAAGTTAATTTAATTCAATGTATAGTCTTAATAGCTTAAAACAAAAAATAAAGATCAGGTGTAGTTATTTCTATATTGAGATTTTGCTATTACACAAACCTGATAGTCTTTTTTGTTTTATTTGTTGTTGTTGGTTTTTTGTTTTGTTTTGTTTTGTTTTTTTTTGAGTTGGGTCCTTTCTACTATCTAGATGCTGAAAACCAGAAATTATGGCCAGCATATGCTGGAGGTAGCATCAGTGGCAGAACTGCAAGCATGAGGCTGCAAGTTTTCTTTCATGCTACCCAAATGCACCAAATTAAATCAGTGTTGTTCTATTCCCTAGGTTCCTTGAGAACACAACATAGTGTGCAAACTTTGGTGCAGAGCAGCCAGCATGGGCAAGAGCTACAGCTGAAGATATGTGGGCACTTCTGGGAGCACCTACCTGAACACTAGGATGTTTTCCTGTGAGCCCAGCAGCTTGAGCATATGTAAACACACATGAGGAATGCAGCACAGAGAGCATATATGCAAGCACTGAAACAAAAAGTGAGTGTGGAGGACAGCTTTATTTTAGACATTGAGGCTGAGTGTGCAAGCAGCACAATTAATTACAAGCTCAGTGAAAATCAGGCATTTGTGTCAGTGCTTGTGTGTGTGTGTGTGTGTGTGTGTGTTTGAGAGAGAGAGAGAGAGAGAGAGAGAGAGAGAGAGAGAGAGAGAGAGAGAGAGAGAGAGAGAGAGAGAGAAACAGACTCTCAGTCATCATAATGATAACCACAGGGAATGGTAAAAGGACAAAGAAATTGGTGGAGATAAATATTAACAAGAAAGATATGGTTCTCTGATACTTTTGTAGATTTTCTTCCCTTGAAATTAAACTCAGATTTCAGTGTCAAGATCTTTCTCTACATAACAATAACTATAAAAGTGTGCCTTCCAATCACACAACTATTCTCTATATTTCTTTTAAAATATCACATGATAATTTTTTTAAAATGCAGCATTAGAAGATATTAGCTAAAGCAATTAAAGAGCTAAAAAGTAAGCTTTTTGAAGAATAGATTACTGATAAAAATCAATGTACTAAAATATATTGTTGTAATTATGATAAATAACTATTAAAATTCTTTTACATTAAGATTTTTTCTATTTTAGGACTGTCACCTATTTCCAATTAAGTCCTCAAGCTGGTTTATATATTACTTGGCACTTTGACTATTTAACAGCTAAGTTATTTTTAGAGAGCCTTCAAAATGCTGTTACTCGACAATTGCAGATAAATAGCTTCTTTAGAAAGATTTCTTTAAATCCATTGGTGTCCAGAGAACACTTTAAGAAATATCAGTTTCTTTTCATTCTAACACATTTCTAAAAATCTGTTTTCTTTTATCCCCTTATGATAAAATGAGTCATTGATTTAGAGCACTATAAATAGGTCAAAATTTTCAGATACAAACCAAGGCTACTAAAGATGTTTTGATTTTTTTCACTCGTTCCATAATGTATATAAAAAGAATGATCAAAATACAGTTTTGAATGACTCATGCTAAAAACTTATACTGAGCATCTGTGAGACATCAAGTTACTATCCTTTGATATCTATGGTCAAGAGCAAATCTTTGATCAAGAACATCCTTTAATGTAATATTTTAAAATGTTTAGAGGCCCTTCTAATATATAATATAGCAAATGATTTTAGATAGCACATTGGTAGAAATTATATGATATTAAATATAAAAAATACTTTAAATAGTTTTTTCAAAAATGGCCTTTTTTTTCCAAAAATTTTTTTTTCAAAAATGGTTTGTTTTAATCAGCCATGTGGCCAAAGAGATAGAACAGTGAGAAGAGTATTTGTTTTAGATGTGATTGACTTGATTTAATCTCCAGAACTGTATATATTACCCACGGAGTCCATCAGGAGTAATTACTGACTGCAGAGCCAGAGTAACCCCTCCCTAAGCTTCTTCTGGGATGGGCCCAAACTAAACATAACCAAACCACACCAAACCAAACCAAACAAAATACTTCACCATGTAAAAGTGGACATCTTTGTTTTAAAAAGTAAAACTTATATGAGTCTTATTTTATCTGAGTTATACTTCTTCTTGTGCTGATTTTAATTTTCTATTGAAATGAAATTATAACATTTATGTTAATTAAGATATTTGAGTACAATATGAATCAATATGTGAAATATTATTTGAATCATACTATACTATATCTGATTATTGAATGAACATTTTGGTAATGCATGTTATAAAAAGAAAAAATTTAAACTTGAACTTAATTTTTTATGATGATTTTTTAAAATTTTTTTATTGTGACTGAAGTTCATTACACAGACTTATTTACGATACATAGTGACAATGAATGAAGGGCTTTCCCACCACCAATGTTGTCCTCCCTCCACTCTTGTTCCCTCCTTTACCCCCCAGAATCCTAGTGCAAATGGTCTCTGCCTTACAGCTTGTTATAGGTTGGGTATCTATTCTGTTTGGTGTTCCAGTCTGGTCATTTTTTATTTACACTACATGTTCATCTGACTGGTCCTGGTATCATTCTTTCCCCCCTCAATTTATGAGGCTGAATGATTCAAATTATGCTATTCTGTTGGAGATAAACAGGTTAAGGAATAGAGGAGAAAAAAGGAAAACCCTACCCTAGGCTATAGCCCAGGTTTTTTACAAAAATCAAGACTTCTTAGTACAGAGACCCAATTCTGACAACAGAGACTGAGCAGAACCATTGGAATCATAATTTCCTAGACTTCAGCTTAGGGAACGAGCAAAAACATGGAGCACATGAAACAGAAAACTGAACACAGCAACAATGGAGGAACAGTACCTCTAAAACCTTAAAGGCTCTATCCTAGGCCCTGTCCTAGGACCTGCGCAAATACCAAGATTGCTTGCTATATTTTCTCATCCACAACAGAGAAGAAAGGTTCCTGACACCACAAAAAACAAAATAAAAATAAAACAACCCTGGGATATGGCAATGAGAAGGTATGGAGCCAGTGGTTGTTCCCATGACAATATGTTTCAAAAGTGGAGAAATCCTGAATCTCTTAGGCCATGGGAATTTCCTTCCTTCCCCAATACTTGCTGTGCCTATACAAAAAAAAAAAAAAAAAAAAAAAAAAAAAAAGGTGAGGTAACACAAACCTTGCCACTGCAGCACTTTTTCTGGTTTTGCTTTGTTTTATTTTTTGTTTGTTTTTTGATATTATTTTCCTTCATTTTTTTCTTTCTTTTCTGCTTTTGTGGAAATTATTCTGTGATGATTTTTTATTTTTTATTTCTATTATTTTTTTAGTAGTTGAAACTTAAACTTAATTTTAATCCAAGTGGATTTGCTTTATGCTCAATAATTATAAAATAAATAAAATTATGACACAACTGGAAACTCATGCTGTTAATATCAAGTCACAATCGAGTTTGTGGTTAATTGAGGTATATACAAACACCAAGAAAGTAAAATTTATGCTAAGTGATTTAAAAAATATTTGAAAATCACTAAATCATTTTCAATATAATTGTTCTGAAATCTGTCCTTTCAAAGTTAAATGGGACTAGGAGAGTAGATAATACAGTGGTTAGGGCATATGCCTAAGCCAAGTTTTACCCAGATTCAATTCCTGACACAAATGTCCTTCCAGGATTCATACACCACTGGGTATCGTGTCTCTGGAGCTGGAGACTCAACCATTGCCAACTAGCATTGTGGACCTTGGTTGGCACTGTAGAACCCGAATAGCACCACTTTTTCCTGCCTTAGTACTAAACCAGTGTAGAGCCTATGTCCTCTGAGAATAACTTGGAATCTTCTTACCTCCCAAATTAAAAGTTGGTGAATTGTTTTCAATGAGATTGAAAGAAACAAATAGTACAAAGAAAATGTAAAAACAGGCCAAATGTTCATGAGTATCCTATTGCAAGCAAGAGTGAAAATAGTGCATGCAGTCCAATTAGCAGTAAGAATATAGGGAATATTGTATTATTAAAGATACTGAACTTCAGCCACTTACTCTAATATTGCCTCATTAGTAAAACATGAGTTAGGCATCTACTTCACACAAAATAAATATGGTATTTCATTATTGGGCTTAAACTTAATTGTCTTTCTGTTTATTTTGACATTTTTCAGATGAATTTTAAATATTTTTACAAGATTGTTAAACTGCTACTTCAACAATGAACCACCCTTATCTACTTCTGATTGCAAATTTAATATAATTTAATAGTTAGTTTATACAATGTCTACTTTTCAGATATAAACTTAATGACTCATATAAAATTAAAAACATGGATCCCTAGTAATAGAACAGTTTCTAAGGGGTTTATTTTGCACACTATCAACCAGAGTTTGGTCTCCAGAATCCCATGTGCTTCACCAAATATAATTAAAGTTGAATCTAGAGTGCAGAACAAGGAGTAATAGTACAGTGAAGCATGACCCAAATCCTGAAAGAAATAAAAAAGCAACATTATAGAAATAAAAGATCATATTTTTTATTTTTGGGTCATACCCAGCAATGCTCAGGGGTTACTCCTGGCTCTGCACTTAGAAACTGTTCCTTTCTCTCCACATCCCCGCCAACACAGTTTATTCTCATTCTTTGTGATGTGTGCCATTCTCTGGGGTGTGAGGTGGTATCTCATCGTTGTTTTGATTTGCATCTCCCTGATGATTAGTGATGTGGAACATTTTTCATGTGTCTTTTGGCCATGTGTATTTCTTCTTTGTCAAAGTGTCTGTTCATTTCTTCTCCCCATTTTTTGATGGGGTTAGATGTTTTTTTCTTGTAAAGTTCTGTCAGTGCCTTGTATATTTTGGAGATTAGCCCCTTATCTGATGGGTATTGGGTGAATAGATTCTCCCACTCAGTGGGTGGCTCTTGTATCCTAGGCACTATTTCCTTTGAGGTGCAGAAGCTTCTCAGCTTAATATATTCCCATCTGTTAATCTCTGCTTTCACTTGCTTGGAGAGTGCAGTTTCCTCCTTGAAGATGCCTGTAATGTCCTGGAGTGTTTTGCCTATGTGCTGTTCTATATATCTTATGGTTTTGGGGCTGATATCGAGGTCTTTAATCCATTTGGATTTTACCTTCGTACATGATGTTAGCTGGGGGTCTAAGTTCAATTTTTTGCAAGTGGCTATCCAATTGTGCCAACACCACTTGTTGAAGAGGCTTTCCCTGCTCCATTTAGGATTTCCTGCTCCTTTATCAAAAATTAGGTGGTTGTATGTCTGGGGAACATTTTCTGAGTAATCAAGCCTATTCCACTGATCTGAGGACATGTCCTTATTCCAATACCATGCTGTTTTGATAACTATTGCTTTGTAGTACAGTTTAAAGTTGGGGAAAGTAATTCCTCCCATATTCTTTTTCCCAATGATTGCTTTAGCTATTCGAGGGTGTTTATTGTTCCAAATGAATTTCAAAAGTGTCTGATCCACTTCTTTGAAGAATGTCATGGGTATCTTATCCACTGCTGGTGGGAATGCCGTCTAGTTCAACCTTTATGGAAAGCGATATGGAGATTCCTCCAAAAACTGGAAATCGAGCTCCCATACGATCCAGCTATACCACTAGGAATATACCCTAGGAACACAAAAATACAATACAAAAACCCCTTCCTTACACCTATATTCATTGCAGCACTATTTACCATAGCAAGACTCTGGAAACAACCAAGATGCCCTTCAACAGATGAATGGCTATAGAAACTGTGGTACATATACACAATGGAATATTATGCAGCTGTCAGGAGAGATGAAGTCATGAAATTTTCCTATACATGGATGTACACGGAATCTATTATGCTGAGTGAAATAAGTCAGAGAGAGAGAGAAAAACGCAGAATGGTCTCACTCATCTATGGGTTTTAAGAAAAATGAAAGACACCCTTGTAATAATAATTTTCAGACACAAAAGAGAAAAGAGCTGGAAGTTCCAGCTCACCTCAGGAAGCTCACCACAAATAGTGATGAGTTTAGTTAGGGAAATAACTACATTTTGAACTGTCCTAATAATGAGAATGTATGAGGAAAATGGAGAGCCTGTTTAGAGTACAGGCGGGGGTCGGGTGGGGAGGAGGGAGACTTGGGACATTGGTGATGGGAATGTTGCACTGGTGATGGGTGGTGTTCTTTACATGACTGAAACCCAAACACAATCATGTATGTAATTAAGGTGTTTAAATAAATTTAAAAAAATTAAAAAAAAAGATAAAAAAGAAAGGTAACAAATATGAAAAAAAAAAAAAAGAAAGAAACTGTTCCTGGCAGGCTCAGGTACTATATGGGATGTGGAGATTTGAACCACCATCCGCCCTGGGTCAGCTGCATGCAAAGCAAATGCTCAACCCCTGTGCTATTTCTCTGGCCCCATAAGAGATCACTTCTAAAAATAAAGTAAGATAGAACTGGTAAGAGAAACTTGCCAATGACTTAGAGGATTAGATTGAAAACGTCAGGTTGTAAATATAATAATTAGATGAAAGCTCAACATTTTCTTAGTGTTGATGTAGAATTCTTCCTACTGTCATTGACATGTTGACATGTGTTTTCTGTAAATAGACAAAAGCTAAAATGGATGTGACTGTATAAGAAAATATTTCTCTCTGTAACCTGGCTTATTTGTACCTTTAAACAAAATGCAGCTCCTTAATTTAATCTGATAATCAATTTTTGTCCTCAAATTTATTGACTCATAATGTCTTAAATCATCCTGAATTATGTTAGATTAAAATACATATTATCTAATGTGACTTTTCGTAACTGTCTTATATAGTTTACTCATTTTAATATATTATTAAATATTTATATACCATTTAATCATTTATTTTGTTATTCTTACAGATGTGAAAACTTAAATGAAAGTGATATTCCAATCAAAGAAGAATATTAATTAAAATTAATATTTTATCCATTTGTAATCATTGGGAAATATCTACCTCATTAAATTCATAGAATAGCAACAAGGTTCTTAGAATTGTTTTGGATCAGAATACTATAAAGCATGTAGATATTAATGCTGTGTAGAATTTTAATTTTTATTTAACATTTTAATGTAATATTAAATTATACCAACATATTTGATAAACTATACACACTTTCATATATTAGGAGCTTCTCCTGATACATATGAAGGAAAAATTAAAAGAAAATGTTCTTGTTGTGGCCAGAGCTGTGACATGACTGTAGTGTGTTTGCCTTGCACACTACTGACCTAGGTCAGACTATGGTTCGATTCCCTGGTGTTCCATATGATCCCCTAAGCCAGGAGTGATTTCTGAGGACAAAGTCAAGAGTAACCCCTGAGTGTCACCGGGTGTGGCCCAAAAACCAAAAACCAAAAAAAAAAAGAAAAGAAAATAAAGAAAATGTTCTTGTTAGCAGATACTATAAAAGAATTTGCCTTTCTACCACAAATACAAATAAACTCAACAAATATTCTTATTTAATTAAAAATGTTATAATATTCCCAGTTAGAATGAAATTGTTCTTAGAATTTCACGTAATTTAAGTAGCATTAAAGCATTAGTATTTATCACAGGAGGGTTATTTAATTCTTCATTTTAGAAGAAATAATATTTGATAGGTTATATTCAATAACAAAATTTCAATGCTTTTTTAATTTTAGTATCACAGTGTAATTTATCAAATAAAATAGACAATTAAAATGTACTTTGTATAGATATGTACCTTTTATTAAGGAAGATACCATGATTTACAAATGTATTTATTCATAGTTGAGTTTTGGGCATACTTTTTTCCAATACCAATTCCATCACCAATGGCAACTTTCTTCACTAATGTTACTGGGTTTGTTTCCTGCCACCACTCCCCTGCCCCACACATAGACAGTTGCTCCTAGACAAGCATATTTTTAAGTTTGTCTCTAAAGTTTTGGAGACAATGCACTATGTAGAGACAATTCACTATGAATTAAAATAGATCTATATGAATTTCTGAATATTTATTTTACTTTTATGTAGCTTTTATTTATTTTTTGTGGGGGCCACACCCATTTGACTCTCATGGGTTACTCCTGGCTATGCACTCAGAAATCGCCCCTGGCTTGGCGGGACCATATGGGACACTGGTGGATCGAATCATGGTCCGTCCTACGCTAGCGCTTGCAAAGCAGACACCTTACCTCTAGTGCCACCTTCCCAGCCCATATTTTTAATGTTTAAAATATATAGTAAGATGAATGGTTTTTGTGCTTTTGACTACCTTAGTGAACCAATATAATAATGTCATCAAAGTCAGTGAGCCCAAGTAATGCTTGTAACATCTCCCAACTAACAATTTTTCATTTCCAAATTTAGAGTTTAGGTTACTTAATCTGTTTAAGCATCTTATAAAATTGTTAACTTAAGCATTTGGAAGCCAGAGAATATAGCTCAATAGGCTGGGGTAAATGGCTTGCATGCAGAAAGCTTGGGTTTGATCTTTAACAGTGCCTGGCCTTAAGCATTGTTGAGAGTGACCCCAAAATAATGAGCCAAGAGTATCCCTTGAACAGTGCTAGGTTAAATAAACAAACAAATGAACAGAAACCCAGAAAGGAAACTAAGAGCAAACGATTCAAACAACTGACCCATATTCACAAATAATAGAAGTCAATGACAAATAACTGAAAATAGCTATACTGTCCCAGGAATGATAGAAAAGTATAACATAGAAGCTAGAAACACAACATAATAATATCTGAGTCAAAAAGTTCAGAAGCAAGAGAAATAGAAGGAAAACCAATATTAGATTGAGAACATTGATACCACAATTGTGTCTTTCAGACAACTAATTTCTATATATTCATCACAACAGTACATTATATGAAATAGGAATGGAGTCTTTCTGTGAAAACATGGAGCTCAACTGGATAATAAATCATTGTGTAACCAGATCAGTAGTTATGTCTGGGAACAAGTACTTGGATAGAAGGTAAAGCTAAACTGCTTTCTTTAGCAAATTATATCCTTTTCCATTTGTAACTGAGTGTGAACCATTTGATTTATCAAAATCTACCAGAAATTAGCATTACTCCTTATAGCTTTCCTCCTAATAATAAAAAAATATTTTCACTGTAGCTTTATGTCCTTTTTTGTTTTCAAAGCCAAAGATATGTGTATATTTATTTTCACTTTTTCTTCTGTTATAAAATTTATTTTTGGATTAAAATGTAGAAATGTTCTTACAGTTCCATAAAGTTTATACTATATTGGCATAATTCTGTAATAAAATATGTTTTTGTACATGTATTTATTATGTACATTTACTTAATATTTATTTAAATACTATTTAATTAATAATGCTTAATTAATATCAATCTCATATTTTAAAGTAACCATTTATAAAAGCCAATATTCTATATAAGTTCCTTATATGTTGCAACTTCCTGGTCAAGGATTTCAACCAACATACCTATTACATTATATTTAGCTGCATTGTTCACTTGGCAACTTTTATTTGGACAATTTATCATAATTTTCCTGTTTACAAATATTTGGGTAGGAGCAATAGTAACCATGGTTAGATTTATCAATTTATCTTCTCTTCTATCAGTTTTTACTTGTATTGCATACAAGACTGAAATTTTTATGCCTAATTGGAGAATTACTCCTTGAAATTTTCAGGAGGTAATATTATTCACAAATGATCAGTTTTCAGCAGTTTCTCAAAGCTATAATGTAGTGTATATCCATCAGCTTGTAATTTCAGTGGCTTTGATGCTAAATAAGTAGGTCTAAACTTGCCTGTCTGGATGTACCGACTGTTCACATTTCAGAGTGGTGGCTTTTCCTGAGCTTTCTGTTTTTTGAGAAATTCTATTTTAGTAATACATTACTATTTCAAGTATTTTTGCCCGGAGGAGTTTGAACCAAAAAAATTCTCACAATTGAATTTAAATTTCATACTTGGTCTTTGAAATATTGTTATAGATCATATTTATTCAGAATTATCAATATATTTCTATTGTCATTATCTATTGCCTGGATATTTTTTATTTTAAATTTAAAATAAATTTTAAAATAATTTAAATTTAAATGTAAAAATAATCAGCGCATTATAAAAATCACTTTTTTGGGGGGGGGTCACACCTGGCAGTGCTCAGGGGTTATTCCTGGCTCCAGGCTCAGAAATTGCTCCTGGCAGGCACAGGGGACCATATGGGGCGCCGGGATTCGAACCGATGACCTCCTGCATGAAAGGCAAACACTTTACCTCCATGCTATCTCTCCGGCCCCAAAAATCACTTTTATAATACAAAATTAAGTCATCTTTGCTTTACACATTTTTACAAACATTATCATTACCTAATTTTAGAATACTTCCTCATCTTAAAATATATTCTTAATCTTTAGCAGCTTCTCTCTTCCAATAATCTTCAAGTAAATGAAGATCTATTATTTCTATAAATTTCATATACTGGAAATTTTACAGAAATATTATCACATTATATATAATATTTTGTTAGGTTACTTACTTTATGTAACATTGTAAAAGCTCATTCATATTTATTTTATCAGGAATAAATCTTTTTTATAACTGAATAATATACCTTTACATTATAACAGATGATTTAATTATTTCTTGATTGGAATTTGATAATTTTCTCCTTTTGATGACTGTGAATTTCCTGAATGACTCTTCATATATTTGTATGTAAAATTTTAAGTAAAATTTTATTTTGGCTATAAGACAAGAATATGTGTATGAATATATAAGTGAATATGTGTATGTGGTTTTGAGGTCACATCCGGTGGCACTCTGGGCTTACTCATGGCTCTGTATTAAGTATTCATTCTTGGCAGGCTGGGAGACCATATGGAATACTGGGGATCATACCTAGGTCAGCAAGACAAGCACCCTAAAGCTGTACCCTTACATCCAATTTTTTAACTTATATTACCACTTTTGTGATGTTGTCCCTTAAAACACAAAAAAATTGCAATTATCTATTTTATATCTTCCTCTTTTGTCGTTGTTACTTTTGCTTTAGGTCATTTAATTAAAGGAGTAACAGAAGCAAGTTTTATTGAACTTGAGGACAAACATGTTTATGTTGAAGACATTAAAAAAAATAAAAGAGCTATGTAACTTGGGCCCAAAGAGCAGACAAAAAAGATTTGGACCAATATTTACTAGTAAAAAAGTAAGTTTTGATATATCAGGTATAGAAAGAATCTCAGTCCTTTATTTCATTTTTCTAAGCTAACTTGCATAAAATTCTTTATTTAAAATATTATAGTTAAAATTTTAGTGCCAAAGAAGACAAATGAATTGATGGACATTGATAATATGCTCTTACCTTCTGAGAGAGCATCTGAGTTAAATTCCTGGCATCCAATGGTATTTTGAGTATTGCTGCTTTTCATAGAAACAGCTTTTAGGGGCCAGAGCGGTAGTGCAGCAGGAGGGTGCTTGCCTTGCACATGGCTGACCCAGGACAGAATTTGGTTCTATCTCTGGTGTCCCATATGGTCCCTCAAGCCAGGAGCAATTTCTGAGCGCAGAGCCAGGAGTAACCCCTGAGCATCACCGTGTGTGGCCCCAAAAATAAAATGAACCAAAGAAACAAACAAACAGCTTTTAAGCTTCCCACCCCAACCCAGAGTACCACTGAATTTTGTCTCTATAAAAATACATTGTTCTACTTTAAAAAACACTTTTTGGTTCTAGGCTTAACACTAGTGTTACTAGTGTTACACTAGTATTACTAGTATTACTAGTGTTACTACTAGTGTTACACTAGTGATACAGCAGTAATATAGGGATGATACTATGCCTGGGATCAAATTAATTTATTATTTTCATACACAATAAATGGGTTCAGCACTTTAAATAATTTCCTAGATCTAAAATTCACAAATAATATTTTAATTCATACAAAACTTTAATATCTCAAAGGGCTTGAATAAGTAAGTCTAGATTACATTAATAAGTATTCATAGATTATATTAATTGTTTATGAATTCTTATCAGAGAGTTATTATTTGTAATAATAGTGGTATGTTTCTGTATCCTACATTTTCATTAACCTGAATGTCTAAACTTTGCCTTGAATTTTCAATACTTTCAACCATATGCTATGAATTTCTGTGGTAACTTTGACAAAATGTACTTCCATAGTTATGAATCTTTTTAAAAATTTCTATGTTATGCACTCATTTATTGTTTTTCATATTTACTCTGGCCCAGTTTAGTTCATAATGAAGGTTCAGTGTGCTGCTTTTGAATTAAAATGCTTTAAGAATTTAATTTATATAGCACTCCCAGAACAGTCTGAGTCAACATGCAAACGTTCAAAACATTTTCTATAATTATGAGTAAATATTCACAGTAAGTGAGATGAATGAAGTCTGTAAACATCTTCACATAATTTCGGATAACATTTTTCTGCCAAATATTTAGTCTAAAATATTTGGAATTTATGGCAAAAAAAACCCTTTGACTTCTGACATTGTAGCTGATGTGCCTTCTCACTTATTTCTCGTGTCTCTCCGAATGGCTCTGAGCTACCGAGCAATGAGTTATAATAGCTTTTTATTTTCATATAAGTGTAACTATAACACTAATTATATGATAGTTTACTTAACTGCTATTACAAACCACTGTATTTCAACCAAATTATTTCATAATCTTGCTTCTATTAACTGTTTAGAGTATGATAAAATTTCCCAGAGCCTGCTGTCTATGGCATTAGGTTAATTTATAAAAATATAGGCAGAAGAAAAAGTATGATTATATGAAAACTGAACAAAAGCATTATACATATTGACAGTATATGTAACATTATTTGTTAAAATTAAAATGTCAATCTTTTTCAGATATTTAATTGCAAACAACCTTAAAATAGAGATAGTTTTATCATTTAAAATTGTGCTCTTCTGAGGCCTGAGAAATAAAACAATGGGTTCAAATCTCTTCAGCAGCTTATCTTAAATGCTGCTGACCTGCCTTCTTTGCTGGTATCCCACATGGTCACTGAGTACTGTCAGAAGTAACCCATGAGCATCACTGGGTGTTCCCTCAAAACAAAAAGAATTAAAATTGTTTTTCAAAAACATGGATCAATAAAAATCTAAGCATAGATCATTATATTATAGGTTAGCTCCTTAAATTCCATTATAGATTTCCTGAGTTTGGGAAATATGGCCAATACTTATATTATTTAACAAAAGTATTGGGGGGTTGGACCACATCCAGTTACTCTCAGGATTTGGGTTACTCCTGGCTTTACATTCAGAAATTGCTCCTGGCAGGCTCGAGGGACCATATGGAATAACTGAGATCAAACCCAGGTTCGTCCTCTCTCAGCCACGTGCAAGGCAAATGCCCTACCACTGTGATATTGTTCTGGCCCCTAATTAAAAATCTTACATTAAAAAATGTAGTTTGAGATCTGTTGTTTTTTATGTTAGTATGTACATGTACATGTATGTACCCACAGTTAAATAGACACAATCTGAAATTAAAAGAATCCTTGCATTTTAGTTGGCAAAAGTAAATCTCATTTCTGTCTCAATGATTATTGTTAGTTTTTTGGGGGGGAGGGTCGAGCCTTGCAGTGCTCAGGGGTTACTACTGGCTCAGAAGTCGCTGCTTGTAGGCACGAGGGACCATATGGAATGCTGGAATCATGCCAGGGTCCATCCTTGTTGGCAGCCTGCAAGGCAAACACCCTACTGCTGTGCTATTGCTCCAGCCCAAATGATTAGTTATTTTAATTAAAATATCTTATTGACTTATTTCCATACCATACACTGTCACAATCAAAATAAATTACAATTATATCTTTAATCTCATTATTTTAAATTAATTGATTGATCATAATTCTAAAATTTTCTATTAAAAACTCTAAATATAGGGGCCAGAGTGGTGGCACAAGCTGTAAGGTGTTTGCTTTGCACGCGCTAACCAGGTCAGATTGTGATAGATCCCCCATTGGCCCATATGATCCTCTAAGCCACTAGCAATTTCTGAGCTCATAGCCAGGAGTAACTCCTGAGCGTCACCAGATGTGGCTCAAAAACAAAACAAAACAAAACAAAACAAACAAAATAAAGCCCTAAGTATATACATACATTTGTATTTTGTAATTATTTTTATTCTAATATATCCAAAAGAGAAAATTAATCTTCTTTTTCAACAATGAGGAGAGAATGTGAACAGATATTTCCTAAATAAACAAAGAACAAGAGCCAAGGAGCAATTGAAAACATATTCACCATTATTGATTATTGAAAATGATAATGAACTTGATCTATTTCAAAAAAATAAAATATTTCAAAAAAAAAAGAGATGAATGATAGTACAGATATCAGGGCATTATCCTGGTATGTACACAACCTATATTTGATTTGAATCATGGTATCACATGGTCACCTGAATACACTAGGTGGAGCCAAGGAGAACAATGGCAAGCAATTTTGCCAGGTAATCCCTGGCACCAAAAGGATGAATGATATCATATTCTCTGCCCCATCCATTGAACCAATAGCTGGAAAAATATCCTTGATCTCTCAAGTTGGAGTCCTCATAAAAGTCCAGAAATACATTCTGGGTTGTTGTGCAATAATACATTCAGGATTGTGGTCAAAAATAAAAAGTAATCTTACTCACTTTTGGTGCAACACTTGTTTCATTCAGCCTCTTTGGAAAATAATTTGTAGACTTGTTAGAAAACTAAGAATACAGCTTCTATATGACTCATCCCTCTCTTGGCCATCACTTTAAGAACACAATAACATTAATTTAACAGGCCATATTACATACTTGGGTTAATTACAGTATTGCTTACAATATCCAAGATCAGTAATTAGCACAAGTGCCTGGCATTAAATGTGTGGAGAAATAAATTATGGTAGATAGATAGCATAAACTACTAATCAATTAGGTGAAAAATAGGAATCTCACAGTTTTCTTTAACTTGAATGGAATTGAAGGGTATTATGCTAAGTGAAGTGAGTTATAAAGAAATTGATAAATACTAGATGAGATTCCTCTGTGCTTCAAATAAAGAGTCCACCCAGGAATTAAATAGTCCTCAGTGGAAAAAAACTCTGAGTGGAAACAAACTCAACAGAACTGTGAACTGAGGATGCAGTGGGATGGAAGCAGGAAGAGATGACACCTTGGTATAATGGATGAGACATACTTACCCCTGGTGGTTGAAATGGTATAGCACAGGGGTCTCAAACTCAATTTACCTGGGGGTCGCAGGAGGCAACTTCGGGGTGAGGCAGGGCCACGGAAGGGATTTCGCTTACCGAATATTTGCAATAAAACTCGCATTAGTAAGAAAAAAATCGCATTAAACATTTGCATACCCCGAACGAAACTGCTGGGGGTATGCAAATGTTTAATGCGATTTTTTTTCTTACTAATGCGATTTTTATTGTGATTGTTCGGTAAGCGAATAATCTCGAATACTGAGATATTTGAAGGCCGGCTGCAGGTCACAAAATTGTTGTATGGAGGGCCGCAAACACCGGGCCGCAAGTTTGAGACCCCTGGTATAGCAGCTACGCTGCAAATAGAAGCCAAGAATATAAGCACTATTATAAACTATGTTGCTCCCAGTAAAAACAAATATAGAAACACTAACACATTTCTTGCGGGTTACTGGCAAATAACAATTTTTCTGTCATTTTGCTTACCAAATCCAACAATTTCAAAGTAACATATATAATTATATTTTTCAGAGTAACTTATTTAAATCATACTCCATTAAATTTATTTCTCTTTTATCAATTTAGAAAAATAGGAAAAAATAACTTTATTAGTTTTCTTCAACTATAACAAAATTTGAAAAAATCAAAGTATATCTAGACTCTGGAATAATAGAATAAGAAACAATTTACATATTACATAATTTTGTGAAAGAAATTGCAATAAATTGATCACTTAACATTATTATTATTATTATTATTATTATTATTATTATTATTTGTATATTGGATAAAATAAACTGGCAATGCCAGGTTGCATTTCTGCCTCTTAAATAGGTCTAAAAATAAAGAACCTATTTGATGCTTTTTGTATGTAAATATATAAATTCTTAGGTGTGGTTATGCTTTGACCTACATATGCCAATTACAAAATTTATGTGGCTACTCTATATGAAATGAATCACAAAATCATTACTTTGATCTAAACATAAAGGTCATAAACCTAAATAGGGAAACAATGCTGTGAAAGTAATCAATATCAAATTTGGAGAACCATGGTTTTATTTTGCCTGTTGATATAAAAAAAACATTTTAATGAATTACATATGAACTTTGATGAAAAGCTCTAAACAAGTACAATGTTTTCATGGACTTTTCTTTTTGCTCAAACACTAATTCACTTCCCTTTACTAATGTCCCAGTTTCTCTTCCACCCTCCAGCCTTTCTCTATGAAAGGCACTAATTTATTTTCTTTTTCCTTTTCACATTTTTAACACCCCTTTTAGACCATGATGGCTTACAATACTGTTAATGATATGTATGTATGTATGTATAAGATAATATCATCTTTATATAAAACATCTACCTATTCTTTTCTATTATACACACTTCTATTCATTTACTTATTTACATTATTTAATTTTTATCTAGTTGCATTGGTTTGTAAGATTGCATACATTTTAGGTAAATAGTCTTATAGTTTAACAGTACACTAATTTTTTTACCCAATTTAGTATTATTTTAGTTATTTTTTAATATTTTGTTTGTTTTGTTTGTTTTATTTTGTATTGAGGTCCCGCTCAACTGTGGTGAAGGCTTCTTCTTGTCTCTGTTCCTAGAAATTACTACTGGCTATGCTCAGTGGACCATATTGGATCCAAAGACTAAATCCAGATCATCAGTATGCAAGGCAAGCATCCTACCCTCTGTGCTATCTCTCCAGTCCCATTTAAGGTTTTTATTGATCAAAGGTTAATATATTCTCAGGTTACACCAAAAAATGATCAATTTATTTTCTATGTTGTACAATTAGAACTACTGTTTATTGGTTTGTGAAAATGAAAAATAGTTTATTTACAAATAATAAGATCTCTCGTGATGAATCTTAAAGTGGCAAGCTTAAACATGTTCTACAATAAGAAAAAATATTGAGGCATGTTTAATGTAAGTTTAAAACAATCACTGGGTCAGAGAACTAATACAGGTTTTAAAATAGTTGCTTTAGATGCAGCCAGCCTGGATTCAATCCCTGGTATATAATATTCTCCAAGATAGCTCTGTGATGATGCCTGAGCACAGAGTCAGGACTAAGACCTGAGCACCAGTGGAAATAATTCTAAATCAAATAATAACTACAGTAAAACTGTGATTGCTCAGTAAGTTTGCTTTTGTGGCCCTAATGCACGAACTTGAGTTTGTCCAAGAATACTTAATATTTAGTGAAAGAGTAAGGAATGTAAAATTATAGAAATGTGGGAGGCAAACATTGTTGAAAAGACAATCTTTGAGACCAGTTTAATGCGAAGAAAATATACCAAACATCTCTCATGATAAACGTAAATATTTATGAAAGAATGCTAAACAATGTGAATTAAATATTAAGGAAGGGAGCAAAATAGCAATTAAAGAAAACACATCTCCATCAAGGTATCATAGCCTGAAGGAAGTAAACTAAAAACTCCCTGTTCCCCAATCATCCTTAGACTGTTTTTTTTTTGTTCACTCTGCATACATTTACACTGTAACAATTATTTTTTTTTTGCTAGTCTACACATTTTAAATATTTAGCCCTTAACAAAGTAGCATTAGAAAAAAATCACATTTTAAAAAAATGTAATGCTAGGTCTCAGCAGGTCACATGAATAATAAGAAAAAACCCAAATTTTACTAGGTTATCATTTTGTTGTTATATTTCACCTTGGGATTTAAATATATCTGGTTATGCTTAGGGCTTACTCATGGCACTACGGTCAGATATGGTTTGTCACCCTCCTCTTCTCACTTTATAAAACCTACATGACCAATGTATGATCACATAATTTGAGAGAAGGAACCAAGGTTATAAAGTTCCCCTGAAGATGAATCAATTAGTATATTTCTTTATTGTTCACAATCATGGTTTAAAGTAAAATCTTTGAAGAAATCGACAAATACTATGCTATGTGATTAATAATAAAAATAAATTTACCAGTTACTATCTTGTTACAATAATGCTCTGCGTGTCTGTTTATCTGTTTATATGGCTGAAACTCAATTATTAATAACTTTGTAATTCATGGTAATTCAATTAAAATAAAGAGAAAAATAATAGTATAGTATTTAATTCATTCTGTCCCTTATATTTGTAAAATATATACCATCTACAGAATATATGGACATTAAAAAAGACATTTATTGGTCTTTAAAAAGCAGAAGTTATTTGACTGATATTGCTAATTTACTGAAATGGGCATTACTAAGTCATTCAGTGCGGAAAAACATGGTGTATTGTTAGGTTAGTGCCAGCAGCGCAATGATAAGACAGAGAACACCTGGCAGTGCAAGTCACAAAGCACGGTTTTATTTGCTTAGCTAACTAAGGGTCCAAGACTTCCACCTGGGAACAAGCTTCAAGTCAAAGACCCCAATCACTTTTCCACTTGGACTATATAGTACAGCATCAATCTAGACCCACCCAGTTACTTTCCTATTGGCATCTGCTACATTTGAAAGAATGCATCTTACATTCCATTTGGTCCCACTAATATTACAATTCAGACAACCTGCTTTCATAGTAATAGATATTGACTTAAGTATCCCCCTTTCCTATCTCCCATTCTTACGTACATCTTTACAGAACATTCCGACCATTTGGTCGTGACCTTATGGTCGGTCCCTTTGTCTCAATTCTTATCTGAAGACCATATACCCACAAGCTAACAAGCTAACAAAGAAAGTATATGAAAGTTAAAGAGCAGTTTTAAGCAGTTTTAGCAAAAGCAGAAACTTTCATGAGGAAAGCAGAAACTTCAGGGACCTACAGTGTTTTAACTCATCAGCTCTAGATTTAATAATCTAGAACTCTGTACTTTAACATAAAAAAAGCAAAAATAAATTAAAAGATGGAGATATACAAGATAAAATCATGTTAAAACGTTAATGATGAAATTCTAGGAATCATTAACCTCTTACCAGTAAACATGAATACCAAATATTCAATTTGTTAAAGAATATTAAATCTCCTGCTTATTAAATTTTCTCTTCCCTTTTTATACCTTTTATAGGTACAAATAATGCTCTTGTTGCCTATATTTAGACACAGATGTTCTAATTAAAGTTATAATTAATTAAAAAGAAAATATACTATAAGTACACCTCTAATACCAATAAAATATTATTTGATATTTAAATACTATTTAGCCAGTAGTATACACGAAACTTAAACAATGAAAATTCAACTCAAAATTAAAAATAGCTGAATTGAACTAAAATTATCATATACTTATGATACTCTAACAACAAATGAATTTTTAAATATTTTCATAATATTATTCTTATATGATTTTATTTAAATATATGAATTTACAATGGCTTTCTTAGTTGATTATTATTTTTCTTAATACCTTTAAGTTTTTATAAAATTATAAATTTCATTTTGTGCACTTTGATATTATTAAGAGACATCTAAATAGGTAGAAAGGTAAAACAAATATTAAAAAGAATAACATGCTGATATATTTTATTATCATTTTTATTTTTAAATTATTAATACAGACATAGATTTATATAAATCTTGTGCATATATAATAACATATATATTATTGGCTTACTATGTTTATTTTCTTATTTAATATTGTTATTTAGCAGTTACTAGAAAATGGAGAAAAATGCATTTTAACCAGAAAGCGTTTGCAAGGCAATTTTTAGTTATAGCAAAATAAAATAGATCTAATTATCTTCTTGGTCTTAGTCAGAGAATGTGATAGGTACAGAAAAATGGACAGAAAAATGGATAGTAAATTGAGTAGAAAAATTAAAACATTACTATAGTATATAAAAATAACTTAAAGATAATTTCAAAGGCTTAAGATTTAAATTTTTATCCTGTATAAAGTACTACATCATGCTTACATAAAAATACTGTTCTTAAGATCATAGTTGAGAATAAAATAAATGATGCATGTTTTCAATCTGCCTTTTTCATATTTACATAAAATTTATGTAGATGTATGTATTAATATCTTATTATTCTGCCATAATTTTTCAGTTTGTATCTGCTTTATTTATGACAATTTTATTAATTGTTTTCAGGGAATGAAAATGTATATAAAATATGAATCCTTTTCTCCTTAATATTTTGTTTCCATTCTTATCATGTGCTATGGATTTTAGTCTATGTGTTCTGCTCCGTGAGTGAGAAACTAACCTTGACCTACTTATAATGAAATGTGTTGTCACTCAGTCTCAGAAAGTCATTAAAGCTTGACAGCATTGTCAGTATTTTTCCAAATCCTGATTGAACAAACATCTACCAGAATTATGACTATGTTTAACCATTTCTTAAAATGTCATTTTAAGTAATTAAATCTAACATGTTGGATTTCAGTTCAAGTCCTATACAGTTTAAGGTCATGTCACTAAGGCCTTTTTTTTTAATTGACAGGGCAGCTTTGTATTTGATAGATACATCTTCATAGTGAAATTGGACAGTGTGCAAAAGAAGTGACTCATAAAACTGAACTTTGACTTACAGTTTTCTATTCTTTCCTGGCAAATAATTCGTTAATTCTGAAAGAAAATGAAAATACAAACCATAATAGCAATCTAGCGTCTAAAATTATATGCTTTGAAAATTACAATCAAAATACAATGCTGAAAGTTTGATCTTGAATCTAAATTTTAGAAGGCATTTAAGTACCTAAACAGAATCTATATATCAAAGAATAAAGGATAAATCAAAAGAATAAAATAAATTTCAAAAAGAACAATTTAACTAAATATGCCATTTCTAAAAGATCAAAGAGAGATGAGAGAGGTCACAGTGAGTGGTTGGGAATCATAAGCTAAGCTACAATTTCCATCCATTAGCTATTCTCATATTTTTAAATATAAAAGAACAAGAGAAAGAAACAAAGAGTATTTGAATTAATTCTTCAAGTAGCACTTTAAAATAATTTTCCTACAGAATTTCAAATTTAACTTACTATTATTTCTGATTTAATTATTAACAAGGATATGTGGAAAAAATAAAATGGCAGAAACTGAAATAAAATGGAGATATATTCTATTTTTAAAGTCTGTAGAGTATGGAATGAAATTGTGATTTATAAATTAAAAATCTACCATGTAAATGATTGTATTATTTTATCAATCTTTTTAAATTTAATGAGTAGGAGTGTTTTTATTCAGTGATTTTTTTGGGGGGTGTCATACCCAGTAGGGCCCAAATTTTATTCCTGGGTTTGTATTCAAGGGTTTTTCCTGGTAAGGTCTATGAATCTGTGAGTTTAATGGATCAAATCCTGGTTCATTGCATAAAGACCAAGTGCTCTCCTGCCACAATATCTCTCTGGAGCAATTTGTAGGCATTGTAAAGAATGCAATATTGGCCAATGAAGTTTAGATATTAAAAAAAAAGTCCCCAAACAAAATTTGCTTAGATCCAGAATTAAAGAACATGGTCATTTATTTGAATAAAGATAATATAATTATCACTGGCATGCTGATTGGTAATGTGATTCTAAGTCCTTACCAAACATAACAATGAGACACAGTCCAAGAATTTATTCTATTTCTTGATCTTCATAAAATATTTGCATTATTTTAATTAGACTTTTTCTAAATAGCAAATGCTCATTTTATTTCATTTTGTTTTGTTGTTGTTTTGTATTTTATAATATCTTTATTGATTACAAACATGTTTGTACTTGAGTTTCAGGTATAGAAAGAACACTCCCCTTTCACCAGTGCAACATTCTCACCACTAATGCCCCCCATCTCCTTTTCTCCCCACCCCCTGCCATATTTGAGATAGGCATTCTACTTCTCTCACTTATTAACTATGTCATGATAGTAGTTAGTGTAGTTATTTCTCTAACTGCACACACCACTATTTGTGGTGAGCTTCATATCATGAGTTGGTTCTTCCAGCCATTATCTCTATTGTCCCTAGGCATTATTTCCATAATGTCTTTTACTTTTCTTAACCCATAGATGAGTGAGACTATTCTGTGTCTAACTCTCTACCTCTGACTTATTTCATTCAGTAAAATAATTACCATGTTCATCCATGTATAGAAAATTTCATGACTTCATCTTTTCTTCCAGTGTCCAATGTGTTTACTGCAGGGGCTCACAGAACTCAGGACACTAACTACTTAACACTAGATTCCCAGTTTATTACACAAGATAAACAGTCAGATAAAGAGGTATAGAAGCCCATGTCCTCAACAAAATAAGTTTTATCCCCTTGGAGGTTAGAGTCTGGCTTCCCAGCCTATGAAACCTCTACAACTTTAAAAGAAAATAGGTACCAGTGAAATAAATTCAGAAAGCATGAACTGAACATAACAAAGATAAAGTTCAAGAGATAGTATCATGACTGTTGTTCTTGGCAGGTTTCTAGATATATTTCACAAATGTTAAAAATTCAATTTGAAGCATATTTATGTATCTTGGATATGATATTTAAAAGTTTAGTTTCAATATTTAAATGAATGGGAACAAATGTAATCTTTTTTGGTTACTTACTAGTGAATTGCTACTCATTAAAAATGTATTCCTAATTATCTTTAACTTTGAATATTTAAATTTTGGATACCAAATAGTCTTCCTGCTGAGCACATTCTTTGAATGAAGGAGCCCTACATGTGATCTGGCATCACATATAGTTTATTAGCACTGCTGGGAGCAACTTCCAAGCACAGAGCTAGTAGCAGAATTGAGCACCACCAAGTGTGGTCCCCAAATAGTTTTTACTCTGTTTCTCCTTACTGAAGTGTATTTAGAATAATGAAAAGAAATGTATCAGAAACAGTGATACAAAGAATTTTTCCAATAATTTTTCATCCAAAATGGGTATGCATATATGTTTGGTAGAATGATTCTAAAGAAATAACATATTCTGATCAAGTTCTGTAATGAATAAGAAGTGTTCTTACCTTGAACACGCTGAACTGGTTTAATTCCCAGCATCACATATATTCCCCAATCCATCACCTAGACTGATTCCATAAGTTTAGAGACCAGAATAATCTCTGAACACTGCTTGTTGTGCACCAGAAACAAAATAACAATAACAAAATAATAAGGACCTTTAAGTGAAGATCGAAAGAATCTGAATCTCTTTCTCTACAAACATTAAACACAAAAATTTATGCTGTAGGGGTAGGTGGGAAAGTACAAAAAGGAAATCAAAAATACTAATATCAACATAAAATATTTTAAATAAATGTCCAATATAAAGCGAATTATACCTCCCTAGACATGATACCTTAGTAGCATTTACTGTATATAGCACCAATTTAATATATTTAGTGATGTATTGTGTTTGGGAGTAATCTAGATTTCCTTTTATTTGATTGTAAGTTTTTGTTTATTGTCTTTTATTTGTGGGCAACACCAGGTGATGCTCAGGATTACTCCTGGCTATCTCTGCCCACTGCTCAGGCCTCAGGAATCTGGATTTTCATGAGGATCCTGGAACAAACATATTTGTGATATTTTTTCTGAGTAAAATTTTTCTGGAAGTATAATAAAATGGCAATACAAAGTGTTGAATATTCAAGTTGTCCTAATAGATATTAAGCTCTCAGCTCACAGAGGGTTTAAAGAAGTTTAGCCAGAAAAAAATACCTTGATTAATTATTATAAATACTTAATTTTACCACAAGGAATATGACTTTCTAGAAATTTTATTTATTTAAATAATTCAACTATATAAATAATAATTGTCAATAACATAAAAATAAAATATCTAAGTTATTAATTTAAAGGCAGAAAAGCAGTATCAAATGAATGTAATGAACAAACAAAATATTGTTTATAAAATATTTCTCAGAATGACTTTTAGCATTTTATCTTAACTATTTAAGTGGTGGTTTGATTTAAAAATGCAGATCTCAGGGCCTGAGCCATGGCGCAGTGGTAAGGCTTTTGCGTTGTAAGTAGCTGACCTAAGACAAACAGAGGTTTGATCTCCTGGCATCCCAACCAGGAAGCCAGGAGCAATTTCTGTGGGCCTATCCAAGAGAAACCCCTTAGAGTCACTGGGTTTGGCCCAAAATTCCACCCTCCCCCAATGCAGATCTTGTGTTCAGAAAATCAGGGGTTTGTTTATATACTACTCTATTTTGCAGATACACTTTTTTTTATTTATTTTGTATCATAGCAATGTCTCTTCCAAGGTATTAATTCAAAATTATTATAAGCATGGCATAATATTTTACATATAAAAACAAAATAAAGCCTTCTATTTTCAGCATTAGAATTAGTAGATTTAAATTTGTTGAAATATTGATAGATCAGTATATTTCATGATTACAGATTTATTAACTCTTAAAAACATTTTGAACAAAATTCAAAGTTATCAATCACCACTGAAAAGATTTAATTAATTCCCAATGTAAATTTTGGTTATAATAGTATAAACATTCATGAGTAAATTAGTAATGTCTAGTTTTATTCCTAATATTATATGGTCTTTAAATTGTTAGTTTTGAGTTTATTAAATTCAACTATAAATTTAATTTTTGGATCCTTAATGGACTGACCTTGACCTCAAATTACATGCTTAAAGAGGTTTTGTTTTTAAATTCTTTTCTGTAAATTAGACTGCTGAAGCATAAAGCACTGGCCTATTTCTGAGCTAGTACTATTTCTGAATTTTCTACAGAGAAAGTACCACTAGGACATTTTATTTTCCAAATTACTTATACTTCAAGTTTAGTGGGCTTAAGTACTTTCTTTATTAGTTTACACACTTTGGTTAATTGCTTCATTTATTCTGTAGCCAAAGAGAAAGTTGACTTTAATTCAAAGCACTTAACTATAACTATTCAACTAGAGACAATAGCTAGACCAATTTTCATAGAGGTCTTTGTCTCAGTCTGAAAGATAATTCACCATCCTATATGTATAAAATAATCTACAGATAAACAGAAACTGGGAAAAAATTCCACATACCCATTAGTCTGTTATTTATATAATATATACTTTCTTGAACTCAAAATAGTAATGTTTAAGATTTAAAATAAATTTGTTAATTATGTTACCTCCTATATGATGAATATATTTATTTTATATGATCTTTTAGAGGGAATGTGAATTTAACCAAGGATTCTATATATGAAGAATATAATCACACCATTATGTAACAAAATTGTTTTTATTAATATAAATAACTGCCTTTGTAAATATCAATAGTTTAAAGATATTATATGGTATATATATCATATATACACTATATATTCTCATTTTATCATATATAATCTCAAAATATCAAATACTTTTATTTAGATAAAGTTTTTGTTTGGTTTTTGGGTCACACTCAGCAGCATTCAGGGATTACTCCTGGCTCCAGGCTCAGAAATCGCTCCTGGCAGGCTCGGGGGACATATGGGATACCGGGATTCGAACAAATGACCTTCTGCATGCAAGACAAATGTCTTACCTCCATGCTATCTCTCTGGCCCTTAGATAAATATTTTTTATCTATATAGACACTTAAATAAGTATTTTGTATAAAATACACTTGTATATTTCTTTACTTTTATTAATTTACATTTATTAAATTGGAACTCATATACCACAAAAAGTAAACTTTTATAATTCTCTTGTTTCTTGAGACTTGAGTGTATAAATGAATTCAGTGGGAAGTCTGGAAATGTATAACATAAAAATCGTAAAATTATTTTAAAAATAATCAGATAACAAAAATACAATTTTACTAGATAGAATGGTGATACAGCACATATGATTATCAAAATACGTTGGAATTTGTGATATTACATTTTATAGTATTTTATTCAAACTCAATTTTTTAAAATCATTGTGTGACAATTAGAATGGTTTTAATAGAAAAAAAAAGACAAGTTAGAAAGAAGGAAAATACTTCACATTCCCAAGTTAGATGTGAGACCATTCTCCGTGTTACCACGGCTGATCTGCATGCCAGTGGTAAAACCAGCCAGTTTCTGGGTATTTGTATTTAGAGATCAGGATCAGGATTTGGAGCCACATTTATTATTAGAAACACTATTGAAGGACAAGTTGTAGATATTTGTTTTGAACTTTATAATCCTCAGATCCAGACTATCGAAGTGGTCAAGTTAGAGAAGAGTCTAAATGAGAGTTATGCTGTACTTACGGATGCTCTTCCTGAGTATAGCACTTTTGACGTGAACATGAAGTCAATAGCATATAAACTTAGCCAAGAAGTTCCTGTTAACCAGCTGAATGTGAAAATGAAGCCCAAGTCCTGGTCTAAATGGTGGGGACGTCCCAACTTTAATATTAAAGGCATCAGATTTGATCTTTCTTTAACTGAAGAGCAAATGCAGGAAGCTCAGAAGTGAAGACAGCCATAGCTAGAGTTTGATATGATGAGGAATATGATACCTCTAAGATTGAGGCGGCAACCTGGGAAGAAATTGAAGCATCTAAGAGGTCCTGATTCTGATGATGAGTCTGGTTAACGTCTGAGAATGTTCTGATTTTCAAGAGAGAAAAACATTAATTTCTCAGAGGACAATCATAACTTCAAGAAAAACTCTTCAACTTATTAGGCTTTTATTTTATTTTTTTAAAAAGTAAAATGATCCCACTATTTTATCTCTGTAAAAAGAGGTATCTGCTTGTGTAGAATGGTGTGTGGTCTGCCTGGAGCCAGCATACTCTGTTGTGTGAGCAAGTAGGTGGGTTGGTGGCTTTTTTAAATATGTAAAATAAATTTAAATATGGTAAAAAAAATGGCTTTACCTACAATAGTCCTTTTTACTAACACTTTCTGAAATAACGTTCACCAGGCCTTTAAGCATTTTTAAAGTTTTATGATTCTTGGGTGATTCAAAATCATGGTATTGACAAACTGTCTTTTTATGAATAATAATATTTTATTATTTATAATACAATAAAATATTTATTAGGACTATTTTCTGTTGATATTATGTATTCTTTTTTTGGTTTTGTTTTATCTTTATTTAAACACTTTGATTACAAATATGATTGTAGTTGTGTTTCAATCATATAAAGAACACTCGCCTTCACCAATTCAACATTCCCATCACCAGTGTCCTAAATCTCCCTCCTTCCGCTTCCTCGCCTGTTTTTGAGACAAGCTTTCTACTTTCCTCCATTATGATCCAGCTATACCACTCCTAGGAATATTCCCTAGGAATACAAAAATACAATTCAAACATTTTTTCCTCACACCTATATTCATTGCAGTGCTATTTACAATAGCCAGACTCTGGAAACAACCAAGATGCCTTCAACAGATACATGGCTAAAGAAACTGTGGTCCATATACACAATGGAATATTATGCAGCTGTCAGGAGAGATGATGTCATAAAATTTTTCTATACATGGATGTATATGAAATCTATTATGCTGAGTGAAATAAGTCAGAGGAAGAGAGATAAACACAGAATAGTCTCACTCACCTATGGGTTTTAAGACAAATAAGAGACATTTTTGCAATAATTCCCAGAGACAAAAGAGATGAGGGCTGGAAGGTTCAGCTAACGATATAAAGCTCACCACAAAGAGTGGTGAGTGCAGTTAGAGAAATAACTACATTGACAACTATCATAACAATGTGAATGAATGAGATGTTGGGGGGGGGGAGTACATTGTAGCAACTTAATTTTGGGGATGAGATAAGAGGAATTGTGTCACACCCAAAGGTGTGACACTGATACTGTGTTCAAGAATCTTTTCTGGAGGGCTCAGGGAATTATATGGAGTGCTGACCATACTCAGCTTGTTCATGCAAGACAAGCACCCTACCAGCTATCCTATCACTCTATACCTACTTTTTCCAAATAGATTCTAATATCCCTGAATGCAAGCTTTTTCTGAAGAAACTGCATACAATCTTGAATTCCTAAATTTATTTTCCTTAGAATTTAGTAATATTCATAATATTCGACAGTTGTCTAATGAATTTCATTTTTTCCTTTCCCTTGCAATCTGACAAGCCTTATTTAAATAATGACTGACAGTTGTTGCATAAATGCTTATTGAGTTCTGTCTATGGGCTAGATATCTTTTCAAACATATCAGTGAGAAAAATATTCAAAAATATTGTCCTTAAATTCTTTTAATTTGAAAAATATCTTTATTTAAGCACCATGATTACAGACATGATTGTAACTGGGTTTCAGTCATATAAAGAACCAGTGCAACATTCCCATCACCAATGCCCGCAGCCATCCATAATTTTTTTTTTTTGGGTCACACCCGGCAGTGCTCAGGGGTCACTTCTGGCTGTCTGCTCAGAAATAGCTCCTGGCAGGCACAGGGGACCATATGGGACACCCGGATTCGAACCAATCACTTTTGGTCCTGGATCGGCTGCTTGCAAGGCAATAATTTAACAGAAAACTCTCACACTTTCCTGAGACAGACCTCCTAATAGTTTCACCATGTTCAGTATTTAACATGAAATAGCCTATAAAAAGTTTAATCTAGCACAGATAAGGGGCCATATTTTAGAATGAATTTGTTTGGTAATTTGGTGAATGATACTTGTTGTAGTAGGAGATTTGACATATGAATTTTCATGACACTGAATTCATGTACCTTTATTTTGTATACAATTTTTGAAAATAATTTTGAAGATATGTATGTATATATATTTTAATTTTGAATATGAAGTTCTGATAGAAATGATTTTCATTATAAATTTTAAAAGTCTGTAAAATCAGAAAATAATATTCCAAATATAAATTGTATCATAGGCATTTTACTACTTACAATATGTACATTATGTTGTCAAGGAAACCATACTTTTTATTATATAATGTTTCAGAGTAAGAGTTTTCTTGATTTTCTATATTTGTTCACAATATTTTTTAGTCAAAATTGGTTTAAGATGTATTATTTCTGCAAGTAAAAGGATATGATGATATCATTCTGAATCTCTTACAAATATAAAATCCAAAATTTTAAAATGTTACAAGTGTTTATATCATGCTAATACTAAAACTTTAGATGGAAAAACCTGATTTGCACATAATCTGTACAGTTTTTTGGAGTTTTTACTTATGAAATATCTTGAAGATATTTATGTATTTCATGCACAAATATTAATGCATTTATGTTAGTTTTGCCATTTGTCAACTTGGCTTGACTTAACTATGCTTCTCAGGATTCTCATTCTTTAATGCTTCTGAATGAGCCACAAGAGGCATTTTTTTCCACAAAAATTCAAGGGCAGAAGAAAACAATCATTTTGTTTTTATACTCAGGAGGTCAAGATAGAGATTTTTGCTGTTCATTTGGCACTCCTTGTTTCTTTCAGTTAACTCCTTCCTGCTGCTCTGAAAAAAAGTTCAACTACTTAAATTATTGCTTTTTATCTGAAAATTTCCAGTCATTCTCTATAACTTACACTAAAAATTTTGATGGTAAATAATGGCCTGGACTTTCTTATAAAAGATAAAAATATCATAGTGAATTTATCTTAAAAATAACAAAATATTATTTTGGTAATAGCTTTTGTCAGATATAGTTCCAACATTGATAAATTGAGAGGTCTAGAAAACATAATTTGTAGTGACAATTCATAACCATGTGCAATGTTGACTATACTTTGTTAGTGGTGGATTTACATCATGATAAGCGAAAGCTATTATTGTCTTTAACAAGTAAAATATTCTTGGAACACTAGGTAAATATTCCTGAGGAATGGTAGCCTTAGCAACTTGTGCCTATTCTAAATATTATTTACTGAAGAAAGAATAGGTAAAAACATAGTCGTGTTCTGTAGGATTTTTACATTCAGTTTACATTGAATGAACTGTGGGTAAACTAGTAATATTGACAATATGATACTCATGAATATTCTGAGTATTTGTAGAGCAATATTAATTGACTGGCATCAAGGTCACCTTAAAGCACAATTGTGCAAACTTAATTTTCTAACATAAGGGTTATTTAAATTCTAATGTGATATTTATTACCAAACATATTCTTATTTTACATTATAAGCATATAATACAAAAATTCTTCAACCAATTTATTTGTATAACAGTGTATACTGTTATCTCTCTTATACTTCTTGTGGTTGTAATACAAATTTTCTATAAACATGTATACATAAACATTTATCTCCTTTCTATTTATCATACAATCTAAAAATGTAGAGCTTACAGCCAGCATTATTCTTTTTTTTTGTTTGTTTGTTTTGTTTTTTTTTTTTTTGAGCCACACCCGGCGGTGCTCAGGGGTTACTCCTGGCTGTCTGCTCAGAAATAGCTCCTGGCAGGCACGGGGGACCATATGGGACACCGGGATTCGAACCAACCACCTTTGGTCCTGGATCGGCTGCTTGCAAGGTAAACGCCGCTGTGCTATCTCTCTGGGCCCCCTGCATTATTCTTATGCATACTATTTTGATGTTAAAATTATAAATTTTATTTAAGAGATATTTTGCTTAATAATTTAGTCAAAATATGATATAGAAGTAGGACATCTCACTATAAACAATGCTTTAGATGTCTTATCAAGAAATCTTTTGAAGAAGAAACTAGGTTCTTTTCCCTCTTGTTAGAGCATCCCTTTAATATAAAATCTTTATGTAAACACCATAATTATAAGCATGATTGTAGTTGGGTTTTAGTCATAAACAAAACACCCACCTTCACTAGTGTAACATTCCCACCACCAGTGCCCCCCCCACTCCTTCTCAATTCCTGCTTTATTCAAGACAGGTATTCTCCTTCTTTCACTCATTAAGATTGCCATGCTAGTTGTTAGTGTAGTTATTTCCCTAACAGTATTCACCACTCTTTGTGGTGAGCTTCATTTTGTGGACTGGTCCTTCCAGCCCTCATTTTGTCTCTGGGCATTATTACAATAATGTCCTTAATTTTTCTTTTTTTTTTTTTTTTGTCCCCCAATTCACAATACATACCCGGCAAGGGGCCTGTGTTGAGGTGTATATGGGGTGCCTTTACTGTACCTCCTCTTTCTATACAGCCAGTGTAAAGAACACAGCCTGTGGTAAGATTTGGGAGGCCTTATCTTATCTTTTATTTATTTTATTTTTTTTTTCTTCAGAGCAAACTAAAGTTGTTTTTTTTTTGTTTTTTTTTTTAAAGTAAGAATTCATTTAAAGGACAAAATTGATTAACATAATGAGGTAAACTAATATAACATAATATAGTGACATAACATAACATATAATATAATTGATATAATAATAATACATGTAAGTCAAAGAAAATTTCTGATTAAAAACACAATTTTTTTTTCATAATGGCTTACATATCTTTCACTGTAGTATTTTGGGTACATATTCACATTGAATCAGGGGAATACCCATCACCTAATATGTCCTCTTCTCAATCAAAAATCAAATATGCTGAAAATAGGCAGAGTCCTGTCTAGAGGCTTCCAACCTCAGTTTGAGAGAGGATGTGAAAAAAGTAATTAAAATACCACAACAATACACAAAAAAAAATCGAATTAAATAACCGATAAGCACCACAGCAATAAAGACAGGCACCACACAATAATCTCGGTTCTGAAATCAAATCATACTCAAGTGCAAAAAAGAAAGAGAAAGACAAAATAAAATAAAATAATATTGGAGACATCAACTGTAATCTCCACACCAAAATAAAGACGTCAAAAAAATAGATCATTTATTCTCCTCTTGCTGCTTTCGTGGTATGTGGAAGACTTCTACTTTATCTTGGATGGTAAAATCAGTCCTGTTTCTAAAGATCTTGGTGGCTGTGCAGATCAGGGAATGGAGTTTATGAAGTCTTTCTTTGTGGTTCTAGCAGTTATGCTTCTTCAATGTCATTTTTTTGTTTTTTTATGTGTTCTAGGTGTTTCAGAATAGTGCTACCATTTTTCTTTTGTCTTCTGACTTACTTCGTTTAACATAACATGATCTAGGTCCATCCACGTTGCTGCAAAGTCTGTGATTGTATCATTTCTAACTGCCATGTAATATTCCATTGTATATATGTACCACATCTTAATGATCCATTCATCTGTTGTTGGACATCGAGGTTGGTTCCAAGATTTGGCTATTATACTGAGTGCTGCAATAAATAGTGGGGTGCATATGTATTTTGGAATGAATGTCCTTCCATCTTGGGGATATATGCCTAGGAGAGCAATTGCTGGGTCAAATGGCAGCTCAATTCTAAGTTCTTTGAGCACTCTCCAGACTTTTCTCCATAGATGTTGGACCAAGGGGCATTCCCACCAGCAATGAATGAGAGTTCCTTTCATACCACATCCTCTCCAACAAAGGTTGTTCCCATTATTTTTGATGTGAGCCAACCTCACTGGTGTGAGGTGGTATCTCATTGTTGTCTTGATTTGGATCTCCCTGACGATGAGCGAAGGTGAGCATGTTTTCATGTGTTTGTTGGCCAATCTTCTCTCTTCCTCAGAGAAATGTCTATTCATTTCGTCTCCCCATTTTTTTATGGCTTCGTTTGGTTTTGAAGGGCTCAGGTTTCTGAGCGCTTTGTATGTTCTAGATATCAGCCCTTTATCTGATATATCAAGTGAAAAGATTTTTTCCCATTCTGTTAGCTGTCTTCTTGCATTAAGTAGGGTTTCTTTTGCCATGCAGAAGCTTTTTAGTTTGATATAGTCCCATTTGTTTATAGTTGATGCTAACGTTTTTGCCATTGGTGCTCCATTCTCAAAGAACCTTTTGATATAAAGGTCTTCGAGTGTTCTGCCTATTTTATTCTCAATAAACTTTATAGATTCAG
Source organism: Suncus etruscus (assembly GCF_024139225.1). NCBI lineage: Eukaryota > Metazoa > Chordata > Mammalia > Eulipotyphla > Soricidae > Suncus > Suncus etruscus. The sequence goes on from NC_064852.1 coordinate 133,746,644, forward strand.
GTCTGATTTCCAGATCTTTGATCCATTTTGAGTTGACTTTTGTATAAGGAGTGAGATATGGGTCGATTTTCACTTTCGTGCATATGAGTTTCCAGTTGTACCAACACCATTTGTTGAATAGACTTTCTTTGTTCCATTTCATATTCTTGCCTCTTTTATCAAATATTAGTTGGCTATATATCTGGGGGTTTATGTCTGGGAATTCTGTTCTAATCCACTGGTCTGAGGTCCTGTCTCTGTTCCAGTACCATGCTGTTTTTATTACTATGGCTTTATAGTATAGTTTCAAGTTAGGTAAGGAGATGCCTCCCAACTTCTCATTTTTCAGAATGTGTTTAGCTATCCTGGGTCTTTTATGGTTCCAAATGAATTTTATAATTGATTGTTCTATTTCTTTAAAGAATTGTGTCTGGATTTGGATATGGATTGCATTAAATCTATATAGCAGTTTGGGTAAAATAGTCATTTTGACTATGTTAATTCTACCTATCCATGAGGATGGGATGTTCTTCCATTTCTTTAGATCGTCTTCAATTTCTTTCTGAAGTGTTTTGAAGTTTCCCTGGTATAGATCTTTCACTTCTCTTGTAAGGTTGATTCCTAGGTATTTGATATTTTTTGATACTATCTTAAATGGAATTGTATTTTTAATCTCTCTCTCCTCAACTTCATTGTTTGTATATAAAAACACTACTGTCTTTTGTGTATTGACTTTGTATCCAGCCACTTTACTGTATTGGTTGATTGTTTCTAGGAGTTTTTCTGTGGATTCTTTAGGGTTTTTGATGTATATCATCATATCATCAGCAAATAGAGCTAGCTTGTGTTCCTCTTTCCCTACTTGAATTCCTTTGATTCCCTTCTCTTGTCAGATTGCTATTGCTAGGACTTCTAAGGTTATATTGAATAAGAGTGGAGAGAGTGGACAGCCTTGCCTAGTTCCTGACCTTAGTGGGAATGCTTCTAGCTTCTCGCCATTAAGTATAATGTTGGCTGTAGGCTTTTCATAAATAGCTGTAACTATCTTAAGGAAGGTGCCTTCTAACCCTATTTTGCTGAGTGTCTTTAACATGAACGGATGTTGGATTTTGTCAAACACCTTCTCTGCATCGATTGATATGATCATGTGGTTTTTGTCCTTCATGTTGTTGATGTGGTGTATAATGTTTATTGATTTGCGTATGTTGAACCAACCTTGCATTCCTGGTATGAATCCCACTTGATCGTGATGTATGATCTTTTTGATGAGGTGTTGGATTCGGTTTGCTAAGATTTTGTTAAGTATCTTTGCATCAATGTTCATTAGTGAGATTGGTCTGTAGTTTTCTTTTTTGGTGGTGTCTTTGCCTTCTTCTTAAATTTTTCTTAAAACCCATAGATATGTGAGACTATTCTGTCTATCTCCTTCTGAATTATTTCACTCAGCATAATAGAGTCCATGTCCATCCACATATACAAAAATTTCATGACTTCATCTCTCCTGATTGCTACATAATATTCCATTGTGTATAAGTACCACAGTTTATTTAGCCATTCATTTGTTAAAGGGCATCTTGGTTGTTTCCAGAGTCTGTCTATTGTAAATAGTGCTGCAATGAATATAGATGTGAGGAAGGGAATTTTGAATTGTAATTTTTTGTTCCTAGGGTATATTCCTTGGAGTCATATAGCTGGATCATATGGGAACACAATTTCAAGTTTTTTGAGGAATCTCCATATTGTTTCCATAGGCTGGACTAGATGGCATTCCCACTAGCTGTGAAGGAGAGTTCCTTTCTCTCCACATCCCCGCCAATACTGATTGTTCTTGTTCTTTGTGATGTGAGCCAGTCTCTGGTGTGAGATGGTACATCATCATTGTTTTGATTTGCATCTTTCTGGTGACTAGTGATGTGGGGCATTTTTTTTTCATGTGTCTTTGGCTATTTGTACTTAGCATCCTTCATGTCTCAAAATATGTAAAGTTAGATAGCAAAATATTGACTCTGAGACAAATTATAGTGCTTTATTCAGTATCAGTCCCTTTTGGTGAAAACTATAATTGCAGAAGAGCTTAATTTTCTGTTAAGAGGTATTCAATACTATGTTATAAAATTAAATAATAAAGCTCTGAATAATAGGTAAGAAGGAACATTTGTGTTATTAGAGATATATTCAGATTTTTAGAAATGATCATAATGCACTTGATTTATTACGCAAACCTGAATTTTGTGTAAAGTTACAAAGTATTATTTAATTTTAAAAAGAAAAGTACAGTAAGCTTCAATTTATGGTAGATAAAGTATATTATATAACTTTAGATTCTTATTTTAAACAAATAAATATTTGTTTGATCCCCAAGGAACACAATGACAGCAAATAAGTTTTTTGAGATCTAAATCAGTGACAGCAAAGATAACTGTAATGAAACAGAAAATGCATTTTTTCCATGGAAGACAAAATGCTTCCCTAACCTTGACTAAATTTATTGTTGACTATTGTTAAGTTAAATAGAATACTCATTTTAGATAAAAATATAATTATAAATTTTTTTTATTTAAGAAGTGCAAATTTTCTTAAAAGAGTCTAGAGTCCTATAACATAGAAATACTTTTCTTAATGACCTGGGACCTATCTAATAAAAGTAAAGTCATAAAGAAAAATATTATTCTTGAGTCTAAATTACCTTTAAATTTTTTTATTCAATAAAATTTCTGTGTAACATTGTTACAGAATAATGATTCAATTTGGGCACTATTAACTGATCAAGAAAACTTGTTTATTGCATAGAAGAGCATACATTTGGAGTTTTAGCTAGAATTAAGGTTCATAATTGTTATTACCAGAAATACTGTTATTATCAGAATAACCTCTCTTTACAGCAGGACAAATGCCAAAACAAGCTGTTTTGTTTTGTTTCATTGTATAAAGTATTCTTCTTGATATCTTGAAACCAAAGGCACCTGTCCTAACTCTAAACCCAAGATGGCATATGTATCTCTTTTTATTTTTATTTCTTTTTTTTTTTTCAGCCATACCCATGACACTCAGGGGTTACTCCTGGCTATGCACTCAGAAATCACTCCTGGCTTGAGGGACCATATGGGAAGCCAAGGGATTGAACTGTGGTCTGTCCTAGGCTGGAGCGCACAAGGCAGATGCTTTACTGCTTGCACCATTGCTCTGGCCCTAGAAAGTGTCATTTTTATGTAACTTATTTTTATTTCATAGATTGCTTATGTCTATGAAGATAAGCCATATGTAAGAAATTAATTTTTTCCTATTATATGTTTTGTTGCTGATTATTCACATAGTCCTTAACAAGGCCTCTCAATCACTTAGTTGTCAAGAAAATGGAGATCTGTAATAGCCAATTTCCCATTATCCTCAATACATAACTTTAAAACGTAGATATGACAGGTTTTGTTTTTTATTATTTAGTGAATGAAAAAGTATTAAATAAATGTATAAGTGGCAAAAATGATTTTAGCAGAATATGCAGGAAATTGGAATGACATGGTATAGAAAAATAAACTTTGTCACAATGGGATACCTGTGATGGGATTCACATCTAATAAGAGATATAAGATCAGTGGATCTCAATTACCCGTACCTGGAATATTAATTGTAAAGAAAAAATTATTAGAGATCTTTAAGCTATAAAGACTTACTGTGAATATAAGATGCAAGTAAAGAACAAAAAAGATGCATTGTTTTAAAGAATTACTTGATTATAAGTGAGATAAAAAGTTTGTAACATAAAGCTAATGGAACATGGGTCTATAAAGCAGCTGGTTTTGAAAGATGTGAGGAATTCATCAAATAGCCATTAAGATCCAAGTTTAGAAAATGATCACCCCACCTCCACATAAAGAAATAACATAACTTTGAGAGAATTCTTTTTACACAAAAATAGTTATTGATCTCTTCAAAAACAAACAAGCAAACAAACAAATAAAAAACTAGAGAAATGGTGGGATTAGATCAGGTTTTCTCCCATATTTTTATTTTTATTTATTTTTTGTTTGGGGGATCATGCCTGATGGTGCTCAGAGGTTATTCCTGGCTCTGGGCTCATGGGATACCAACGATAGAACTCGCACCTGCCCTGGGTCAACAGAGTGCAAGGAAAAATCCTTACCACTGTGCTACCACTCTGGCCCTTCTCTCATTTTTATTAGCAGAAACTTTGCTCCTCTGCATTAAGAGAGTCTGTGAATAAAGTAACTCCCACATAGAAAGATAATATGAAAATATAGAATAAGCGGGCCCGGAGAGATAGCACAGCGGCGTTTGCCTTGCAAGCAGCCAATCCAGGACCAAAGGTGGTTGGTTCAAATCCCGGTGTCCCATATGGTCCCCCGTGCCTGCCAGGAGCTATTTCTGAGCAGACAGCCAGGAGTAACCCCTGAGCACCGCCGGGTGTGACCCCCCCCAAAAAAAATATAGAATAAGCAAGTCATCACCAGATATAGAATTTCATTTCACTTTATATTTCTCAGAATCCACTCTGTCTTATAAATAATATAAAAATTTTTGATATATAGAAAAACAGTGAAACTGGAGTTTTGTTCAATGAAATGATTATAGGCATAATTAAACAAGATTAAAACAAAATCCAAGTTTCTTTTGACAACTCAATCAAGAGTAAACGACGAAAATATGGAATACTAAATTAAGTATTTCACTGGAGTTGGAATTGGTGAGTGATTTTAGTGCAAGGAGAATTTGATAGCACAGAATCTAAGCAATGCAGTTACCAAGTTAGGAATTTAGACCAAAAAAAAGTCAAATGTCATAAAACCAGCCTCTGAGAATTTAAAGCATAAATGTCAGATAATATGGACAGCAAAGCCAAATCTCTGGGTTGATTCAAAGTCAAAGTAATATGAACAAAAGCTCCTTTCTAAGAGCTAGAAAGTGAACTATACTTTTGTATGGATCTTGGACTTGTACATGAATTAAATTGGTATCTTTATAAGATAGGGCAAGTAGAAGAAAACAAGCACTTCTAACACTAAATAACACTATATTTGTGGTTTAAAAATCATAGCACTTCAGGCTTGGAAGTGCCATTAAAGCCCTTTATTAAGTTCCTGCATTATGCAGGATTGACTCCAAGTTCAAAGAAGAGCATAGTAAATTAAAGTCCAGAAGAATTCAGGCATGACTTTTAAAAAATAAAAACCTTACACTACATTAAAAAAAACTTCGGAGTTATTTTTATATCTTGCCTTAACCAAAGAATTTCCAACATCAATAAGTATAAAGGACAAAGGTTTCCATCTCACATTTTTTATCAATTGAGTATGCTATAATAAATTCCCTTTTGATAAAAAGTTGTTTTCTTAGGTATAGTCTATGATTCATAACTAAGGGCTTTAAATATCTGCCACATTTTCAGCTACGTATTTTTTAAAAAACTGAATTATGTCAGCTGCTCTCTGCAAAAAGAAAATTTTACTCAAATTTATATTTGAACATATAGGAAAGAAAAATGAAAAATAGATATCACTTTATAAAATGAAAATATTATCTTGAAAGTTAAAGATTCTGAAAGAAATTAATATCTGGAGATATATTTTATGTACTTATTCAAATTATTAAAACTAAGATACTATTACAGTGGGTGAATGATTAAGTATAATTATTTGATATTTTAAACAGGTATTATTTCATAACATTCCACAAAGAAATAATGGAATTTCTTGAGTTGCTATGTTATGATACAATAAATAATTTACTAATTTTGAATCCTGGCTTCAGTATAGAGCTCCAAAATTCCTAAAAGCATTCTCAATAATAAGATTCCTAATAAACCTTTAGGTAATAACAAAGACAACTGTAGTTTCCTAAAGAAAAACAAAGCACTTTACTATATATTTGCAACGATTGCACACTTGCTTGCAATTTCAGTGAGTTGACTAGGACTAAAGACTAAATTCAATCACATATCCATAAATTTATCAATAATCTCTCTCTGATGAAGGCTAAATAAAATCTCTTTCAAAAAAGTTAAATGGAAATTCTGTATTGCTAAATATATGTGTGCCTGGTGAGTATATATATAGTGAATTAACTCAGAAACTCCACACTTTCTCTGTTGATATCCTTCATTCTGTTTCTGAATTATCTCCTTTATAATTGAATAAAAAACCTGAGTATTTTTAGTGAATTATATGAATTTTCACAAGTTATAAAACCTGAAGAGGAAAAGATAATGGGAGCCCAGAAATTATTGCAAGACAGAGATAGTCGAAGTAGTGTAAGGTTACTCTTTCTTTGATGATATTATCTGAAGAAGCAGATATGTTACTGAGCCTTTAATATTTGAGATCAATCATTAGTTATAAGCATTTTGTGACATAATTTCATTAATTATAGAACATCTACGTTGAGTTAAAGAATTAGTAACAAAGTCATGTGTAAATATTAAATAATAAATAATTGTATTTTGTAAGCACTATATCATTTAGACATGAGAAAAGTAAGTTGACTTTGTCAAAAATTATATGTAAAGACAGTATTTTTATTTTTGTAAGTAAAATGTTATGCCATATTTATAACTTTGAATTGCCACCTTGTAAGATATATTTGTAGAGAACAAAATAAATGGGAAATAGTATACTTGCAAAAATGATAGAGTAGTATGTAAACAAATCCCTGATTTTCTGAACACAAGATCTACATTTTTAAATAAAACCACCACTTAAATAGTTAAGATAAAATGCTGACAGTCATTCTGAAAAATATCTTTATGAACAATGTTTTGTTTGTTTATTACATTCATTTATACTGCTTTTCTGCTTTTAAATTAATAACTTAAAACTTTCATTTGTATGTTATTGACAGTTATTCTTTATATAGTTATGTTATTACAAATAAATAAAATTTCTAGGAAAGTCATATTCCTGGTGGTGAACTTAAGTATTTATAATAATTGATCAAGATATTTTTCTGGCTAAACTTCTTTAAACCCTCTGAGAGCTTAGAGCTTAATATCTGTTAGGACAACTTCAATATTCAACACTTTGTATTACCATTTTATTATACTTCCAGAAAAATTTTACTCAGAAAGATGAAATTACTAATATGTTTGTTCCAGGATTCTGATGAAAATCTAGATTACTCCCAAACAGAACACATCACCAAATACATTAAATTGGTGTTTTTTTCTCACAGATTATTTAAGTGAGATCAACAGAGCTAACTTTAACACCCCCTGCTTTACTGGTAAATTATTATTGCTCAAACTTAACCCAGTTTTAAATAGATCTCTCACTAAATGATTAAATTCAAAATAGATCCTACAAATATATCAAGTACCCTGTATTAGAAATTTCTATTCTAAGAAACTACTAAGTGTGTCAAGTACATTTACTCCTTTGTTGCAGTAAGTATTAAGCAAGTCATGATCCATGGCTGAATGGAGAAGTGGAATAAGAAATCCACTGGAGATAATGGCAGAATACACCACACAACTTAAAAAAAAAAGTTAAGTTTATTGCAGTTTATTTACTATGAGATTTATATAAAATAAAAGAGCACTGGCATATTGTTTTGCTTTGCTTTGCAGCTTACCATATGGCAACCATATATTAGAAGACAATTAAGGGTGAAAAAGGACTGCCTTTCTCACATAACTAAATTACGGAGTGTGAAAACATTCTGGGGGTGTTTATGAACTCAACGCATGCTAAAACATAAGCTATCTCTTCACAAGACATAAGGAATTTTGGTTCTTTTCTAGAGAGCTAATTAGAACATCTTTTAAAGAACTGCATCAAACAGAATATTCTCAAGTGAATTTTAATTATATGAAACCTTCCGATTATAAATCATTCAAAAATCTTTTTATAACACTTGATTCATATATGGTTCTACTGCTTTAAGTGAGGTTAAGAGTGGATCAGTGTCTATATTAAAATAGCTCTTGGGTTAGTTGAGCATTCAGTTCCCTGAGTCTTACAAAGCCTTGAGAGTTAAAATATTACCCATAAGTGTGTGACAGATATTTCTTACAGAATAAGACTGTATCCAAGACATATTTTTATTCCAGTAAAGTCCAGATGATTTGTTACAAATTATAGCTAATGTGTTTTCTGTTATAGACAAATATTCACTACAATATTTTACAAATTATTAGTATATAGCTCAATGAGATTCTACAAAAACCGTTAATCCGGATCCAGAGAAAAATGAGAATGTTTTTTAAAATTGAGAAGCACCCTGGATATTTCATTGCCATCCTTATCTCTCTCAGAGATATAGTTTTTTGGAAGCACTTGGTGTTTCTAAGGACTTTATTTATATAAAAACTTGTACTTCAAACATGACAAATTATTTTGTGTCAAGTCTATATAAATTAATCATTATCCAAAATAAATAATCATGATTATTTTCAATACTGATAAGAATTTTAAAACAACTTAATGGAAGGTGGAAGTAGCACATAAAAGTATATATTTGAAGTTATTAATTTTATTTTCCCAAAAACCTGGTTGTAAGAAGGACTCAAGCATTAAAAGTTTATGGAGAAAAACATATATACAACAAAACAATGAAATCTGAATGTAGATTGGACTTCACAAACATAATCTTCAGTTAAGAAATAGAGAGAAAGAAACAAAGATAAAAAGAAAGAAAAAGAAAAAAGTAATGAATGAATGAAAGAAAAAGAAAGAATTAAAGAACAAATGAAAGGAAACAGAATGAATAAATTAACAAAAGAAAGAAAATAAGGAAGGAAGGAGGAAAAAAGGATAGAAGAAAGGAGGAAGGAAGGAAGAAAAAAAGACAAATGGAAGGAAAGACAAAAGCAAGGAAGGAAGGAAGGAAGGAAGGAAGGAAGGAAGGAAGGAAGGAAGGAAGGAAGGAAGGAAGGAAGGAAGGAAGGAAGGAAGGAAGGAAGGAAGGAAGGAAGGAAGGAAGGAAGGAAGGAAGGAAGGAAGAAAGAAAGGAGATGTTTTCAGAAAGTAGGTAAAGTAGTAGGGACTGTTATTCAATAATAGTTGATAATTATTCTGACAACAAAGTATTTTTGTATCTGTCATTCACTAAATGGATTTTATATTTCAGTGGATATAAATGCTGCTCATTTATTTTTAATGATCTATATACTGTCCAGATCATATAACTGATGCACATTTGAAAGAAATATTGGGTTTGTATTGTCTTACAAATAAACTATAATTTATTTTTCCACTTCCAAATGCTGTCACTTAAGAAATACAGTACTAGTAAGCCCTGTTGGAAGCATCTTGGATACTTTACACAGTTGATTTTTAAAATACATTTGGTCAAGTTCTAGTCTTAGGCCTCTTTCCTTCCAACTTATTTGACATTTTCTGAATAAGTGGAAAGGAGGATCCTCTTTGAGAACTTCTGGTTCAGTGGAAGCTGCAATAGCAACCCAAAGGTTCTGGTATATGCATGAGAGTGACGCTTATGAATTTCACTGAGCAGTGTATTTGGCAGAGCCGTTTAAAAGAGAGGAACAGAAACCTTCATATTTCTAACATTAAAGATGGATCCAACCAGTATATTTTGATCAAAGTCTCTTTTATGTTCCATAAATAGATTATGAGAAATAACTTGGATGACTAACCCTTTAAAGAGAAGCTTTGAATCGTTAGGATTGTATCTAAATATAATTTTCACCTTCATAGTTACCCTTATGTGTTCTGAGAACTATATATGTCAGTAATAACCTAATTTCTAACTCCATTGATATGGGCAGGAAAGGAAGGACAGGAGACTGATATGGCCAGGAGAAAAAGAAAGCAACATGGTATGCGTTATATAAATATATTTATCATATCATGAAATCTAGTTGACATAATTTCACAATGCTGATGAGAGTGAAGAATTTCACTATCATTCGGAAGAGGAGAAGGCACTTAAATATTAGGCTGCAATGAAAAGACAGCTAAGTAGCAAGTTTAATGAGATAATGGTATTTGAATGTAACTTTATTAGTTATATCCAGAAACTGAAAAAATATAGTATATGGTTAATCATCTTCTAAATCTGATGTGCATGTCATTATAAATTTAAGCTCAATTTTCTCTTCTATTTTTTTCCTCTGTGAATTTTTTATTTAATGGAGTTAGTCTCTTGAGGCTTTTGTTAATAAGAAAATATTTTAAACAATTTGTTTTTTTTGAAGTAGCATAAAACTAGTCATTAGAAACATAAATTATAGGAAAAAAGTATATTCTTATAATTTTTGACAATGAAAACTATATTTTGCCCTGAAGTTCATTTTTAGAATTATTTTTGTTAAAACTAAGATTTTTTTATTTAATTTAAAGATTGAACACTTTACATATGATAAACTTTTCTCCACAGGAAGCATCCTTCTGTGACATGGTTTTATTTGGGCCATTTACTCACATTTTCCGAAAATAATAGTTTTGCCTTTGTGATTTTTCTTTTAAGTGTTTTTCACATTTTTTAATATTAAGCAAATAATATGATTTCTAACATTTCTGTTTTGACATTTTCTGCTAATACAGTTTGACATACATTGCCATCAATGTCACATTTTTCTTTGCATACATTAAACAATACCTGATCCAACTAAATTGAGAGTTTCCTTCTTGATTTATAGTTTCCATAGAGATTATCTAGTATCAGATCAAGCTAATATAGAAAGGGACAAAGATGAAAATATCCTCAATAGCATTCATTATGATGAGTCTATAATATCACTAAGCACACATATAGATTGGAGATGCCAGAAGAGACAGTGTTATCATTTGTACTGATGTTTTTCCTATTATATCAATGTCTCCATTGATATAAACTTTATAGAATGGAGTTATTATTTCCCTCCCCCTAACTACTACATTTTCTACTTCTTACTATAGCAAAGTATTGTCAAGTGATCGTTTTTTTAGAGAAATTACTTCCTCTTATTATTTCAGCAGATTATCACTGTGTGAAATTTGTTAAATATATATTAACCCAGAATCTCAATAACTTCAGTGCTAAGCAGTTTATGCATTTTATGTCAATAAATATTTACCATAAATCTCAATGATACATTTTTCTAATTTTCCCATACTGCATATAAAATTCAGAGACTGCAAGAATTTCTATAACTTGTCCAAATCACAAAGCCAAAGAATTTGGCAAAATGATTTAAAACCAAGTCACCAGTTCTTACATTACAAAAATATTTTTTTTATTTTATTTAAACACCTTGATTACATACATGTTTGTGTTTGGGTTTCAGTCATTTAAAGAAAACCACCCATCACCAGTGCAACATTCCCATCACCAATGTCCCATATAACAATATATAATATGCTGTATATTAACTTCTTGCCATATATATTGTTTGCAAATATCTTCTATTATTATGAATTATTTCTATTTTAGTACTTTTATTTCCCTCCTCTTCTAATGCTTTTGTTTCTTTCTCTGCCCTTAACTTTTGCATTAATTTTAGTTTCTTTTTGTTAGTCTTGTCATTGCAGTAGAGTCCCCTGAAGACACCTTTAAGATTAATTGTACAAAATGTATCATTAAGTTTTCTCTGTCAGGTCTTATTTCAGGTTTTTAAGTCATTGTAAGTTATTATTTGCACATAGTGTTACAGATATTATTTTATTGTTTTGCATGATGCTATCCAGCTTTCTCTCGATAGAATTTCTGGCATCTTTTATTAAGGTTACTTTCCTTGCCACATTTTAGGCTCTTGGCACCATTTTTGTAAAATAAATGTCTATGAATATAAGAGCTCTAAATTTTGTCTTCATTAATATTTTAGTCTGTTTTATCCCAATGTTATGAAGTTCCAGTAGTCTATGTACATGCCATTTACTTCTTATATTTTAATGATTACATTTTCAAGACATAAATTTTGTTATGTTAAGTAGGATTGTTGATGAGTTTTTCTGCTCATTTATTATTTACTGTATAAATGCAATAAAAATTGCAATGCCAATTTTGCAACTTGCCATTTTACTGTATTCATCATACATTATATTATTATTCATTATTATTATTTCTATAGCTAGTCTTTGTTATTTTTTCTTAGCTAGCATAGATTTATAGAATTTTTAAAACCAGTGTTATTACTATAATTTTATTCTTTTCTAACATTACTTTGACTCTTTTGGGTCTTACAAATTCTCCTTGAATTTTCAGAAGTTTGTCTCTTTTTTTGGGGGGGGCACACCCGTTTGATGCTCAGGGGTTACTTCTGGCTAAGTGCTCAGAAATTGCCCCTGGCTTGGGGGGACCATGTGGGACGCCAGGGGATAGAACCCCGATCCTTCCTTGGCTAGCGCTTGTAAGGTAGACACCTCACCTCTAGCGCCACCTCACCAGCCTCAGAAGTTTGTCTCTTTCAACAGAAAAGAAACTTTAGATTTTTATGTAGCTTTTGTTGCTTCAGTAGATAATTTGGCAATCAATGCTAAATTAAATTAACAAACTAAATCTCTCCATTCATATACATAAGATTTTTTACACCTATCTATATATTATTTAGTGCAGTGTATATTTTCTTCCAATTTTTATTTGAAGTGTATTTCTAGAGGTAGTATAGTTCTTAATGTTATTGTAAATAAAACTGTTTACTTAATTTCTCTGTTGGTTTGTTTATTATAATTATGATAAATTAATTGACTTTGCATTTCTAATGTTTATACTACAAAATCATTGCATTCTTCAATTTCTCATATATATATTTCACCATATATTAATTGGGATGTTTAGAAATTTGTAGCAATTGTGCATAGAGACCTGTATATTGTTTTCTTCATTTAGATGCTTTTTATTTCTTTATTTTCTAATTTTCATTCTGGAACCTTACTATAGTGTTCAATAAAACTTGAGAGAATGAATATTTATTCTAACTATTCATTTATGTACAATATTAAAATGAATTTCCAATTACCTATAAGGTTGTAGTAATTCTAATCAATAAATGCAATCTTGGAAATTTATTATTGATGGATCATATGATATTTTGAAGATCAAACCTGGGTTATTAAAATGCCAGTTAAGCATGTTACGTCTATGCTCTCTCTCAAGCCCTTAATACTAATAGCACTACAAATGTTTTAGTAACAGGAAAACTGTCTGTAATGTTGATAGTTTGAGACAGTACCATCATCAATTGCTTAATTTTGAGGCTTAATTTTCATATTATAAAATGTATTGTCATTTCATACAGATAGCCAGCAAGCATATAGGGAAATGCTCATTCTGAACTATTACTTAGAAAACTTACTCACTTTAAAAAGTTTGAGAAGGGCCAGAGAGATAACACAGCAGTAGGGCATTTATCCTACATGCGGCCTATCCTAATTTCCCATATGATCCCCCAATGCTGCCAGGAGCAATTGTTGAGCACAGAGCCAGGAGTAACCCTTGAGCTCAGCCATGTGTAACCCCAAAACAAAACAAAACAAAAACGTTTGAGGACCTCTACTTCTTTATTTCCCATACTTAGTTATACTTAGGATTTTCTCCTCTCTACTTAAGAGCCACTTCTAGCAACACTTAGGACCATAAGTCTTCCAAAGGAATCATACATAGGTCATTTGCTGACAATTAAGTGTCCTATGTTATATTTTTTCCTTTGGCCCCTTCTGTATACTTCTGTATAACATTAACCTAATTCATCATAGAAGAATAAATCTAATTTCACTCACCAAAAATTACCTTTGCCAATTTTAGAACTGTGCATCAGAAATATCAATCATAGATATTTTTGTCCTATATATTTTGTCTTAACATAGCTATTTAATATAGCTAATAAACATGTATTCATATGCTTTTTTATCATTTTGACGATCATAATCTTCAGTATATATATATATATATACTATGACTATCCTACTATATATATCATTATATATATATATATATATATATATATATATATTAGGACAGTAGTGGTTCACTAAAATTTAACCTCAATAAGAGTCAAGAGATAGTTATCAAGTGGTGTTGGCACAAATGGTTAGCCACTTGCAAAAAAGAGAACTCAAATCCCCAGCTAACACCATGTATGAAGGTAAAATTCAAATGAATTAAAGACCTGATATCAGATCTGAAACCATAAGCTACATTGAACAACACGTAGGTAAAACACTCCATAACATTGAGACTAAAAGTATCTTCAAGGAGGAAACAGCACTCTCCAAACAAGTGGAAGCAGAGATAAACAGATGGGACTATATTATGCTGAGAAGCTTCTGCACCTCAAAAGAAATAGTGCCCAAGATACAAGAGCCACCCACTGAATGGGAGAAATTATTCACTTAATACCCATCAGAGAAGGGGCTAATATCCAAAATATACAAGGCACTGACAGAACTTCACAAGAAAAAAAAAACAACAACATTTAATCCCATCAAAAAATGGGGAGAAGAAATGAACAGACACTTTGTCAAAGAAGAAATACAAATGAGCAAATGACACATGAAAAAATGCTCCTCATCACTAGTCATCAGGGAGATGCAAATCAAAACAGCAATGAGATATCATCTCACACCACAGAGACTGGCACACATCACAAAGAACAAGAACAATAAGTGCTGAAAGGGATATGGAGAGAAAGAAACTCTTATTCACTGCTGGAAATGCTGTCTAGTTCAGCCTTTATGAAAAACGATATGGAGATTCCTCCAAAAACTGAAAATTGAGCTCCCATACAATCTAGCTATACTACTCTTAGGGATATAACCTAGGAACACAAAAATACAATTCATAAATCCCTTCTCACACTAATATTCATTGCAACACTATTTATTTTTTTAATTTTTTATTTTTAATTTTGTGAACAAAGATGCAAAGAAAGAGGACAAGGTAAAGTTACAGTAGAAGGACAATCACCCATAAACAGAATTCTCAGTAGTCCCATTGCTGATATCTTAATTTTGAACTTTCAGCCAAAGAACATTAAGAAAAATAAAACAGAACCCATGTACAATTACTTTGTCCCTCAAGTCCCCAGATTGTAGTACATAAGATTTCTTAGCAGCACACAAAGCAATCGAAAGACATCAAACTTATGTAACTCCTTAAACATTGAAGGCAAAGTACTTTTTTACATTACCATGCACATGCATATTAGTTTAAGTTAACCTCAAAAGTTTAAGTGGGTTGTTTGTCTTAAGGATTAGAGTCAAAGGAGCACAGTAAAATGGTGTTAGAGTGGCAATTATTGTTTGCATAGGCCCACCAAAATATGAGGGACATGGAAAGGAAAAGCCTTGGCCTCAATACAAGGAGACCCTACCCCTGAAGTTTCCTGGCAAAAGACCAACTCTAGGCTCCAGGCAAACTAGTTTGTCCAATCCAGGTCATTGTCTGTCGTGCCAATACACTTTTATTTTTTACACAGTCTCTGTTGTTGGTATCATGTTTATGTATTAAAGATCCTGGAATCTGCATATCCTATATTGCAGTCAGGATGGTGCAGAGCGTCCTCTCGTTTCACCTCACAATTAAAGGGCAATGCAGAAAACCCTGTCTTGTAAGCAGGTCCTTGTTGTCAAATCTTCTGAGTGTTAATGCAAATGTACCCGCGCGACATATATACTTTTTAACATCACCAAAAAATGTTCTTAATTCTCGACTTTTTTTTTTAGGAAAAAAGTGGAATTATCTAGATTTAGAGTATAATATTCAAATAGGTCTCTAAAATCAAAGTATATGTAGACGTGACTTCCTATACAGTGTATATATCCCCTCTGATATATTTCCCCTCCTCCACACAGATCCTCTTCTACTCCCTCATCTTCTCTCCAGATTCATTATCTTCCCTTAATTAACCCTATTTACCCTCAGTTCTTTAATTTGTTAGGCACCTAGACCAACCTCCTGCCCCAACAGATTCTGCCCTTTTGCACACCCCTACAAAGCTCATTATTACTCCCTAACTCTCCCACCCCCAACCATCAGTACCTCACATTTACTCTTTTTAACTTCAGTACTACACAGTTCTAATCACAGACCAAAGTTGGATTGGATTTAACAACCCCCAACTATTTCAAAAGACATAAAATGGACCCATATGTCTTTTGAATATTTTATGTGTATTTTCTTTAACAGCTATAACTCTTTCTAAATATTCTTTACCGTGACGATTCTACCCACTGTTTATCTTGTCTTCTCTTTCTGAGCTGTTGAATAAGAAATTTTGGTGGAAGAGTCCCTCAGTTTAATGCTTATGATTGAATCATGCCATGGAGATTTTTGGACTTGTTCTTATGGCCCTCATATGCGCTGATAATGCCACGTGGCATAGGTTTGCATAGGCACATTAAAATGGGAAAATACTATACATACAAATAAGTTCTTATCTAATAGAGATTGGAACACACTAATCTTGTAGTGCAATGGAACCTTACACCCTCATCATTGATATAATGACCTGGCACAGGCCTCAGAAGAATGGACATCCTCCATTCACCCCTGAACCATGGAAGCTATCTACGAAACATCCAAGGTTTTTTTTATAACAACACCTGGAAGCAATCCTCTACCAGGGAAGACTCGACCACGGCTCTGACATCGACCTGCTCAAAAGGGATTTCCCTTAGCAACACTATTTAAAATAGCCAGAATCTGGAAACAACCAAGATGCCCTTCAACAGATGAATGGCTAAAGACACTGTGGTACATATATACACAGTGGAATATTATGCACTTGTCAGGAGAAATAGTCATGAAATTTTTCTATACATGTAGGTACATGGAATCTATTATGCTGAGTGAAATAAGTTAGAAGAGAGATAGACACAGAATAATCTCATTTATCTATAGGTTTTAAGAAAGATAAAAGAATTTTTGTAATAATTCTCAGAGACATTAGAGATGAGAGCTGGAAGGTCCAGCTCACAATGTGAAGCTCACCCAAAAGAGTGGTGAGTGCAGTTGGAGAAATAACTACATTGACAATTAAATCAATGTGAATGAATGAAGGAAGTAGGAAGCCTGTCTCAAATATAGGCAGGGTGGGTAGGGAGGTGGGAGATTTGGGGCATTGGTGATGGGAATGTTGCATTGGTAAAGGGGTGAAGGGAGAAGTTCTTTATAGGACTGAAACTCAACTACAATTATGTTTGTAATCAAATTGTATAAATAAAGATATATTTTTAAAAGGTCAGGAGCCACCCAGTGGTGCTCAGGTGTTACTCCTGGCTCTGTGCTCAGAAATCACTCCTGTTTGGGGGGACATATGGGATGCCAAGGGATTGAACTGAGGTCTGTCCAAGGTCAGTGAGTGCAAGCCAAATGCCCCTCCTGCTGTGCCACCTCTCCGGCTCCAGGAGATAGTTTTGTTTTGCTTTATTCTAATGTCTGGTAAACACCTACATAGTAGAAAATTTTAAAATTGCTTTATAAAAAAGAATTTAAAATTAACTATACAGATAATGGAATATAAATTATATATTTAAAAAACTTATTATTCAAAAACTTATAATATGTATGTTCTTTAAAAATCCATACTAATGATTTGAAAGATCTTATGTTAAATATTTCAATAGCATACTTTTATTAAGATAAAATTAGTTATTTTGATTCAGTATGTTAGTCAAGTAATTGAGAAGTATAAGAACAAATATATACTGGTATTTGTTCTATAGTTCCTAAAATGGACTATGATCTTGCATAGTAGGTATATTTATTTTATTTTAAAATTAAATTATTTAGGTTTTGACATACAAGAATTAAAATTATCATATAAATATAAAGACTAAAGAAATAAAAATACTCACATGTGTTTTGGTTTGTTTGTTTGTTTGTTTACACCTGGCAGCCCTCAGGGGTTGCTGCTGGCTCTATGCTCAGAAATCACTCCTGGAAGGCTTGGAGGACCATATGGGATGCCAGGATTAGAACCACTGTCATTCTGCATGCAAGGCAAATGCCTTACCTCCATGCTATCTCTCCAGCACCAAATACTCACAATGGTCCTCAAACTACAGCCTGCTGGCCACATATTATATTTATTCCCATTTTGTTTCTTCACTTCTAAATAAGATATATGCAGTGTGCATAGAAATTTGTTCATAATTTTTGTTTTTACTGTAATCTGGCCCTCCAACAGTCTGAAGGACAGTGAACTGGCCCCCTCTTTAAAAAGTTTGAGGACCCCTGCATTATATAGACATTATCATAGTGTTACAATCATAGTGTATTATAGTGTATCATATCATAGCATCATCTATACTGATTCTTGCATGATGTTCATGCTTTCATTACATATCATATTATTAATACATATTTATATTCTTTAATTTTATTGAAATATAATTTATTCTTTTAATAAATTTAAACATAGTAGGAAATTCATTTTCACTTATTTTAGATAAAGTCTATTTAATGGGATATAAACATTATAAAAAAGGTTAACCACTACATTTTCTTAACAATCTTAAAATAGTAGCTAGAAAATAAGAGTTTAGTCCTCTATGGCTACCAACAGGAGACAAAATGATCTTTGGAACAGATTGGAAACTCTTAAGTTATTTCTTTGCCCTATTACCAATATAATAAGACACACAGTTTTTTTCTTAATTAAATGAAATTGCTTTGAGGCATTTTTCAGTCATAATCTCAACTAAATTCATAATTTCAGTATTTAATTGCTTTAATATACTTTATCAAGTGAATTAATTCTGCAGGAAACACATCTGTAGGGAGTTCATTGTGAATGATTTGCTGAATATTCTTTGACCTAGTGGGACTAAATTATCAGGGATATTTTTGGTCAGACACTTTATATTTGTTTTTTAATTATATTAAATATCAAAAATAATCCATATCTATGATATATTATTAACTCATAAGAGCAAAAAGGAAGAATAAAGAAAATGAAAATTCCCCTTAACGTTCTCTTGGGAAGAAAGCAGTTTCCATTTAATTATCTCTCTTTTTTAATATTCATAGAGTAGATCCATGAAATTAGACACTCTTTATTGCGATGTTTCCAGTGAGCCTTAGATTTGTTTCAGCTTCTCGAACCATGCAAAAATGGTTTTGGAAGAGAGCAGAAAGGTCATTTATTCCAAGCAGATAAGAAAACAATACTGTCAGCTTTGGTGATTAAAAGTTGACATCATTTCTGAATATAAGAAGTTGAGCAAGAGAAAAATAATCATAGACAAAAAATAAGGCTACAGATTACTGAAAGAAATGTCAGAAGAAAATATTACTTTTTAAGAAAAATGAACCTGTCTTTAGAAGTGTTGAATTTAAAATGAAAACATCCAACAGTTAATTAAAATGTAAAGATTAGGGTTATGATGTGAATTTTAGAATCAGTCTAACTGAGGTTGAAAAATCCGGACGACCCGACCCCCCAGTTGCCCAGCACAGAATAGTGAAAAAGGCACGTGCTCAGCAAATTGCAGGCAAGTTCCAAGTTTAATCTGATCGATCAGAGGTTCGAAACGTGCTCAGAGCAGAGCAGAGGTTGCGAACCCCAAAGTCTGAAATCAAGGGGTTTTTATACAGTTTTCAGGTGGGCTGTGTTATTTTTACAGAGGAAACAGGAATGGGCTTTGATATGGGGGAATCCGGAGGTTTTGGGGGTAGGTGTGAGTAGGGTCCAGACTTCAAGTCTCCAAGTGAGCGGGATCCAGACATTAAGTCTCCAAGATGTCTTCAGCACAATTAATGCAGGGTCTGTAAAACCATGGGGAGCCAGCAAATGGATCAGCACCTGTAACTCAGTAGATAAAAGACAAGCAGGTGGTTAACACAGAGGGGAGGTTGAGGGGGGAACATTGCATTGCATGAGAAAGAGACAGACAACTCCCATCAGGAATGTGTAGGGGAAAATATGTTTTTCACTTCTTTCATTTCCCACTCCTTCTTGTTAATAATTCTATTCTTAGAATTAACACAGAAGTAACCGAAGTAACCACTGCTAGCCAAGAACATTGAAGGGATTTTGGGCAGACGTCTCTTCTGTAACTACTTCCTGCTGAGGTGGGGCGGAGTTGGTTTCAGGGGTTAAGTTCAAGGTGCAGCAAGTGGTTACTCAGAGTTTTGTGGGTACTTCCTGATATTGCTGTCTTAGCACCATTAGCTTAACTTCCCCCACTTGAGTGCGGATAAAAGTTACAACTCTGTTTACGATACAGGGTCCTACTGCAACTATTAAGAGTACACTTAGCAGTGGACCAAGTAGAGGCAGGAGGTAGGGGAGGATTCCTCCCCATAGAGACCATAACGGTTGATCATAGAGTTCCTCCCTTCGCTTTGCTAATTCTTCCTGGTGTTTCTTTATTCTGTCTCGTACTATTCCGGATTTATTAACATAAAAGCAACATTCTTCTTGTAAAGCTACACACAATCCTCCTTTCTCGGCTAGGATTAAGTCTAGTCCCCTCCGATTTTGCAGGACCACCCGGGCGAGTGAGTCATGCTGGTCTTGTAGGTCCTGGATAGACTTGTAAACCTGCCGGATGTCTGAGGCCAGTCGATCAGATAACTTATTATACCGGTCCAATGAAACTCCTAACCCTGCAGCTCCCATTCCTAATCCTCCGACCACACCTAACGCAGCCAGCAGGGGTAGTAATACTACAGCCCTACGAGTTCGAGTTCGGTGTCCTCCCAGGAGGTCTATGCTGGGAAGAGGGACTGGTTCAGTTCCTGGGAGAACATCAATGTTGGGTAGCAGGAAGGCAGGTGCACAAATGCCTGTGCTATTTCTGGGTAACACTGGATAAGCCAAATTTCCTCCACAGACCCAGACCTGTCCTGGGGGGAGGCATCCCAAGTCCAACGAGACTTCGGAGATGTTAGAGCACCTTGTTGTTGGTACTTGCCCTAAATCTATGGTTAGTGAGTAATTTCTAACATAGCAAGTGGAGGAGTCAAATTCCTGAGGGATTACCTTAAAGGGCTTGGTATAGGTGCAGTTTGAAAAGCTACTTATATTTGGTTTAGGCACAGGTATTGCTAATGGCCAATCGTTACTCATTTTCATGCATAGCCAGCAGTCAGCCGCTAAGCTTGGGTTGGTTTGATTTAAGAGCTTGTGAGTGTACTTTAGAATCTCGTGTATATTTGAATCCAGATCCTCATTTAGCACCCTAGCTTGAAGGGAGGGGTGCTTGGGCCAGTTTGGCATTAGGTTATAAACTTCCTTTTCGGCCCATTCTATGGCTTCCTTTTCTTTTTCTTGATCTGTGGGCCCTCCCCCATCTGATATATGTAAAGGGGCCTTTAGAGGCCAGCAGACCACATCTCCAATATTTGCTAGACAATGTGCTGCCCCGTATGGAGTTTTAAAAGTTTCAGGACCCCATTCACCTCCAGTGCTCTAGTGTAAGAGCAAGTGGTGTGGATTGTACCTGTCCCATTGCTGCCTGGTCTCACCAGCCTTATGCACAAACAGCTGTTACCAAGCCTCTCTTTCACACAGCAATATATCAAGCCCTCTTTCCACACCTAACAGTGTAACAACCAACAAGGAATAAAAAAAACACAATACAGAGTCCGATTTGGAACACGAAAACAAGGGTAGGGTGTTCCGTAGAGAGAAAACAACAAACTGGGATGAGTGTACCAGAATATGAGGCTGGATTAGTCCAGTTACAAGTAAGAGGACAGAAAGAACTAGTCACAGAAGACATAGAAAAAGAGAATGTCCGACCACTTGAGGGAGAAGTGTATTGCTTAAACCAATGTGTTCCTAACCGGAGCTCAGTTTGTCTTGCTGGAGGGCAAGTCTATTTGGAGAGACTTGACTGAGACCCTTTATTCTTCACCAGGATTTATCTATCGGACCACGTCTTTTATGGAGAAGACGGGGTACCTGGCTCCGGGGGACTTTTGCGGTCGGACTCAGTAGCGTTAGTTTAGATACAGTTAGTGAGAGATCTTAAACAGAAAGTTTTTCGGCTCAACAATCAAAGGACGAGCCCCAAGGGACTCACAATAGAGAAACACAATGACGATATCAGAATTGCCAGATATTCAACTCAAATCGCAAGCCAATATTCCAACAACAGTTTCAAATTCAATAATAGCGACAGAAAGCAAACCTACGACGCAGACAAACCTTTACACAGACAGACCTCCTTCCTGCAACCAGGGAACGTCTTCCCCGTTGCTTTAAATCGCCTCCTAGGCACCCTGGTGCGCGCGGCCAGGGATGTGACTTTGCGTTGGAGTTCGTCAACTCCTTTGCCACTCGGTATACGCATCGAGTGGGAACCTCAGTCTGGGATTCCAAAGTCACACACTTCCACGACTAAGCCCCTTAGTCGATTATCAGGTCTGTTTGCAATAGCGCTTCCCACAGATAAACCCAGAGCAAAGCACACGGGGAACTAGAGAGTGAGCTAAGGGGAGGAGGAGGGAGAAGGGATCCCAGGGAACTCACCAAGCAGACCTTGTTCACTCGTCCGGCTCGGGTGGGGTGTGTAAGGGTCTCCTGGTGGCTCGCCAAAAATGAAAAATCCGGACGACCCGACCCCCCAGTTGCCCAGCACAGAATAGTGAAAAAGGCACGTGCTCAGCAAATTGCAGGCAAGTTCCAAGTTTAATCTGATCGATCAGAGGTTCGAAACGTGCTCAGAGCAGAGCAGAGGTTGCGAACCCCAAAGTCTGAAATCAAGGGGTTTTTATACAGTTTTCAGGTGGGCTGTGTTATTTTTACAGAGGAAACAGGAATGGGCTTTGATATGGGGGAATCCGGAGGTTTTGGGGGTAGGTGTGAGTAGGGTCCAGACTTCAAGTCTCCAAGTGAGCGGGATCCAGACATTAAGTCTCCAAGATGTCTTCAGCACAATTAATGCAGGGTCTGTAAAACCATGGGGAGCCAGCAAATGGATCAGCACCTGTAACTCAGTAGATAAAAGACAAGCAGGTGGTTAACACAGAGGGGAGGTTGAGGGGGGAACATTGCATTGCATGAGAAAGAGACAGACAACTCCCATCAGGAATGTGTAGGGGAAAATATGTTTTTCACTTCTTTCAAGGTAATTAATAAACATTAGGTTCCATGAACTATCTCAGGGTGATTAACAAAAAAAGTTTACTAAGTATATAGGGAGTGTGAAAGAATGAAAGACATTAGAAACTTCTGGGACCTTTGTTACTATATCCATCTCTTGCTTATCAGATGAAATTACCCCTTCTATTCCAGTTTCATTCCAATAATAATTAAACATTATTAAGAAACTTGTATCTGAAATACAAAAATACCAAAATCCACTCTCCACACCAAACACAAATTCAAGCCAGTTTATCCTTACAACTTTTATTATCACCAACATTTTAAAATATCATGTACAACTGTAGCTTGTTCTTTGTTTCCTACATTTAATGTATACACTCTTTCATCCAGTTGCTTTATTCAAACCTCTTTATAAAGACATCAATCAATAGCTCAACCTTATTTTCTATTTTCAAATAAATGTTCTTTAGCTTGCTCATAAGCTTGCTATTTTCTTATTGAAGGTTGACAATTCAAGATGAATTTAAAACAATGCATAAAAATGATTAACATTTGCATACTAGTCACAACTCACAGTTCCTCTTGGATTTGTGCTTATACAAGCTAAAGTTACCTGTAACACAAAAGTTCTACAAATTTTACTGAAGAATAGTAGAAATATAATCATACTTACATTGAACTCCGCAGGCAAATTACTTATAAAAGCAGACTCAATGAGTTTAAAAACCTAAACTGAGGACTTAAAAAATCTCACTTAATCTTCTCATTCTGTGGAATACAAATCAGCATGTGTGTGTGTGTGTGTATATATATATATGTAACATAAAATTACTAGGTCTTTTGTATTGTGAGGTGCATAGAATTAGCATACTTACAAAATAAAATGATAGTTTGTAAATAAGACTAATACTATGTGAGCATAACTTGGATTATTTAAGCAAATTATAATTTTTAAGATGGAATTGAGAGGGCCCGGAGAGATAGCACAGCGGCGTTTGCCTTGCAAACGGCCGATCCAGGACCAAAGATGGTTGGTTCCAATCCCGGTGTCCCATATGGTCCCCCGTGCCTGCCAGGAGCTATTTCTGAGCAGACAGCCAGGAGTAACCCCTGAGCAATGCCGGGTGTGACCCAAAAACCAAAAAAAAAAAAAAAAAAAAAGATGGAATTGAGAGTCCCAAAGTTGTAAATCATGTGCTACCACTGAATTCTGTACTAGCTTAAGTCATGAACCTTGATAGAGAAACAATGATATGTAATGTACAGATAATAAAAAATAAACTTAAGTTTAAAACACATAATGTTATTTGTGTGAGGTTGATGCAATAAATATACATTAAAATTTAGCAGGTGTATTTTTTCTTTTTTTCAATTAACTGCCAATCTCTTTTATATGTTCTGTTATAACTTTGGAGACAATTTGAAACCAATTTTGATGTTTTACTTTGATCTTTTACTGTTATTGAATTCCCAAAAAGATATTTCAAGTCAGAAGAAATAATTGTATTCTCATAAATGCTCCATTCTCCACTATGTGGTAAAGCCAAAAAGAGGTCTTAAAATGTTTACAGTCAATAAATCTATGTGGGAAAGAACTCGGCATAACAACACCAGAGCACCAAATGTACAGTAAAGGGGGTTCTTTGATTTATTCTCACAGGAATGACCAATGATCGACAGGAAAGAGAGGTCAATACGACGTAGACTCATGTTTGGGTTTAGTCTGAGGCATCTTTACTTTTAGTAAACAATAAATCCTGTACAAGAGGGGCAAGGCAGAGAGCCATGATCCTTGGGAAACAGAAAGGTAAAGAATGCTATAGTTCGGCCAGATACAGAGTCAGATCTGTAGCTGGGGGGGTGTGGGAAGGGAAGAGTAGAAAATAAATTTTCTTCCACTTAAAAAAGTCCATATAAAAAATTGGGATTCTCTTCAGCCTGGGACCCTGAGAGAGGTAACAACTGAGAAAACATTTGAGATTCGAGATTCTTGAAATATTTTAGCTTGAAATCTTGTTTTGTCGAAAAAATATTATGTAACCCCAAATGACTGATAATAAATCATAAATTTATTTTAAAAACGATTGCAAGGATTATCCAACTCATAAATGGTGATGAATGACCTTTTAAAAAGTGATGCTAAACCGTGCTCTTCGAGATTCCCTGTGGACCAGAAGGTGAAGATCTGAGGAGACAGGGATGGAAATATCTTGAGAGAAAACCCTGTCAGTAAACCTAAAGGAGCCAGAAGGCTTGGAGGCCTTTGCACAAAGGTCTCATCTCAGAAACTGAGAATGCCATTGAGATGCAGAAATCCCAGCCCTAGAATGAGAGGAGAGTCTCACATTTGGTGTCTGGAAGCCCTGCTGGGAGACCTCCTCCACTGAAACAAAAGCTCTGTAAGAATATCTAAAGAAAATCTCAAGCAGTACACTGTTAACTGAAATCAAGACAAATCATTAGATATGGGACCCAGAGATGGCATCATTATTGATGGGTGATATGCAAATATGCAAATGATTGATAAGCAACAGCACTCCCCTGGGACACATTTGCACCGTTTCCCCTGGGGCACATTTGCATCCCCTGCAGATTCTCCCCACCCTCCTACAACTCTCCTGAGCAGCTACTGCAAATACAGGGTTACTGCAAATACAGGGTTACTGCCCATGAAGAGAGATCAAAATCAAATGTTAGTTATGCTATATTAAAAAAGGACTTGTAGTAAAAAAAAAAATTACAAGAATAAAAGATGGTCATGAACCCTATACAGGAAGATTTAACTATTTTTAATGTTTTTCATTCAATATAGCATCTCTGAAAAATATAAATCAATTTTCCAGAACTAACAGGAGCCCTTGGTACACAGAATGAAATAGAGATTTTAAACTGTTCAATTGCAGCAATTGTACAAAAAAGAATAACTACGGAAAGTATGGCGCTAAAACTAAATTTAATAAGGTTAATGCCTATTAAAGAAACTCCTCTCCCAAACACCAGAACACACAACTCCTTTAGGTAACAATTGAACTTTCTCAATGCTAGACTATATAATCGTACAAAAGGTATGTCTCAGTAAATTGAAAAGATTGAATTTACATCAAGCATAGTTTCATATTAGAATAACTAAGCTTAAAGACAAAACTTAGTTCTGAGTTTAGTCACAACGTATTAGCTATATTTTATATTTTAAATGCATCTTTCATATACCGTATTTGCCGGCGTATAAGACGACCCCCTAATTTTGCAGTTAAAACATAGGTTTAGGCCTATATTCACTGTATCAGACAGAAAGTTCCTGTGCTGCAACTGTATGGACCACAGAGAGCCAAACACAACAAGCAAAGGTTCAAAGGTTATACTGTAATAGACTTCCTCTGGCCAATCTGAGCAGGCTTTTTATAATGTAGATCCGGGTCCAGAACACTGTCTAATTTGCATGCATCAAAAGCCTGTTTGGATTGGCTGAGTTAGAGAGGCGGTCCGAGCAGCCTTGCAGTGATTGGTGCAGGATCGAGTTGGAAAATTCATTTTGTGGCAATATTCAGACAATTTTTGTTTAGCGGCATATTGAAACATTTTTCGGGATCCCCCGGTTTTCGTTTGACTTTTTTTTTTTGTTTTGTCCTTATATGCCGGAAAATATGGCATGATTATTCCAATTATCACTAATTATTATTATTCCCATTACTGCCCTACTTTTCAATTTTTTCTTTACATTTTATCTTCTATGTACCCTCTATTTCCTGGAATCATACTAGTTTTTAATTATCCTTCTAACAATAAAAATGTTAATTTTTTCTCAACTTTTTCTCTTTGTATACGTTTCAAGTAAACTACTAATAAAAGTAAGAAATGAAAAATTAATATCATGCTGGAGACAACAGTATTACACTACACAAAAATACTCTCAGATTTTCAATGTGATGTATTTAATTTAGTCTCAATATGCCTTTGATGTATCTATTATGTTATATATTCTTTTTTTTGGAGGGGGGGCACACCTGGCAGCGCTCAGGGGTTACTCCTGGCTCTATGCTCAGAACTCGCTCCTGGCAGGCTCGGGGGACCATATGGAATGCCCGAATTTGAACCACTGTCCTTCTGCGTCTAAGGCCAACACCTTAGCACTGTGCTATCTCTTTGGCCCTATATTGTATATTTTTAAGTGCTGGTACATGTAAAGTATTAATTTGGTTTGAAAAATTCAATTTTGGGGCCAGAGAAATGGCGCTAGATGTAAGGCATCTGCCTTTCAAGCGCTAGCCTATGACAGCTGCTCAATCCACTGGCGTCCCATATGCCCTAAATCAGGAGCAATTTCTGAACGCCTAGCCAGGAGTAATTCCTGAGCATCACCGGGTGTGGCCCAAAACAACAACAAAAACATGAGCTCAATCATTCTATAACTGTCCCTTTCTCTTTGACTCATTTCAATTCATGATAATCCCCATGCCAATCCATGTATAAGAAAATTTCATGATTATATTTCTATTTTTCCTAGCTGCATCGTTTTTCATTGTGTAGATGTACCATTGTCTTTATCCAAATTATTGCATAATTTGTTTCCAGATTCAGGCTATTGTGAATAATGCTGCAATGGGCATGGGTGTGTAGATGCATTTCTTGCATTGTGTTTTTGGGTCCCTAAGGTATATTTCAGAAGAGGTATAGGTTTTTTGTTTTTTTTTTAGAGGTATAGGTTTGCATAGAAGTTTAAGTATAGCTTTTCTGGAAAATCCATATTGGTTTTCAGAAAGGCTAGACCTCCAACAGTGAATAAAAGCCCTTTTCTTCTTGCTTCAGCATCAGCACTGTTTGTTCATATCTTTGAGATGGGTTATGATGTGTGCCAGTCTCTGTGGTATGAGATGAGATTTCGTTGTTTTATTTCATTTGCATCTCCCTAATATAGAGCATTTTTTCATGTGCCTGACCATCTTTCTTTATTTCTTTTTTTTTTTTTTTGATTTTTGGTTTTTGGGCCACACCCAGTGACGCTCAGGGATTACTCCTGGCTATGCACTCAGAAATTGCTCCTGGCTTGGAGGACCATATGGGACTCTGGAGAATTGAACTGCTGTCTGTCCCAGGCTAGCATGAGCAAGGCAGATCCTTTACTGCTTGTGCCACCACTTTGGTCCCACCATCTGCATTTTTTTCTTTGAAATAATTTCTGTTCATCTCTTCTTTTCATTTTTTTATATGTTTGAGTGTTCTTTTCTTGTCAAGATCTAACAGTACCTTAGATATTAACTCATTATCAGCTGTGAATTGGACAAATAATTACTATTGTTCCATTTAAGTATAAATATATCATTTTCATCTATTTTAATTTACTTGGAATTTGAAATTTATCAAAATCCTGTGGAAGGTATTTAAGGTTATTTTACTGTGAAGACTGCTATTCTTCTAATCACACAAGTGTTAGATCCTCAAGACTTATGCCACAAAGACCAAAAAAGACAAAAAGCACTGCAAGAAAACAAGAGAGTTTTATTCCCACATGTTGGGGTCAACCACCTCCTAATAAAATGGTGACCCTGGGTGGGCTCACAGGCCCTATTTTATAGAAAATTTAGGGGTTTCCCACCTCTGGGTAGTTGTTTTTTGTTGTTGTTATTTGTTTTGTTTTGGGGCTATACCTGGTGATTCTCAGGGGTTACTCCTGGCTATGCGCTCAGAAATTGCCCCTGATTTTATGGGGGGACCATATGGGACTCTGGGGGATTGAACTGGGGTCCATCCTAGGCTGGTGCATGCAAGGCAGACACCTTATACCCTGTGCCACTGCTTCAGCCTCTGGGCAGCTGATTTTTAAGCCTTTGGTTCTTAGTACAAAATTGCAACAGGCAAACCCCTAGGATTGGTCATAGGATATATGTTGTATCAGACAAACAAACAGCTAGGAGGGGTTGCAGGCTCAGTGAGGCAAAATAGTGCTCCTCACATCTAGGGTGTGGTGATAAATTTCTGTCATACCAACCCTGTGGTGTTGGAGACAGTTTCCTGTCAGAGATCAATTTTTCTGTCTTCTGTCTTTACTCAGCTTTTTCACCAAAAGCTGCCTACGTGCAGTCTTTGCTGTAAGCCCTTGAGCTAACAGGAAAGGTATTTGCAGCTGCTAGATATAATTCACTTTGAAGCCCGGAGAGAAAGCAAACAACCCGGTACCATTCCCAGATATAGGCTACTCCCTTTAACTTCATTCCAGAGTTAATGGCTATGCAACAAAGCTTGCCCCACCATAAACTGCTGAGAGTTCCGGAAAGTGGGCTACAGACCCTACTTTAGGGTCATAGGGCAATTCCTTGAAAGCTGCTGACTTAGGAATGATTGTAAAATTGTCACTGCTTCTCCCTCCCTTCTGGAAGACGATTTACTGCCTTTGTCTCATGGCTTTCGCGCCAAAATGTATGATTGACACCGTATTTTGCCTGCCCCCTTCTCCTTCTCTATATAAGAGATGTTGGAGCCTAATAAAGGTACCTTAGACCGGTTTTATCGCCTGAGGTCATTATTACTAACCTCTCTTAGATTTTTTACAGGTGTGGTTGTCCTTCTAACCCAGCTAAATAAAGGTGCGGTCGTCCGAGAGCCTCTCAGCCGATTCCCGCTGGCCGGGCCCCTGGGGGGGGGGGGGGCTTGCAGGACCCCGCACTGTGGTTGCCAACTGACATTTGTCCATTGCTGTATTTCCTGGTATTTACCCATACGGTCTAGTTCCAGGAACTGGTTGTATTTATGGGCCTAGTCTTTATTTCTTAAAATTTGATCCTGTCATGGCTGTACTTATGTTTAGGTGTCTAAGAAAAACCAGGGTTACAGAGGCAAAACAGCAGTTAAGTCCAAATCTTCTAACATTAAGCAAAGCTAGGGTTACAGAAGCAAAACAGCAGTTAAGTCCAAATCTTTTAGTATTAAGCAAAGCCAGGGTTACAGAAGCAAAGCAGCAGTAAATTCAAAACTTAAATTCTGATTTATATTTAATATTTCCTTTCAACACAAGCATACTAGAATAGATATGTTTACACTGAATAATGGTTTAGAAATATAAAATGTATGTAAATGTAAGTGTAATTAAATATATAAGATAAATGTAGTCTCAATTATATAATGTAAATTACATAGTCATCTGAATTTTCACAAATTATTCCTAAAAGAAAAAAGAAATTTTACTTTTAAAAGTAAAGTTTATAATTTAGAGAAATAAATTAATCTTGAAAAATATAAAAATGTAGATTTAGAATTTTTCTGATCAAATAATCAAATATCAATATTAGCAATGCATGTTTCAATCTGTTATAAATACATATGAAAATTAACTTAGATGAGTTTGAGTTTTTATACCAGAGTTAAGTGTTTCAGTAATTTCCCTCTCTTTAATAAAAATATTTTTAAGTAAAGACATATAATTAGATCATTTTAATAGACTTACTGATTAGTAAGATTATTTGTAAAAGGTATGACTAAGACATTCTATTATTGAAAGATGAATTAAAAATTTAATTCATTCAACCAATTGGTATTTTTTCATCAAAATTTTTATATCTAGTTCAAAAATCACTTTTTTACTTCAAGTAAACATAATTAAGATTGTTGAGAATAGATCTCCTTACTGAAATGGAAAAAGTTTCTCAAACATTAACACAGTCTCTCTAATGTCAGACATTATCATATTACCATTAAACTTTTAATTCATTTTACCTTATTCCAAACATACAATTTTTAAAACAAATTATCTACCAGGATATGGAAAAATATATTTCATAAGTGTATTTTTTCTAAAGAAAACATAACTAGAAAAAAATTTATGTGAGGTTTAAAAATCTGATTAACGATTGAATGGAATTTCAGTGTTGTGAGAAATGATGTATCTGAATTTATCTATTTCCTCCTAAAACTTTACAAAATAGTATTTAAATGGTCTTATAAATGAATAATGCTTGATTAAACACAAAAATAATTAAAAAAATCTATAGGGGCACATTTTTTAAATCTGACTAAAACAAGATAAATACGGTGGCGCTAAAGGTAAGGTGCCTGCCTTGCCTGCGCTAGCCTTGGACGGACCACGGTTCGATCCCCCGGTGTCCCATATGGTCCCCCAAGCCAGGAGCAACTTCTGAGCACATAGCCAGGAGTAACCCCTGAGCATTACCGGGTGTGGCCCAAAAACCAAAAAAAAAAAAAAAAGAAAGATTATTTTCTTGGGGCTGGAGTGATGGAGCAGGGGTAGGGCGTTTGCCTTGCACGCAGCTGACACAGAATGAACCAAGGATCGATCCCCCCATGTCCCATATGGTCTCCCAAGCCAGGAACGATGATTGAGTGCAAAGCCAGTAGTAACCAAAAAAAAAAAAGTGCCTCAAAACATAAAAAAATAAAGAAAAATATTTTTTGAAATAAAAATTATTTGCTGACTTATTTCACACTTCAGAAATATAGTCTTAGCAGATTCTTTATAATAATAGATTTTTTTTTTCTTTTTGGAAGAGTGACTCGGAGATATTTCATCTAGTGAAGTATAACTTAGGAGATCAGTACTAAAGCAAAGCCATAATTTAAATAACTATATCAATTGATAAATTCCCAAACATTTCCTTACCCACATCCTTTTTGCTTAGAATTTCAAGACTGTTAAATGTAATATTTTTTCAAGTTACACCACTCAGTTTAATAACAATAGTTGTAAAAACAATCAATAAACCCCGAGGTATATATTTCAAAAGAGACAGAAATTCACATGCAGGGAGGTAACATATCTTACAAGAGAGAGAATTATTTCTAGTTCATCCATAAGAGTGGAGCTGATAAAATATTAATCTATCTACAATCAGCAGTACCACAGTACATGGGTAGCATTTTTTTACATCTTTTCTGGACCTCATTTCTAATTGGAAAACAGGTCTATTTATTGCATAAAGAAGTATAGTATTGTTATCAGAGTAAAATAAAATTGAGACTATTCAAAACCTTCACTTGATACACCTTAAAGATGTCATATTTTTGCTTGCTTCTTCAACATAAGCACCCAGAATTTCAAATAGGTGTAGAATATTTGTTAGAAGCCTTATAACAAAATAGTGCTCTTTAGCAAAAGATAATTTTTTCAGAGATATGAGAAATATCAGCCAAATTCATTATTAGTCACATATCATGGTATGGCTGCTATAAAATGGAGAGTTCATAGATCAAATAAAAGCTATACGTATTAAACATAATAAACCAAAACAACTGTATTTTTAGGTTAATTGGCAGTATTATTTTTAAAAATTAAATCATGGAAAACAAAATAGGTAAGATTATGACATTTGAAAAGTATATAAGCAAAGGTATGAGAAGTTCTTGAAAAAGAGATACCATTTATTCAGAGGATATTCAGATTATCAGTTTGTCTAAGATATTGGATAATAAATATTTTAAGGTTTGCTTATGATCCCCTTAAAATATTTCCCAAATAACCTCCATTATATATGTATATATAACATTTGTACAATTTTCTTGGTGGTATTAATATTTTCCTATAATCCCAATTCGTGATATAACTTTAATGATATGGCAGCATATCTTATCATAACCACTAATAGACCCTCTATTTAAATTTACCATGTCCAGTTTTTGTTACTTTCAATGTATTTCTCAACTTCATTGACACTAACTAGTGTTTGATTAACATTTATTCATTTCATGGTTTATTGCAGTGGCCTCAAGAAGGAACTAATCTTGTGAAATCTTTATAATAGTTAACTATTGAACTTATCATTGGTCACTTTTCAGAACCATTAGAATTTTTACTTTGCTTTCAACTGATTTCCTAGTCAACTTAGAGTTTCTTTTGTATATACATTTTTATTTCTATAAAAATGATATCTGTTTATGGGAGAGAAGTTGTTATAAGAGCCATGGAGAACATTGGACTGGGGTTACTATTTAAAGACTAATTGCACAGAATTGTATTTATTTTATCATTTTTTATTCCTAGTGATAGTTTGTCTTTATCTGTATATAATGGCACCAAAAATCTCCAATTGAAAGTTGTCAAATAGACATTTCAAAAGTAATTGCTTTTTTCTGCATTGAATTGCTAACAGCATAATGTAAAGATATTTTATACACACATAGCAAACATAAGACTCCTTATTGACTCCTCCTTAAAAAAAGATTTGTCTGACTTCAAGAAAGGAGCAATAGCACTGGGCATTTAAAATCGACTAAAAAGGGTACGTGGATTTGCCCTTTGTAGGATCAATACCTCAACTGGTAATGAAAAGTAGAGCCTATTTCAGGAAGCCTAACAGCAGAAAGCACAGATTAGAAATTCTGCTATGTATTTAAACTGTCATACTCAAACAGTGGGGATAAAGGATTCATAAAAGAATAAGAAAGTGCCAACGGTTTTTAATAAACCGCCAGTGACTTTCTCTATTGCCAAATAACAGTACTATTACAAAGGCTAAATTAAAATCTGGTAATAAAAAACTAGATTTACATCATGTTTTGGGGATAACAAGTCCAAATATTCATGTTTCTTTTTACAGGAATTTCATAAGGAAATATTCATCTACAAAACAAAACAAAACAAAACAAAACAAAACAAAAAAACCCTCAAATACTTGTGGCATACTATGGTTGTCAAGGCAAGGAAACTACATTTTAGTGTGCCTTGATGTTTTACAATTTTATTTTTTTTAAATTAACCATTTGTAAGGTTTGCACTGTATTTAATTATTTAAGCTATAAACACTATATTTTTCATGTGCATAAAAGTAATTCCTTATATTTAGATACACTTTAGTCATGTTATTCAGTTATTCTAATTAGGTTTGGTTATTGCTTTTCTTGAATTCCTTTTACTATATTCTATGATATTGTTTACTTTTGGTTATTTCCCCTTTAAATTTTTTACACTAGGTTTAAAATATGGTAAAACTTTTGTTCTTTTAAGGATTACCATAGGATTATATAGGATACAGGGGTTTGGTCTAAATCAGTGTTCCAGTCAATAACAACCTGTTTCAAGAAATTAAATCCTTTTTTCTAGCTTATTTTATATTAGTATCATTGTATTTAAAAAGTTACTTAGGTTATGTTACCATCTCATTTTCAGGAAAAATTAAGGGCAAGAGAGATAGTACAGCGGTAGGGCGTAGGGTGTTAGCCTTGCATGCAGAAGAACAGTGGTTCGAATCCCGGCATTCCATATGGTCCCCAGAGCCTCCCAGGAGCGATATCTGAGCTTAGAGCCAGGAGTAACCCCTGAGTGCTGCCCGGTGTGACCCCAAAACAAAAAAAGATAAATAAAATTAAACCCACACATTTCTAATCTTACAAAAATGTTAATTAAAAGTAAATCATTACTGATAGATGTTGTGTTATATGTGACTTTTAATTATAAGACTTGCCTGACAAACCCAATAACCTGAAGTACTTATGTCAACTCCCAACTTAGTGACCATATTTCAAACTCATATACTCAAATTCGAGAGATACAATCATTTAAAATATTTGCCTGTTAAACTCGTTTGTAATGAAAAGTATATAATCACTTTTTTTTTTTTTTTTGGTTTTTGGGTCACACCCCGCAGTGCTCAGAGGTTACTCCTGGCTCTATGCTCAAAAATCACCCCTGGCAGGCTCAGGGGACCATATGGGATGCTGCGAATCGAACCACCGACCTTCTGTATGAAAGACAAATGCCTTATCTCTATGCTATCCCTCCGGCCCCTATAATCACTTTTTCCAAAGTGATTATAAATCTAGTATTATTTGTGATTATAAATCTAGTATTCTGTTTTTGCCAAATTCATTTTTAGTTTTGTTCTGCCCTGTTTTCAGCAGCTTTGAATATTTGCACAGCCAGTGGTTTTCAGGAGTTACTCAGAGATCTTGTCCTAGGATTTGATTTTGGTGGTGCCCAATGACTGAGAAATCTTGGGGCTCAAATCCAAGCACCCCTTATGCAAAGCATATAGCTATTGTGTTATCTAAATTCCTCCAAATCTGATAAGGTAATTTATTTTTTATCATTCTGACTCACCTTTCTTTTCTGTAAAACTAAACATAAATTTTCCATTAAATTGCTTATCATATCCAATATGTCCAAACAGGGTTTGATTCCCTGGAACCTTTTATTGCCCTGTGACCACTGTCAGGAATATTCTCTCCCTGAGCAGAGAGCCAGGCTTAAGCCCTGAATACAACAAAGTATAGCCTTCAAACAAACAAAAAAAAAGGACACAACTAATACACACTAAACCACTAAGAAATTGTTTGATCAAGAAATTTTCAAAATAATAATGGTTTATTTAAATGTAAATACTGAACTCTCTCATAAAATCACCAATTATATATGATCTAGTAAGGCTAATTATATACTATATATATATGTTACATATATATTTATATAAAAAGTTTCATATATATATATATGGTGTTTTTATTTAGCATTCCTGGAATATATTCAGCTTAAGTATGAAATATGCACTTAGGTATATAATATGCACAAATGCATTGATGCTCCAGGAAATCAGTAATTGGTCATATCCATATAGTGCAAATGTCTGTGTAAGTATAACATACTTCTTCTGACAAATACTTCCTATAAAGTGTCAAAGGACAATCATGTGAAAAATGAGTCATGTCCCCTCTCATATTAACTTGTATTAATTCCTCAAAAAAACTAAGTCATCCCAGAACACAGAACCAAGAGTAAGCCTTGAACAATTTGGCAACCAAATAAACAATATTTAAATTAAGGAAAAATAAATATAGACATTAATTAAATTATCCTGTCTATTATAGTTTATGTTGAAGATTTCTTCCAAAGTAAGTTATGGTACACTTCATATTCTGATATGCTGATTTTTTTAAATTAGTAATAAAATTTGATGAATCTATTTTTGTCTTTGATTTATGTATTATTTAGAAGTAGCTATTTAGTTATCTAACTTTTGAAAGATTTTATTTTTTACATATTAGTTTAATTCTGTAACAAAATAAAATTTTAGTTGATTATAATAATGTCTAACTAGATATAGTGTAGGTCCATTCATCTAAATTTTATCTTAATATATGGAAGGATATCAAACACTAGTTTTTCAGGTAGGCTTTTTGCCTTGCAGGAAGTTGACCCAACCTTGATCACTTGTTTCATGGACCCCACCAGGAATAATACCCATGTGCAAAGCCAAGAATAAGCCCTCGTATAACCCAAACTATAAGAAAAATAATTTTTAAAGCATTAACTCATAGAATTACCAAATTAAACAAGGGTCCTTATTTTCTTGGCAAATATTTTGTGAGCATTTGATAAATATATATTCTGCTTCTATTTGTCACCCTACCTCTCAACTAGGATGAATTAGTTATTTCTTATATTCATGCTAATACAGACTTTCCTTCCTATT